>NC_083342.1:27013626-27613626 GCF_019175385.1 Lycium barbarum | reverse complement strand
TTTTGGTTTTTATCCTAAACTTCCTAGCAATAAAGGGGGTTACATAGGATAGAGTGGATCCGGGGTCCATGAGAGCATAAACATCATAAGTGGAGACGGTTAGCATACCTGTGACAACATCTCCACGGGCCTCTGTATCCTGACGACCTGTTAGTGCATACAAACTGTCACGACCCAACTAGGGGCCGTGACGAGTACCCGATACTTGTACCGAGCACCCCTTGTCTATCATATTACCTTTATCTCTTAGCAAGCCGTATAAGCAGTGCCGTTTTTTTTTTTTTTTGAACATTAACATTAGCGGCGTTATTATGAACATAGACTAGTAAACTTCGTTATCACTTTATACAACAACCATGCCAAGACACCATATATCTAACCGTACCTGACTGACTGTACATATCTGTCTGCTGACCTGCGTGGCATGAAACGCAGCGTCCACAAAGAAGGGACGTCAGTACGAATAATGTACCGAGTATGTAAGGCATGAAAAATAATGCAAGCAGTAACATAGAGTACGATTAATAGTATCACGGAGTCACAGAGCATATAACGAGGCAAGGAAGTAACCTGTACATAGGAAGGCCCCTTTTCAGGCCGGCTGTCATGTAGGCTTGTCCTTTCGTCTTTGAAACGTTTCTTTTCATAAGCATAGGAATTAAAATTTATATATTACTTATTCTCGTGTGCAGAAAACAGTACATTTCTGTAACGGTACCTTTTGCTCACATTTACAGACGCCGAATACAATCGGCTCCACCCCCACGGTGTCCCTTATTCTCGTATACAGAAAACAGTACAATTCAGTAAACAGTATCATTTATTCACATTTACAGACGCCGAATACAATCGGCTCTCCCAACCCCCTCCCCAACGGTGTCCCATCATATCATATCATACATATACCATACATTATATATATACAGACGCTGCGTACGGCTCTCCCATATCCCACGTCCGGGCATCCCGCGTCCAGGATGGAATCCAGCTAAATCAGGTGGTGATATAACAGTGGCCCTTCCCCTTTCCCCATACACATATACATATACATTTGCTTATCTGTTATACATATACACGTCTCATATACAATTACTTATCTTATTTATATATACATATACATACACATATACCTGTTTATTATACATATATCATATAAGCACACAAGAGCCAAGGAAAATCATATATCCATCGGAGTGACGTAAGGTCGGTGACCTCCGATTACGTTATGGAATGCTAGTTATAACTTTGTCTCACCTTGAAGGAACAAGTATTTTAAGGCGAGACTATCAACGGAGAATAGTGTTACAGTAACCGCGGAATGAAATCGGGGACATTATGGATGACAGTTATAGGCCTTGGATTCTTAGAAAATAAAGTTATAACTAGGAAATATAAATACGATTTAGAAATTAGTCTATCAATTTCATATTCATATTGGATACTTAGTTTAGAAATCTCAGTCATAGGATCGTTCCGGTCGTACTTATCATGAGCACATTCTCTTGTCTAACATTGTCGTTATCATTATCCCCACTGAAACATTCTCGGAAGAGTAGTCATAGTACTTATCATTCGGTAAGGAGATCGGGATCAAAAGTCCCCTTTAGACTCACTTCGAGTAAATTAACTAGGATTATAGGAAAATCCGGGGGTAACGGGCCCACCTCGGGCCGGATGAGGTAGCGTGTACGATTTACGCATGTCACGTGTCACAGCGTTGCTTGTGAGGGTCTTAGGATAATCGGGTCCCATTTATACACGTTATAGGGGTCTAGGAGGTCTTTTAATCATTTGGCACCTTTCTAGTTCAATTCTAGTGAGCAAAAAGTAGAAAACTTTAGGTGCGGGTTCCGGGGAATAGGGTTGTCCCCGAGGCTCGTACCTGACTTAGAACAACTAAGACATGCCATAGAAAGAAGGGTGAAGCCTCACATACCTCTTTCCGCTCCTTTTGCTATCCCAAATTAACGTCACAATCTCGTCGAAATCTGCGAATTGGTCATTTTTACCAAAACTTTCATTAGTATACTTTTAGTTAAAATCTTAAGGAAACACTTTGCTACCGAAATTTCGGCAGCATTTCCTCTGTAAGTGTACCAATCCCGAGAATAAGGCTCGGCCCTAAATCAACAACAACCATCCAGGAATGTAACCCGGCCAAACCAACAATGATATTAACAACACCAATAAGAGGTTCAAAGCTCATTCTAACATTAATAACTCGTTATTATACCATTCGACGCTATTTCGTTTTCATTCAATCAACCGCATACGATCGACCCAACACCCACGCTCATACGTTCAAGTACCAACATAAACCATTTGAACAAGATTCAAAAATGCCTCGGACAAACCACAAAATAGTCAAACAATTCAAACAACGCACCATAGAATCCAAAATCTTCCAACTTCCATAGGAACCATCACAACACATTTCTTTCTCCAAAATTTCACAATCTATACCAACAAACCATACTTTTACCACATTATTATCAAAATTACAAGAACTATATTTGGCTCACATTAGTTTCCACAACAAACCATAAACTACTATAATCTCAACTTTGAATCATTAAACTTCTTTTTGCGTTATAAAATCCACAACGACACAACTAATATACTAAATAAAATTAATTCATCCTTCCTTCAATAAACAACATCACACACGGCCTCAACACTACATACACCTTTTCATGCATTCCATCCATTCCTCCATTCTACAACATATACAAATCACCCATAACACAAACAATAATCACAATACTAAATAAAACAATTGAATCATTGCCTTGCAACTATCCATACACACGGCCACACATCAACACACACATATTTCACAAATTTCACTCATTTTCACATACTACAACACTTCAACAACATTCATAACACATAAAAGAGGGTTAGTTCTTTACCTTCATTCTTCAACTTTTCCACTTGGTTAAAGCTCATAAACCATCCATATAAGTGTTCTACTTCTTCCAACAACTCCACCATGTTAACAAGCACCTTCCACTTAGCAAGAAAACCAAAAGAAAATGATCCTTGATGAACAAAATAGAGGGGTTGGTTTCGGCCAGCCCCTAGCCGAACCCTCACCCTATTTTTTTTTGTTTGTTTTCTCTTCTTTTCTCATGTCTTGAATTAATTAGGCACTCATATATATATACATATAATTCAAGCATGTGAGGGGCACATGCCCCCCTCTCTAGAAGATTCTTTAATTTTCTTGAAATTTTCCTTGAATTAAAAGATGAATCAAGTCTTGCCATGTGCACTTTGACCCCTATGTTCTCCAACACATGGCCAATGTGGCCCTTTGAACCTTCATGAATTGTTTTGTGAAATTCCCATTTCGTCCCTCGACTTTTCTCAATATGACCATTTTACCCCTAACCTTCCACATTGTTTCTATTGATCATTTTGCAATTTCTCTTCTTGCCCTTAGCCTCTCACAATATTTTCATACTAATAATGGTCATAAATAGTATTCTTAACGACTTGTGCATTAATGTAATATTTGAAAAGGTTTTCGTCCTTGACTTTTCGCGACGACTTTGAAATATTCAAACGTTCAAAATGCGGGCCATAACACAAACGGTTCTGTCCACCACCCGTATTACCAGACTTCGCTGCTCCACGCCCTTACAGGGCCTGAGAATTACGAGGAGCTGCTGAATTTGTAGACTGCGCCACATTACCTTCGGTCCCTTGCCTAACTGACGGACAATCTCTCTAAATATGGCCCCTCTGGCCACAACCATAACATGCATCCTTACCCACAAGACACTATCCGGGGTGTCTCTTACCACACTTATCGCAAACCAGATTAGTATAGGCCTGCTGAGCCACACTAGCTTGAGTAGAAACCTGCTGGCCTGAAGCTCTGTTTCTTATCATTCCGGAACCTTAGGACTGGGGCACTAGCCGTGGATGGAGTGGGTCCTGATGACTTGTTCTTAAAGAACGGCCTAGCCCCACCCTGATTAAAGTTACCTGAAGACTTGGCCCTCTTGTTGAATTCCCTGTCTTTTTATTTCTGTAGTGCTTCTGCTTCCTTAAGTTCAGCCTCGTTACCTTGCACAAATGTCAATATCTTAGAAATAGTCATCTTGCCGTTTTGAGCAGCAGTGTTAGCATCCCTGTGCAATTCGGGTTTTACCCCAAGTACAAATCTTCTAACCATTGCCCTCACGTCGGGAACTATGTGAGGAGCATATCTGGATAATGACACAAACTTGAGATAATAATTCTGGACAGTCATGTCATTTTGCCTTAGTCTCTCGAACTCCTTAGCTTTCGCTTCCCTAACCTCAATAGGCATGATATGGTCAAGGAAAGCATCAACGAACTCATCGCAAATAGCAGGAAGTATATCCTCCCCTCGGGATTGTTCCCATGACTCATACCAGATATGGGCAACATCCTGTAGCTGAAAAGCACCAAACTTTGTTGCTTCTGCCTCAGTAGCATGCATAATGCGGAATACCTTCTGCAGCCCACCTATGAAGTTCTGCGGATCCTCCTCTGCCTTAGTCCATGTGAACACTGGAGGTTTCATCTAAACGAATTCCTGAGTCCTGGAACTAGTAGATCCTCCACTAGCACTGACGCTAGGAGTCGTTTCTTGTCGCTACGCCGGGTTAGCAAATCTCTGTGAGCAACTGGATGGCTCCCCTAACGTCCATGTCCGAAGTATTATGAGGAGTAGCTGTAGGAGCAGTTGGGGCTGCTGGACCTGTAGCAGTTGTCTGAGTCTGAATAGTTTCTTCCTAAGTTGCATCAGCGGCAGCCCTTTGGCTGGTAGCTGAGTTCCTCTTCGTGTACCTTCTTTTTGGAGCCATTTTTTGAAATACCTAATTCTCACGAGTTAGAAGATTTCCTGAAAGTACTGTTCTAACTGCACGATCTAGAGATGAAAGAAGTGAAACAATCCCGAATGTCTTGGTGGTCAACTGTTTATATGTATGGGGCCCTCACACATATAAAAGTGACTCCACTAGATAAGGTTTCATAGACTCCCTAAGACACTTGAACCTAGTGCTCTGATACCAAGATTTGTCACGCCCCGAACCATGGCTTGGGTGAAACACGGCACTCGGTGTCTTACTGCATGTGACCGAGCGAACCATATGGCTTGCTGAATTATCATAAGGCATACATGAGTGGAATATAACATGAAACATGATGGGCTTTAAGAAAACACATGAAGTCATAATAATTAATAAAATACTCGTTTAACACATGAATGCGAAAATACCATGAATCGAGCCAAAGATGGCTAAACAACTCTGAATATCTGATATAACATAACTGACTAGTCTATGAAACCTCTATCATGTGTTTGGATCGTAAAAGATACTTGCTGGGACAAGGCCCCCAGGCATATCTTTAATGCATGACTAACATAAGGAAATAGATGAATGACTAAACCCCCGAAGGAGATAGGGCTCACCAACAAGCCGATACATGAAAAATCCTACTGAGCAGATGCGTTGTCCTGTAAATCCGTACCTGCATCATGAAATGCAGGCCCCCGGGCAATAGAAAAGGGACGTCAGCACATTGAATGTACTGGTATGTAAAGTGTCTAAATGAAATAACATGATAAGAAGTGAAACTGAAACTGAAACCTGGTCATGAACATGAATATACATAGATATGACATGAGTAAAAACATTTTAAGTAGGGAGAGCATAAATATAACCGACAACATGAAGTCTGGTACTTGCGCCCTCCCAACAAAGCCTCTTATACCTTACGAAGGTATAAGATGTAATATGACATGAAAGGATCCAATCAATATTAAGGAATCGTCCTACTGGGCAGAGCGATCCTTATCCTATGGTGGCTAACGTAGTTTCAGGCTGCTTGAAGCCTTCTCGGTAATTAGTGTAACTCCCAAAAACATGAACATGATATAGTTGGCTAAGAAGCTCATGGATTATATAACTTGCTTGTAAACATGATTCTTTCTTGTATTGAAACATGAAGATAATATAAAATATAACTTGTATGGAAATATGGAAAACATGTAGAAGTTCATGAAAATAAACATAAAAGTTCATATCTTGCATTTAAGAACCCATGGAATGCAAAGTATGGGTTTTCACGGATTACGGACAGATTCTCAACAACCAAAAGGGAATATTAAGAACACAATAACGAACTATTAAAGCAAACATGGTATATCGTGGTACATGAACTTAGGGTTACCATGAACATGGCTAATACCCTAGTTTTGGTAAACATCCGCATAATCATGAAGGAACGTGGAGTGGGGAGGAACAATGATGTTCCCACACGTAGATAGAAACTCTACATACTTGGTAATATTCCAAACTCGTAATTAAAATCTGAATTTTGTAGAAGAATCCCAAAGCTTTAGTCTTGAATCCCTTAATTGGGTTTTCTTGAAAACCCTAGGTTAAGAATGATGAATTCTTGCTTAATGTTCATTAACATATGTTAGAATCCAATTGAAATAGGTTGGGATCGCTTACCTTAATGTTCTTGGTGATGGAGAATGAGAGTTGTTCGTTCTAGGGCTTGGAAACTGGTGAAAAGTGAAATTAGAACTGAACCCTCGTATTTATAGATTCTAGTGGACACGGGCATTGTACGGGCTCCATGTACGGCCCGTACTTCAAAGTACGGCCCGTACTTCAAAGTACGGCCCGTACATGTTGGGCGTACCTTGCCTTAATTTTCCACTGAGTGGGCTGCCATGACCATCAATGTACGGGCTGGGAAGTATGTCCTGTACATTGATGTACGACCCGTATATCCCTGGTCGTACTTGTCACGACCCTACCGGAGGGCCGCGACGGGCACCCTGTGCTAACCCACCCGGGCACCTCTTATCATACTTTCACATTTACATCTAGGTGAGCCACATAGCTAATTCATACTTTCCATCCATTATTCATACTAATCCCATTGGGCAACGATACATCTATATATATATATATATATATATATATATATATATATATATATATATATATATATATATATCACCATCAATAACAATGCCCATATCAATGTACATAAGCCGACGAGGCTAACAAAATGATATACACAAGACTAGCCGACAAGGCCAAATACATCTAACCATATACACATGTCTACGAGCCTCTAAGGAGAGTATGTCATATCATATAGGCGGGATAGGACCCCGCTATGCCCATCAATATGTACACAAAAGAATAAACACCAAAAGTTGTAACTCCGAATGAAATTGAGCTCCGCTATGTAGTCCCTGAGTAATAAATCTACGGATCAAGCATGTCTCCCTGGCCACCTGCGGGCATGACGCAGTGTCCACAAACAAAAGGACGTCAGTACGAAGAATGTACTGAGTATGTAAAGCATGATCAACATCATTATAGAAGCATAATAAGCAACATAAGAAATAGCATAAGATGGGAGGTAGTAGATCCAACGTCATAGACACTTACTTGCTTTTCATAGGGACTTTCCATTTCTAATGCGTGATTGTGTACATACATCCATATCCGTATCCGTACTCGTATCCGCACTCATTTACATTTCGTAACCGTAATCATATTCATATACATATTCATATTTATATACATATCATTTACATAGCATACCCGACCACGAAGGTTCGGTGTTTCGCGTACCGGACCATGGCTAGGCTCGGTGATTATACATACCTGGCCCTACCAAGGCTCAGGGTTACACATACCTGGCCCTACCAAGGCTCAGGGCTATTCGTACCCAACTGCAGTGGTGCGCGCACAATATATATATATATATATATATATATATATATATATTCTACCCGGCCATATAAGCTCGGGGTTTCATAATAGCCATACACAGGCACATATACATAAAGGCTCATAAGCATCTTTAGCATCATTAGTATCGTCGTTCATTACATCTATCCTTAGAGGATTACTCATCATAGGAGTTATTTAGTACAATCATATCATATCGAGAATCATAGGCTTAGTAGCTCTTAAAGATAGAATCATTTGGAGGACATCATAGGCTCATAGAAGATTAGATATTTGGCCAAGCAACCATGCCTTATGAAAGAAGAGTTAGCCTTACATACCTTTCCGTTCAACTATTCTATCACTTGCATGTTCTCCTTCAATGCTCACGTTTCTATCTTCATTAGAGTTATACTATTATTAGAAAATCGATAGCTTAGCATACATGACTAAAGCTAGAGAAAATTGGACAGCATTTCCCCTATTTCGTCAACTTCCACTATATCACAAAACAACTCCCAAACAACCACAATAATATCCACAATATCATAATCAAGTATTCACATTCGATTTAGCCTTCAAAATTCATCCTTGTGTTCAACTTATGCTAGCAACTTCATACCCATTTTTGCACATTTTCATATAATGCGTCTTCATCACCATTATTACTTTCCATAGCAATATTATACCCATATTACACTAAGAATCATAACTCAAGTTAGCTTACTACTCAAAAACCTCATAAAAACTACATTTAGAACTGATCTTCCATTTTTTCCTTCTACCCAAGTTGTTCAGCAAATAAACATTCTTGATAATATGTAATAAGTATGAAAACTAACCTTTTATCTCATAAGAATGATCTTTGCAGAAAGCTATCAACTTATATGAAAACCCTAGCTTCAATGTCCAAAGAATTCTTGGAGCTTATTAACCCTAGCAAGACCTCTAGCACATGGGTATCTTAATTCTTGCTTATTGATATTTAATCTCTCTTGGATTTTGGCTTGGATTAGTTTATGGAGTGGAAGAGAGGGTTTTTAGAGAGCCTTTGGATCTGGTTTGGTAAAATAATATGTCCAAATGAAGTGGAATGAAATATATAAAGCGGAACTTAAACTCCCGTCGGGCAATTCTGCGCCCATTTTGACGGGCCGTATAAATTCCTACGGACCGTCAAAATGGTCCGTAGAACTGCCCAGTCAAATATGGGTCACTGTGACCATTTGACGCTGGGCTGTGTCAATTTGACGGACCGCAGAATTTTTTGCGAGGCGTCAAAATGCATGCGGGCCGTCAAATGGTCCGCAGAAATTTTCTGCTCAGACAGTCTGTCGTAGAATAGCCATAACCTTTTACTCAAACGTCACATTGACGAGCAGTTTGTTGCGTTGGAAAATAGACTCGATGAACTTCAATTTGGACAAAATAAACACCCCAAAACTCCTCATATTCTAGAAGATATGCCCCCACCAATTTGGACCAAAATTATGTTCGAAAATTTTGCCAAGTTTTACCAAAGTTCCCACAAACTCAATTCCTTTATTTGTTTGTTCTTAAATCCTTCCATAGCTCATTTCATGGGCTTAAACCCTTATAACCATAATATGGGAACATGTAATCTCATATATCCTAAGGTAACTCCCGTTTCCGTGATTAGGACAACTAACGTCTAATGAATCTCAATGGACGAAACTACTAGGTGTAACAGTACTTCACCTTGTAGGACCAGTGAGCTCTAAACTTCTGCCCCTCAAGGTACGTCCCGTACTTCACAGTACGGGCCGTACTTCTGAAGTAGGACGTACATCTAACGTTCTGAGCCAGATTTTCTAAATCTAACACCTTCGTTTCGGGTTCTAAGTCCCCGAATCATGAACATAAGCTAGTTAGGGGTACGAGGTGTTACACTTCAGTAGAACCTGGTCACCAACGGCAAACTCTAGATCTCGGATCTTCCGGTCCACATACATCTTCGGTCGACTCTGAACTGCCAAAAGCTTGGCCTGAATAACCCTCACTCTCTCAAGAGACTCTCAACAGATCCGTACCCCAAGGTTGAACCTCAAATGCATCAAACCGGCCAACCAGAGACCTACATCTCCTACCATATAAAGCCTCAAAAGGTGTTATGTTGATACTCGAGTGATAACTGTTATTGTATGCAAACTCTTCTAACGGCAAGTGCTGATCCCAATGACCACCAAAATCAATAACACAAGCTCTCAACATATTCTCGAGCACCTGAATAGTCCGCTCGGACTGCCCATCGGTCTGGAGGTGAAAAGCAATACTAAGATCCAATCGGGTACCCAACTCCACATGAAAAGCCATCCAGAAATGGGAAGTGGAGATAGTACCCCAATCAGATATGATAGAAATAGTAACCCCATGAAATCTCATAATATCACGAATGTACAACTTGGCTAACTTATCCACGGTATAGGAAATCTGAACTGGAATGAAATGAGCGAACTTAGTCAACCGATCAACTATCACCCAAATGGAATCAAACTTGCCCAGGGTCTTCGGAAGACCCACAATGAAATCCATGGAAATCCTCTCCCACTTCCACTCGGGAATGAGCATTTCCGGAAGTACACCACTGGGTCACTGGTTCTCATACTTAACTTGCTAACAATTACCACACTTAACCACGAAATCGACGGTAGTAGCTGACCAAACCCACAAAACTACGGATCTCGGTCACAGTAGTGGGCCTCGCCCAACTCCTCATAGCCTCAATCCTCTAGATCAACCATGATCCAATCCTTAGACACGACATGGCCCAAGAACGCCACAGACTCCAACCAAAACTCAAACTTCGAAAACTTAGCAAACAAGCTATTCTTCTTCAACAACCCAAGTACAGTGCCAAGATGGGTCTCATGCTCCTCTCTACTCTTGGAATACACCAAGATATCATCAATAAACACAATCACAAAAGAATCAAGGAATGGCCCAAAGATGACATACATCAAAGTCATGAATGCAGTCGGGGCATTAGTAAGCCCAAATGACATCACCAGAAACTTATAATGCCCATACCTCGTCCGAAAGGTTGTCTTCGGAATATCCTCAGCCCTGATCCTCAACTGGTGATAGCCTGAACCCAAGTCAATCTTCGAAAACACTGAAGCACCCTGAAGCTGGTCAAATAAATCATCAATACGAGGCATAGGACACTTGTTTCGAATACAAACCTTGTTCAACTGGCGATAATCAATGCACATCCTCATGGATCCATATTTCTTTTTCACCAATAACACAGGAGCACCCCAAGGGGAGACACTCGGTCTAATGAACCCCTTGCTTAATAAATCCTACAACTGCTCCTTAAGCTCTCTCAACTCGGTAGGTGCCATCCGATATGGCGGAATAGAAATAAGGCGAGTTCCCAGATCCAAGTCAATACATAAGTCAATATCGCGATCGGGTGGCATAGCCGGCAGATCCAACGGGAATAGCTCCTCGAATTCGCTCACAATAGGAATGGACTCAAGGGGTGAAGATACAACACAGTGTCACGCACATGAGCCAGATAAGCTAAACACCCCTTGTTGACTAAATTCTTCGCTAGAAGGAAGGAAATGATCTTCTCCGGAGCGGGGCTAGGAGTACCCCTCCACTCAAGTCTAAGAATACCCGGCATGGCTAAAGTGACTGTCTTGGCGTGACAGTCCAAGATTGCATGATAAGGAGAAAGTCAGGTCATACCCAAGTTAATATCAAAGTCCACCATATCAAGAATCATCAAATCTACCCAAGTGTCATACCCCATAAAAATAACCAAACATGACCGATAAACTCGATCAACGATAACAGAATCTCCAACCGGGGTATCATATGAACAGGTATAGCTATACTATCACAAGGAAAACCCCAATAAACGGCATGATATGTAGACACATACGAATAAGTGGATCCAGGATTAAATAACACAGATGTTGCTCTATGTCGGATAGAAACGGTACCAGAAATAACAGCATTTGAGGCCTCTGCCTCGGGTCTACCTGGGAATGAGTAACACTGGGCCCTACCATGTCCAGACTGGGATTCACCTCTCAAACTCTGGGACCCACCTCTATCAAGCTGGGATCCACCTCTAGAGACCTGAGAACCACCGCGGCCTAACTGAGCGCTGCCCCTCTGAGCAGCATCTCCTTGACTACCTGACGATGTCGGATTCTTCTGAGGCTGATGATCCTGCCTGGATCGGGGACACCTCCTAGCAATATGGCCAAACTCTCCACACACAAAACAGCCCTTGGGGGGCGGAGACTGATAAACTGAAGCTGAGGACCCGGCTGGAACAAACCTATCTATCGGTCGAGAAAACGAGCACTTAGGAGCTCTCTGCCTGGGTGGCTCACTAGAGGAAGCCTGCAAAGCTGAATGCACAGGGCGGCCGGAATATGGCTGATACGGCCTAAAAGACTGATCGGCGCCCCTTGAACTAGAACCACTATAACTCCCAATCTGTCGCTGCCTCTTCTCACTGCCCCCTCTAAATGCACGGGCCTTAGCAGCCTCAACCAAAGAAGCATGCTCAACGATGGACTGGAAGAAAGTCCCCATAGCCTCCATCTAAAGGCAAGGAATCTGAACATAACCAACGAGCCCACCGACAAAGCACTTAATCCTGTCAGGCTCAGTACGAATCAAAGGAGCTGAATAACGGGCTAGATAGAGATAGCGAGTCACATAGGCCTCCACAGACAATACCCTTTGCTGAATATGTAGAAACTCATCCCTACGTGCCTCTCTCAAATCCCGGGGAACATACTTCTCAAGGAAGGCCCGGTAAAACTGATTCCAAGTCAAGGGAGAAGAACCCTCATGTCTGCAAGAAACAAAATACCTCCACCAAGTCTTCGCGTCGCCGCGAAACTGGTAGGACACATAGTCAACTCCATGGGACTCTACGATCCCCATCCTATGTAACAACTCATGAATATCCAAGATGAATTCAGAAGCATCCTCTCCAAAAGTACCCTAGAACCTCGGCGGCTCCAACTTTCTAAACCTCCCAATTAGGTCCTAATAAGTCAAGGTTATAACAGGGCCCGCCGCGGGTCTAATATCATCCCCCGTGGCTGCCACTGCATCAATTCGGGGAGCCATAGCTGCAACGGGGTGTGTTACACGAGTAGGTCTTTGCTCAGGGGTCTGCGCCCCAACTCTAGTTTGCGAACATCCACCCGGAGTAGTAACACTAGTGGCAGCCTGTTGAGCATCTAGATGGAGTAGAACACGAGCCATAGTATCCTGCATAGTTTGCTCTGAAGTTATCTCGGGCTGTGTCCGTGCTGGGGCCACATCATCCTCGGCGGACTGGCCTCGATCCTGCTGTACCTCAAGCTTTGGGGACGGAGACCTCTCACACCGCTGACCTACCGCAGGAGCCCTACCCCTGATTAGGCAGCCCCGCGGCCTCTAGCTCTATCGCGCCCTCTGGCTGTTGCTCGCCCTCTGGTGCTAGCCGCAGCTGTGGGCTCTGGCACCTGGTATCGGGCTATCGTAGCTCGAGTCCTTACTATCTGTGAGAGAAGAGATAAGATTCAGATACCAATTCGATTGTTCTAGATACCAATTAGAATAAAGTAACACGAAAGAAGGAAAGAAAGTGAAATTTCCTAAATGTCCTATAGCCTTTCGCAGATAAGTACGGAGCTCATCGTACCGATCCACGAGACTCTACTAGACACGCTCTTGCATTATAGATAGGGTAACCTAGGGCTCTGATACCAACTTGTCACGATCTAACCTAGGTCACAACCACAAGTACCATTTATGGGCACACCAACAATATCATGAAAAAGGCTACACAATAAGCCATAATAGAACACTATCCTCGTATCAAACGTCAACAAGTAAGATACTATAATATCATGGTCAAGATATATCAAATAGTCTCCAATATCTACCATTTCCACGTGGTTTCAAGCCAACAACAATAGAACAAGATAAGTCACAACACAACGGGGTGGCCAACCCCAACCTAAGACAATATTCAACCCAACTTCATACCCGAAGGTTTACATGCTTTTCTTCGATAATATCGTCGAAGTATATGATTCGCTAAACGAAGTCTCACCATAGGGTAAACCATAACCTACCTGGAAGGTCGAACAGCAATATCACCAACAATCACACCTTAGCCTTTCCTTTCCTTTGAGCCTCGAGATCAAGAATGTCTAAGCATATTCAAATCATGAAATTAGAATAAAAAAGAACATCAAACAAGCCTTACTTCTATTCAAGACCTAAATCTCCAACCTATGAAATAGGGTTCATGAACTAGAAGGGTGAAATTAGGAATCTAAAGGTCCCAACATGAAATTAAACCTCTAAGTGATCAATTCCCATCAATAGCAAGCTAGATTAATCAACAATTCACTCAATTTCAGATTCTAGGCAAAACCCCCAAATTTGGATATAAACCCTAACTTCCAATTCCATAAATTTAGCCTCTAATTAGGAAGAAATTATAAAATAGGGGATTCTAATCATCAATTCAATGCTTAAGGAAGCTAACCCATTCAACAAATTATAATTTAGAAGCCTAGAAGAATAACTCATTAAACCCACTTTTAATCTTCAATCACTTAATGAACTATCAAGATAAAGGGATTCTAAGATGATTAGGGATAATGGAATAGCAAAAGGATTAGAAGGACTTACCACCAAGAATCTTCTCCAAGAATACCCTAGATTTGCTCCCAATAGCACAGATTTCGAAATAGTAATAAATAAGGGACTAAGGGCTTTTAATACACAATTAATGAAATAACCAGTCCCGATACCATTTCGGCTGCAGCGGGACCGCCCCGACGGTCTCTCAGACCGCCGTGACAATCGGGCCTCAAATACACTTGGCCGCCACAACGGCCCATCCCACCGCTATGGCGGTACCGCTGAGGCAGTAAGGGTGCCGCCATGGCAGACACCAGCACCAGAATTATCCCAAAAATAATCTCAATCTCAATCCGAAATCCCGACTAATACCCGAGCCCATCTGCTCACAAACCACATACACAGACACCCATAAAAACACGCTATGAACGTACTCGTGGCCTCGGAATTCCCAACGGAGGTCTTGTTGACCGAGTCAACCCCCAATACCTCAATTCCAACTTCCCAACCCAAGTCCCAAAATACACCCAAGGGTATTGGGAACCGAACCAGATATGCACACAAGTTCTAAATGACCATGCGAACCTCTCAGAATCGATAAATTTCATAAAAAGGTCCGTTTACCCAAAAATCAACTTTGAGTCAACTATTTTTCGCTTTAAGCCCAAATTTCACAAAAAGTCGTCTGAATCAAATCTAAACTCCTCGGGAAGAGTGTCGACGGACCCTTCGGGTCAAAAGTACAGAAAAGACTATAACGACCAAGCGGGTCATTACAATGGCACTGGTACTTGTACCAATGCCCGTCGCATCAAGGATATGCGACCCCCTGTTACGCCCTTACCCCCATTATTTTTTTTTCTCTATTTTTAATCTTTACTTAGCGAAAGTGTCCCTCAAACGAAGTCTAGAAAATCTTAACATACCTCGAATGCCGAGCAAACGCGCCACGAACCCTCAAGATTTCGCCTTTCCTTTCCATAAAGCTTTTAAATGCTCTCAATCTATCAAGTAAGTGATGTACATAAGAAAACAAATTCGTCGACACTCATATTGTTATACCTATAACACCGACTCAAAATCAACCCCAGAAGTCGCACTCGAGCCCCCAAGAGCAAAGGTGAAATTTTATTGAAAATCATTTCACCCATAACCTAAGGGTCATATATCTACAAAATTAGTCAATTCCATTCACAAGTGAACTCTCAAGTCATAAATTCTCATTTCTTAAAACTAGGGCTCGAAACCTTTAATTATACCAAAATCTTAACTAGGGTTGGGCATAAATATCGAAAACCGAAAAATCGAACCGAACCGAACTTCAACAAACCGAACCAAACCGAACTAGTTTGGTTCGGTGTTTGGTGTCCACCGTAAAAAAAACCGAAACCGAAATAGCCGAACCGAAGTTTGATAAAACCGAACGCGCACCGAAATTTAATACATTACCCAAAAAAAAAATAGTCCAGGCCCATTAAGTTTAAAGCAAAAAAAAAACACAATTGTAATAAGTCCTCTTTTGCATTTGTATCCCTAATTTTCTACTTCAATTGAAAAAAATCTAATATCCTTAACAAAGAAAGGTAACTAGGATGTCTCTTTAGGATTAATGTATGTCCTTTATGTGTTTTCTTAATTATTCTTACGGTATGTATACAACACCTAGTAATCCTATGTCATGATTATAGTTTCTGTTCTTGTGTATCCTGTTTGTTTGATTTTGATTTCAATTTATCAGTTTTATGTTTTATTGCTTTTGAGAATATGAATTAGTGTCAATGGAATCTCTTCTAATATTATATCAAAAAAACCGAATTGAAAAAAACCGAAACCGAACCGAACTGAACTTTAAAAAACCGAAACCGAAAGAACCGAACCAAACTAGTTTGGTTTGGTGTTCGGTGTCCACCTTCAAAAAACCGAACCCGAAATAGCCAAACCAAAGTTTGATAAAACCGAACGCCCACCCCTAATCTTAACTTAGGATTAAATTCTCAGTTTCCACAACTCAAATACCATGAATTTAAAGGTGTTCATATAATTCAATACACCTAAATTCCTCTCTTTCTAAAATAAAATGGACAATGAGTTGAAAGAATATTTATGGGATGGGGAAACGGGTCGGTTATGGGTTAATTGAGTTCGGTATGGGATCCTACATGGATTTGACTTGGCTAATTTTTTTGTGTTGTGGAGTCAAAGTCATACTTTCATCCATATAAGGGCAAATTTATCAAGTATACTAACGAGGAGGACAAATTTGATCCCAAATTTTAACGGAGAACAAATTTAAACTATAAACCATATTTGAACGGTAAATTTGACCCTCTTCCCTATGTCAAAATTGAAGTTGCACATGAAAAAAATAAGAGAAATTTGAAAATCTGAAGCTAAGATGCGAACAGTAAGTTCCAACTAGCGAAACGTAGAAACTATCACCATACACCTATTCAATCATTTGTGCCCAATGACTACTTCATCATTACTCTTATCATTTTGTCATCATTTTATCCTCAATTTGCCATCCACTAACTCTCAAAAATTAGCAAGAACTGCACCGGTAAATTGGTCTCATTGAGATCTTATTTCATCTCACCTTCACATCATCGTATCTTATCATTGGCACCATGATTGACTAATCATTAAATATTTAAGTAAACACCAAGAAGCAAATGTAAATAAAATCACCTGATGGCAATCCCTTCAGTTGTCGTCCATTGTTGTGTAAATTGTTTCTCTTTTCCTTTTCTTTTACTTGCCATAAGCAACGTATTATTTTGAAACCTAACCCACTAAGGAGCCGCTTGGACATGATTTCATCTCAGGATCATGTTTGGACATGCAATTTGGATTTCTTAAGTTCGCAGTTTTTTTTTATAAACATAAAAACTCCACAAGTTGTGAAAACCATCAAAATTTTCTCAATTCTTATACAATCTTACCAAATGAGTAAATCATAGTTCATAATAAAATTAATATGCTACTATAAGGCCTTTCTCAAAAATACAACATCAATTGATCAAACTTTAGTTCAATAAAAAGGAAAATTTAACATGAATAATAATGTAACTACTCTTTAAATATAATCCTCCCACATGGTACGAACAATTATTGAAAATATTTTACCAACTTGCAGATTAATATTAATGGTTGGTAAACATGATTGGTTAATATATCTACGAACTTATGGGTTTTTTTTACAAAATATAAACGTATGGGTCAAATTTTACATTTATATTTTTTGAAATCATGATTTCAAATCCCAAATCATGTCTTTTTGGATGATTTGGGGTTTCATCTCATGAGATGAAATCAGATATGAAATCTCATGTCCAAACGCTGATTTCATCTCATGAGATGAAATCGCATGTCCAAACACCTACTAAGATGTATGGGTCATAAGAAGTGGGACTGTCCTAATAATTTATCACAATAGTTTTCTAAATTCACTTATTCACTTAGCCACTTTGTGTATTTCAAATTTATCTACTCTAGCAAATACTTTATTTACCAATTTATACCTTTATTTACCAACTTATACTTAATATTCCTATAAATAAACTCTACACACACATTATATAAATATATTCTAAAAAATTACCCGTCAATTAAATAATTGTAGTTAAACCAATAGCTAAAAATTCTCATTTAAATTGACAGAAGGGTCTTTCAGGGAAAAAGAGTCCTAGTGCACAAAACGACCTAGCGGGTCGTTACATATGCCCAAATAATATAATTAAAAAGTTTTGACTAAAAACAAAATACAAATTTTATTTCACATAATTCCCCTCCCAGAAAATGTCTTTTAAAACACTAGTATAAAACAATATAAAGTAAGCAACGAGTCACAATATCAAAGCAAGATACACAAATAAGCTCAAACTGCTAAAATGTTGTTAAATAGATAAACATCCAGTTGTTGCTAGTAAATAACTGCTACTGAGAATTAGGTTCCTTAGCCTACATGTCTTATCCATCTTCAATACATTAGTCGCATATTTGATTCACCAGGCACAGTGCATTAACTACCTGTCTTACTTGATAAGAATCAAGTCCATATTTGAATTGAAATTGAGATACTAGTGCAAGTTCTTCCGCTCAGTATTGTGAGTCATTATCAGCTAAGTGGCATAATGCGCCCATCTAAAAGAAGGAGCGCGAGGTTGTTATCTCAACATTGTACGTTCCACAAATAATACAATGCATATATCATACACGCACTATAGTCGATAAAATAGATATCTAACATATGAGGTGTTGCTAAAAATGCATGCTCAAAACTAAAACAAATAATAAACATGCTCAATAATCAATCAACTTTTCTAAATAGACATGTTGAATATCAATAACTTTTAAAAGTATCACGAAACAATATGAATATGTGGTCAATACCAGATGCTTTAAAGTAGTTATCTAGCTTATACCCGTCCACACATGAAATAGATGAGTTTAAATACATCAAACAATTCAAATATCGTGCTTTTATTGAAAAGCAAGCAAAACAAGAAGTTAAGGTATCACTTACCTCCTGATCAAACTTGACCCAAAATTGTATCTTCACTCGTTAGTTTCCTTGCTCAAAGACTCCCAATCCAAACAAAATATGTGTTTATAGAAGTCCATTATATGTATTAGACTAGATCCCGTATTTTTACAATGCTCTGAAATCAAAGTCAACAAAACTAAACCCATAAGTCAACCCTTGGGTCAACGGTCAGAACCCCCAAATAAATTTCATCATCGTATTACCTATTAGCAAAGGAATATGAAATTATAAATCAATTGTAAAAATCCAACTTTGACTTAGACGGCTATTCTTGTCACGACCCAACCGGAGGGCCATGACGGGCACCTGGAGCTAATCTACCGAACATCTCTCGACATACTTCTCATAATCACATCTAGGAGAGCCACATGGCTAACTCATAATTACCACAAATCAAAGAGACACAAGTTCATTAAATATATGCACGTCTATATAAACATGATCAACTATGCCCATATGTACAAGCCGACAAGGCTGCCAAAAATGATATACAAAATATGAATCAATAAGGTTATGGAGCTTCTAACTATATACATCTGTCTACGAGCCTCTGCATGGAGTACATGACATCATAAAGACAGGACAGGACCCCATCATGCCCATATATACATAAAAGAATAGTACCAGCTGAATTGTAGCTCCATAACAAATGAAGCGCTCCTGTACAAACGCTGATGAAGCAACCTAGGGGTCTCCCTGTCTACCTGCGGGCATGAACACAACGTCCATAAATAAAAAGGACGTCAGCACGAATAATGTACTGAATATGTAAGGCATGAGTAACAACATAATAAAAAATAGGGAAGAAACATGAGATAGGAGAAATAACCTGTACATTTGATGGCCTCTTAAGGCGGATGTCATGCATGCTTAGCTTTTTAAAAAAAAAACATTTTCATACATACATATTTAATATAAGTGTTAGTGCTGCGAAACATGCAACCCGATCCATATATCATATCATCCCGCATCAGGGGCATCCCGCGTCGTGGGTATCATCATAACCTGCCCACTGCAGTGGTGTACACATCTACGTGCCTGCCCGGCCGACTATAGCGCGGCGCGGTGTGAGAATATACATATATATATACACATATATATATATATATATATATATATATATATATATATATATATATATATATATATATATATATAAAGCATGCATGAGAGCCCGAATAAAACGTTACAACTCTATCGGAGTGACGTAAGGTCGGTAAACCTCCGATTTCTATTATGGAATCATCAGCATCGCTATATCTCACCTTGAAAGAACAACTACCATAAGATGAGATTAACAACAATGAATAAAACCAATAATCATGGAACAAGCTCAATAATATCATGAGAACATCAAGAACTATACGCTTTGGTATCTCTGGAAATGGAATCATCATCATCATTATCATGGAGAACATTTATCAACAACATCATAAGAACCTTGAGAATCATGAGCTTCTAGCATTTCTAGGAATAGAGATATTATGGATATCATATGTAGGTTCACAACAAAGGAATCATGCCTTAAGAAAGAAAGGGTTAGCCTTAACAGACCTTTACGTCTCCTTAACTACTTAATGTTCTCCTCCCAAGCTCACAAATCTACATTCAAGAGGATTCATACTAAGGTTAAGTCTTGAAAACACTCTTAAGTTCAACTAGTGTAATCAACGACATAGCAAAATTTGGGCAGCGCTTCCCCTATTTTATCAACTTCCACCAAATTCCAAAACAATTCTCAAACAACAATAATAACATCAACAATACCATAGTCAAGGAATTATATTCAAATTAACCTTAACTCAATCCAAAATCTCCTTTCAAATTCACCTAATAGTCATCGACTTCAATTTAATACTTTGTGACTTCTCCACTTTGATTCTTTTTCTTTCCAAGAGTTACTAAACCTTTAAACCAACTCAATCATATAAATAAGATGGAGAGCATACCTTATAATAGAAGAACTTCACCTCACTCAACTTCCCCCAAAATCAAGTTCATCATAACATTGAAGAGAAGCAAGAACAATCATCTTCCATGGATTATCTTGAGGTTTTGATGTTTGATCTTCTCTTTTAATGGTGTGGAGGGTTTTGGAATGTTGTAGAACCTTCAAGAACTCTTTTATAATGCGGGGAGATAAGTGTGGGAGGTGGATATGAAAAATGGGATCTTTTGGAACTTAAAAGGGGTTTTAAATTGTTCCTCCCGCTTCAATATGCAGTGGAGATGCGGCACCACATACTTAGTATGCGGTCGCATCTCCCCTCCTCTCCTTGCGGAATATGTTGGGAAGTGAAGCCCCCAATTTTTGGGAGTTTGCGGCCAATATGCTGCACAACATACTAAGTATGCGGCCGCATATTGCCCCAAATTTCAAATTTCGCGAAAATGCGTTCTTTTCGATTCGTTTGACCTCCAATCCTTATGGAACCTTCTTGGCACTTGTATAAAACTTCATTAACCATCTAAGGATCCCCATAACTCCCCCTCAAGGTAATACTAAGCAATGTATAACTCAAATGACGCGAAATCTTCCCAAAACATAACTCAAATTTCCAATCCCTCAACGAACTTACTTCCGCCGGTTCATTTAACTCCGAAAACTTAAGGTACTCACTTAAAATTATTAAATACCCTCCTTAACCTTGTAAGGGCTTCATATCCACTTTAGGCCTGCATTAGTTTACTTATAATGCAAACGACGCGAAACTTCCAAGTGTAACAATTCTAATCGCTCAATTTTCCCTTTTTGAACCTAAGATTAAATTTCTCAATTTAGACTACGAAATTCAAGATATCATGGGTCAAATTACTCCAAATTTTTGTATAATAATAACAAGAGTAGTGTAGGAAATTAATACCTTAAATACTAAGTTAATCTTCACCCTTTTGGATCCTTATTCTTAGATCAACTTGTTGAAATTTGGACTTGTGTTATTAGTTATAATCTGTAAGGATAGTGACGTGGCTCAAGTGGTGAATTATTAAAAGATCTAATTTTAAATTGTTATGTGTGTGAATAAGCTGCGCCCAATAACTATTGGCCAGTGATGGATAGGCATTCTCCATAAATAAAGTCCACCCACCCTTTCCCTATATATAAAAAAACCCTAGAATATCCTGGCCTAATCGTTGACTGCTACCACTGTTGAATCAATGGAGATGACCAGTATGCGTATCTAACCCCAACTCAACGTTATGATTTTAGATTAGTGTATCATCCTTATTTGGCATCTTTAAAAAATTGGAGAAATTTATCAAATATTTTGCCCATATACATTTAACAGTCTCCATACGTGTAACAAGGATTGACTCGATATTAACCTTGAGTTTGTTCTTCAAACTCATTTTCTTCAATTCTTCTTTGTTAATACAAGTAGCGATGAGTTTTCTGATCTCACCACTATCCATTGCCTTATTGCTACAAATTTAGACCGAGTAATGCACAATTTCACATCATACATAGCACGATTTGTAGGCAATAAAATAGAGAAGGAACTTATATTAACTAGTTTATAAGAACTTTTTCTTACTTTATTTGCTTAATTAGTTAATCTTTGATTGCTCAATATTTAAGAAATGCATGTTTATGTATCACAGAGTAAGAGCCTGTTTGACCTAGCGGTTTTAAAGCTAAAAGCGCTTTTTTTTTAGAAAAAGCATTTTTTTTTTTTGGATATTTGAGGTGTTTGGAATTTATTAAAACTGCTTTTTAGTAGAAGCAGAAGCAGTTTTTTGCAATTGGGGAGAAGTAGAAATTATATAAAAAAAAAAAAAACAGAAGCAGAAGCAGAAAATTATTTTTTTCAAGAGAAAAATATCCTACCATAAATACATATTTGCCAAGTATATCCTTCATTATTCCATTAATTTCTAATTAATAATATTTTGTGTTGAATTTTAATTTGTGAAATGATTTTGAATTTTATTGTGGTTGTAGTTTTCTAGCATATTTAAATCATCGTGTTGATAGTCTGTCAATATTTAATATATTTGTTTTTATTCATCTATGTATTACATCAATTGAAATTTTGATGGAATTTTAAATTTTTAATTAAATAAAAGTAAAAACTTTTCATAATAGATATTCAAAATAGTTTCCCTCTGTAAAATAATCTTGATAGTAAGCGTTCATTGATACTTATCCTTTTTCGTAATTTGACACTCAAAACGCTTTTTGAAGAAGATTAGCCAAACACAATCTCTTATTAAAAACAGTGAAAAGAACTTTTCAAATGAATTAGCCAAACACAAACTGCTTCTAACCAAAAGTACTTTTTTAAAAACACTTCTCAAATTAAGCAGTTTTTAGCCACTAGGCCAAACATGCTCTAAGCCTCGTTCCAAAATAAGTAAAGAGATTTTTACACTGTAAGTCTTGTTTAAATAGTTATTAACATAATTAACATAACTTTTGAAAACTTTCAAAAGTGGCAGTTTAAATAACATTTAGAGCATTTTAAAGAACTTCATCAAACTAATTTAAAAATTAAAGTCCCAACAAAATCAGGGAGTAATTGAGCTAACCCCAATAAATAGGGGTTTTAACCCCAAATCCTCCTCTGTCTCTCTCTCTCTCTCCCCTAATGCCGAACCAAAATTATTTCTCCTTCAGCTAAAATAAATAGGGGTTTTAACCCCAAATCCTCCTCTGTCTCTCTCTCTCTCCCCCCTAATGCCGAACCAAAATTATTTCTCCTTCAGCTAAAATAAACCATATCCTTTATTGCCATTGGAGAGAACAAATAATTCAAACTTTCCTCACTTCTTTCATCACTGCCCGAGTAGAGAAACATCTGTTGTCTATGCAATACACTTCTTGAATAAATATTATATATGTATATTATCTTAATGGTATACATTTGGCACATTATACACATATATACATAATATATCACATGCACTAATCTATATATGTAAAATATATTGTATATTGTTTATATACATATAATATTTTTTCGAAATTTTCTCGGTTTACTTGATCGAGTATTTTATTGGATTATATAGACGCATAATATATTTGTGTTATTCTAATGAAGGTTGAGAGGGAATCCTTCTGGAATGATTTTGTTATGGAGAATACTTTTGGAAAATTGATATATTAATCTCCATAAAATAATGTGAAAATCAGATTGGGAAACTAAATTGCTTTAGGACAACTCAATTCGGCTTACCTGAATATTTAGCGAAGCTGGTTAAACGACATATTTTTGTATTTTTGTTGACCTGAACTTTGAATTATTTTTTAAGAGAAATTGTGATTTTTACTTGTATAACATGAAAAGATCTATTTATTTTGGAATCCATTATTATAGTGCTTAATTATGGAATCTTTAGGTTTTCCGACAGTTTCGGCCAACAACAGAGCGGGGTTACGTTTTGGAGGATAATTACAAGGTAACGTTTATTTGGCTATTTCTGATATATCAATTCTTGTGCTTAAAATATGTGATGTCATTTTTAACATTGCATGGAAATGTAAAGATCTCCAAAATAAAAGGACCAAAGAAAAAGGATTACATATTAGTGGATTTTTATATCTTAGCATTATATCTGGCAAAAGAACTAAGATTTAAAGGCAATGGAATGCAGTATGCCGCATATGTTGGCAAAATGTTAATTTGAACCCTCTTGATCCTATGTGAGTCACCAAATGTTCTTGGAAAACGATTTACGTTTTTGCCAATTGGTGACAAATGCAACAAATATTAGTCATCTTTAATAACTAGAGTAGATCGGTGTATTTAGGTCCTAAAAAGTTTTACTAGTAATTTTTTTATAAAATTAACAAATATCGTATGTGAAATTAAAATCAATACATACCGTCATAATTGTCTACTTGCTTGGAAGTAATTAATTTTGTTGTAACTAGTTGAAATAAAGGAATTTATAGAATACAGATAAATGATAGCAAAAAAGTAGGGTAGTTTCACTTGAAATAAAGATAATTTACTATTTATCCTTAAGCCAATACAAGAAGATAAATATATATTTCAGCTTAAAGGAATGTAAACTTTTTCCTATAACTAATCGCTACAGTGCAACTTTTGATGTTGAGTTTTGCGTAACTTTTTCAGCTTTGATTATTGTTTTTCAACTTCCTTGGTTATCAAGTTCAAAAAATTAAGGAAATCCACCACATCTTTTTGTCCATACACAAATTATCATTATCCAGACATACAATAAGGATTCACTCCATTTCGTTGAGTTTGTTTTACAAACCCATCTTTTTCAGTTCTTCTTTATTGTTAGCAATGCTAACTCCAATGAGTTTCTTGATCTCATCACTATCAATTGCTTTGTTGCTGCAAACTTAGTACTGAATAATATTGCACAATTTCACACTCCACAGTAGCACCATTTATAGGTATAGAAGGCATACAGCTATATCAAAAATATAATATTACCTAGCTAAGATAGATTATTAATATCTTTGTCACATTTAACTGCTTGCTAAATTTTCATATTATGTAATTGCATCACCTTTTCAAAATATATAACCAAAAAAGGATTCATATTTAAATGCATTTAAAACTAAGTACAATTATCAGATTCAAAAAACAACATTGTAATTAGCTTAAAATGCATTTAAATCTGAATTCTTTTTTTGTTTTAGATTTTGAAAAGCTGATGCAAAATTACATAATATGAAAATTTAGCAATTAGTTATATGTGACAAAGATACTAATAATCTATCTTAGCTAGGTAATATTATATTTTTACTATAGTTGTATGCCTTTTTTTACCTATAAAATAGTGCTACTTTAGGGATGTGAAATCGTGCAATATTATTTAGTACTAAGTTTGAAACAACAAATCAAAGTCATGTATAGTGATGAGATCAAGAAACTCATTGCAGTCGGGATTGCTAACAACAAAGACGAACTGAGTAAGATCGGTTTGAGAACAAAGTCAAGAAAAAGGAGTCGACCCTTATTACATGTCTAGAAAATGATAAAGTGTGTGCAAATAAAAAAAGATTTGGTGGATTTCCTTATTTTTTTGAACTTAATAGCCAAGGAAATTGAAGCCGAAAAAGCTACTCAAAGCTCAACATCACAAGCTGCAAAGTAGCAATTAGTGATAAAATAAAGTTTTCATTCCTTTAAGATAAAATGTATATTTATCACCTTGTATTGGCTTAAGGATCAATACATTACCATACTTCTTTAATGTCATTTGTATGTGTTTATAATTCCTTTATTCAACTGGCAAGAGATTGGTAACTAATTATTCCAAGCAAGTAGACAATTATATGAGTGTGTATTGATTTTAATTTGACATTAAAGTCTGGCGGTAGTGGCTCGATGAAGGAGAAGATGATGGGGATAGAAAATGTGATTCTAAAGAAAAAAAGGAAAAAATAAATTTTGGATCTATTCCACGCGCCCAAGGCATGTTTAGAGCACATCTTTTGCCAAGTCACCATTTTGTGTTTAATAGACACACTTTGATGTTGGTTGGAGTGTATAATAGGAACAAGAAGTAGTTAAGGTGCTAAAATGGAAAATCGTGACAACTTTAAGGGGCCGCTTATGTATTTATCCCAAAACAAAACAATTATAATAACATTAGTAATAAGGAAAGGGAAACAAAAATAGCTTATTCAATCTCCAAATGATGGATTGGATGCCTTCGAGAATCAACGTAACAAATGTGATATTGTTGAACTGAATGTTAAGAGAATAAGAGAACAATGTAATTGTATTGCTTCGTGCATAATTCGATCTCCCAGATTAGAAAAAGAATAAGGGTACATACATGATGGACTTGTTAACTAACTCTCTAACCCTAAGCACGTTGGAGCTGTTGTGGACGCGAGGATAGTGGATTCTGGAAAATGGGATAAGTCGTGATCCCTCGAATCTCGGAAGTCATGGCTATCTCTAACTGTCGCTTCTCGGGTGTGCTCGTGAGTTGACCATCCCATTTTGAGCTTAAGGCACGTGTCCGGGGTAGGGTTCAAGACCGAAATATCTGTACCTTTCCTGAAATTCTTTGACCACTTCTTCTAGACCCCTTCAGGCTCATTTATCCAATCTAGTAGTTGGCACGTGTACGCGAGTCGAGAAGCGCAAAATCGTATGGATACGATTCTCATTTTGTATCTTGATTAATTGGATCGTTTTTTTTATAAATTCCTATCCCAAACTCTTTGAGATGTATTTCCGAGTATTCCTTGATCATTTTCGTCCATGGAGAGGAGTTCCTCTAATTCTATGAATTTTCCTAGAAGACATTTTTTTTAATATTATTCAAAAAATATTCGGTGCTCTTCATATTTTCCCCAATACAAACAGTCCACGCACTTTTCGGGTGAGCCTTTGTGGTTTTCCTGGGAAGTGGAAGAGTTTGTGTGAGAAAATGACTCATCATGATTGATTGCACTGAGGGAGAATTCAGAATTATTCGTTATTGCAACTTGAAATCTGAAGCAATATCGCCCTTTCTCATCATTGTCAGAGACGCATGGTGGAAGTTGGCTGGATGGTCCATCGTTTCCCATTGCAATGATGAGTCCCTGCCTATAAATATGCCTTCTCCCCTCAATTGATACTCATCCGCACTTAATTCGGATTTATCTTTTATCTTCCTTCGTTTCGTCTTCTGCTCTTAGTCATTTGTGAGTGAAGTTTCAAAATCCTTGCAAAGCTTCCACCTATGTCTCTGCATCTTGACTTCAATAAATCAACAACCATTACCAGTGCTTTCCCCCAGGTATTATGTTATATAATATTGGATAATATTGTATCATATTGTATATTGGGTTACGTGGCGTTAATATTTTTAAAAACTGTATATTTGTGAAAAGAATCCCTTTTAGAATAGACTCAGAGGGGCTTGGCTTTGGGCCCAGTACATGTTTCTTAAAGCCCAAACTCCACAACTTCTCTCTCGTTCTCTCACAAGAAAAACCGCTCAACTGCATATGACGCCGAGATAGAAAGACAAATCCAAGTTCACTTTTTTCAATACAACCATTTATACATTCATATCTCACACACACACACACACACACATAAGTATATGTAGCACTCGCATTAGCAGCAGTTCTGGTAGTAGTTTCCTTCTTCTTCTCTACTTTAATTTAACAATAATAAAAAAAGAAAAAAAAGAAGAACTAGGGTTAGGGTTTTGTTGTTGTAATAATCCGCTGTTCAATGGCGGAAGACGAAGAATCTATGAATAACCCTATCATCATGTCCGACCAGCAAAAACCCGAATTGACTGCCACGTCAGCGGTAGTAGTTGAGAGAGATACGGGTTTGTCGGTGGGCCCACTAGTGGGAGAAGAATCAGAGGTTACTGGTGGTGCTGAGGCGGGCCCACCGATGAGAGAATCAACGGTTGGTGATGCTGACGAAGTTGAGGCGGTTACTGAGACGATAAATGAGGAGAATGAAACTGCGATGGAGAAAGCTGAGGTGGCTCTGAACGCGAAAGGTGAGGTGGCAGTGGACGCGACGATGGAGAAAGGTGAGGTGGCAGAGGCAGTGAACGTGACTAAGGGCGAAACGGACAGTTGTGTGCCAGGTGGTGATGAGAAAGTGGTTATAGCTAGAAATGAGAATGATGGAATTGTGGTTAGAAATGAAAATATGGAGGAAAATATAGCGGTGTTGGAGAAAGATGAGGTGGCAGAGGAGGCAGTGAACGCGAGTAAGGGCAAGACGGACGGTTGTATGACAGGTGGTGAGAAAGTGGTTATGGCTAGTGATGAAAAAAATGAGAACGTGGCTAGCAATGATAATATGGGGGACACCGAGAATGGTGAAACAGTTACAGAGGCAGTGAACGCGGCCAAGGGCGAAGCAGACAGTTGTGTTGGTGATGATGAGAAAGTGTTTAATGAAAATGAGAATGATGGAATTGTAACTAGAAATGATAATATGGAGGATACCAAGAATGGCAAAACAGTGATTATAGAAGCAAATGTTTCAACTGTTGAAGGTAGTGTAAGTTTAGGGAAAGATGGGGAAAACCCCGTGGAGGCAGCTAAGCGCGAGGAAGTGGGAGTTCCTCCCATTGTGCTAGAAAAGGAAGATGATGCAATGGGAACTGACGATGTAACTGGTAACACGGAGAAAGATGATGAAATGGTGTCACAGGTAGATATTTCAGTGGAGAAAGATGTCGAAATGGATACAATGAAGCATGAAGAAGTGGAACCTGTTCCTCTAGATGAGGAGGAGGACAAAGGGACGGGTGCTGAGGACGAGGTTGCTAATGGGGAGAAAGTGGTCGTGACTCGAAATGAGGAAGATGATGAGATGGCGACACGGGTAGATATATCAGCTGTTGAAGCTGGAGTAGAATCGGAGAAAGATGTCGAAATGGATACCAAAAAGAATGAAGCAGTGGAACCCGTTCCTCTAGATGAGGACAATGGCATGGCTGCGGAGGACGAGGCTGATAATGGGGAGAAAGTGGAGGAAGATGACGAAATGGTGACACGGGTAGATACTTCAGCTGTTGAAACTGGAATAGAGTCGGAGAAAGATATCGAAATGGACACAGTGAAGGATGAAGAAGTGGAACCCGTTGAAGGGACGGGTTCAAAAGACGAGGGTGCTAATGCAACTACTACTGAAATGGATACAATGAAGGATGAAGAAGTGGCACCCGTTCCTGGAGATGAGGAGGAGGACGATGAAGGGACGGGTGCTGAAGACGAGGCAGCTAACGCAACTACAACTGAAATAGAGACTGAAAATGAAATGACTGAATCAGGGAAATCATCTGGAGGAAAGAGGAAGAGGAAGAATAATACTAAGAGTACTGGGAAGTCCAAGTCTGGAGGAAGAGCTTCAAGTAGGAAGGCTATTGGAGAGGATGTTTGCTTCATTTGCTTTGATGGAGGGGATTTGGTGCTATGTGACCGTAGGTAAAGTTTGTTTATTTCGGAACCATATGTATGTTAAATTTTGCTCTGTTCGTGTTTTGTGGAATTTGCTCATGTGGTGGTACTTTTTTGGTGTTTTTTGCTTTTTAGGGGTTGTACCAAAGCATATCATCCTTCGTGTATTGATAGGGATGAGGAATTTTTTCGTGCCAAGGGTAAATGGAATTGTGGTGAGTGCATTGTTCTACCTCTTTTGTTGACTCTGACTTTATTGAGTAACATGATCTATGTACACCTATGTTCTTTTGTACTGTATTAATTTTGTTAAAGTTAGAAATATACATTGATATGTCTCTCTCACTTTGATTTACAAGGCTCTTCTAAAACCGGAACACCTAAGCCAACAGTACTCACTATTTTTGAAATTACAAATAAATGTTGTGGGACAATATCTTCGTTGATAAATCAAACTTCATTCGTTAATAACATACCAAGATGGTTTAACTACCTTGAAATAGCATCCTATTTCTTTTACTCCAAATAATCCGAACTTGCATACTGTGGAGTGTTTCTCAAGTGGCTTTCCTATCTTTTCTGAGCTTCTGAACATTAGCTTGGAACTGCTTCGCAGAGTCTTTAGTGGTACTCAGCGTTTGAAGAAACACAGTGTGATGCTATGGTTGGTTAGGGTGAAAAGAGGTTGGGCAAGACAAGGTAAAACAAAAAGGAGGGTAATGGTCATTTTTCCATTCGATATAAAGTTAGAAGCGGGAAGAGGAAAGCTATGCAACTCCATGATAGTCTTCATAACTCCTCAAGATTCTTTTATAGGAAGGAGGAAAAACCAAAATCTGTTCTAACCTGCAGAAATTGGATATAAATGAGGGAGCAAATATCCTGTCATTCCCTAGTTTGATATTAAATATGATGTAGCTGATGCTTTTTGTAGTGCTTATTCAAATTATTTATGTTGTTCTAATATTTCAGTTTTGTTTAAAAGTCATTGATCAGTAATAGTATACTGTTTGCTTCTTCTAAAATATACTATACAGTTTTGGTACATAAAATTCATCGATCACTTGTCTTTAGTTTCTTTTGGGTGTTATACTGTCCACAAGGCTGTCAAAACTTAGATCTTTTTAACTTTATATGTAGTTAGTGTCCTAGAATATGTTCTTTTTGTTGAATTTTTTTTCTGTTCTTTCCCTTCCCTTCTCTTATGTTTTTTTCTTCATTAAATATCTTCTTGACCGTTATTATTCTCGGGTGATTGAAGATGAGTACAATGAAAAATGTTGCCGAATTACCCCATTCCAATTTAGCGCTAGTTCTTTTGTTCTAGTTTCAGAGGACAGCACACATTTGTCAACTTCAAGTTGAATGTGCCATAAAGTGAATTGGCTTCATCTAAACTGAGTCATCCTATGTACTTCATCTTTCCTCAGTCATATTTCTAGCATCATGAAAATGCATTGCAGTAACGGTAATGGAGCTTCCTGGCTGAGCTTCATGAACCAAAGACTTAGATTCTTGGTTTATCAGAACATGGAAGATTCACATTACATCTAAATTGAAGAGAAAGAACCACAAGCTTTTTATCTAAATACACTCTACATCTCCCGCACCTCATGCTTGCTTATCGAGAAAAGACAAGAACATAAGCTTATTCCTAGCTTCATGAAAGATCGATAAAACGTGAAATACTGCAATGATAGGTTTACTCAAAGGCACCAATGGTCGTTGGATACCAATGAGCTTTCCCATTATTTCAATAGATATAGAAGCCGCCTTATTGGCAATCATTAACCTCTGAAAATCTCATCTCAAGCACAAGTCACATTTACAGTGAGAGATATGGAAAGTACAGCCTAAAATGCATAACACGATGAGTGCGGTACCAAACGAAGAGCATTTAGGCTCCATTTCTTGCCACTTAATGGATTCTTGAATATGAATCATTCCGATTTTAACCTATTAAGTGCATCCTTTTCCCCCCCTTTCACAGCCACCTACTAGGTCTTACCACCTATTAGCTCTTAATAGGTCTGAATTATTCGTTATTCACATCTTGTACAAAGTCCTAAAATTGTTTCAGACGTCCTTAAAGATTCTTGTGAATAAAACATTTCTCTAATTCTCTACCCACCACCAGCGCCAGCTATCACCATACAAGTACCTTCGTCACCACCTTCCTCCATGCCTGCCATCACTATCAATCCCCTCTACCACCCGCCTTGACTACCACAAACCATCAAACACCTCTATCATCGACCACTTCCACCACCACCAACCATATTCAGAAAGTAAACAATGTGTTACAGATTTTGATACAATATCTTAGTGCATTAAAGATGAGCATGGAAAAGTATTGGTAGAGGAGACTCTCATTAAACAGAGATGGCAGTCATATTTTCACAAACTCTTGAATGAAGAAGGGGAGAGAGACATCGTGTTGGGAGATTTGGAGCATGCAGGGAGGCGTCACGATTTTGGGTATTGCAGGAGTATTAAGGTCGAGGAGGTTAAGGGTGCTGTCCGTAGGATGCGCAGGGGAAGAGCGACCGGACCTGACGAGATCCCTGGGGAATTTTGGAAGAGCGCGAGCTCGGCAGGTTTGGAGTGGTTGACTAGGTTGTTTAATGTCATCTTTAAGACGGCAACGATGCCCGAAGAATGGAGGTCGAGCGTAATGATCCCTCTATACAAAAACAAGGGGGATGTCCAGAGTTGCGAAAACTATAGAGGTATCAAGCTACTAAGCCATACTATGAAAGTGTGGGAAAGAGTGGTGGAGATGAGGGTGAGGAGAGGCGTGTCTATTTCAGAGAACCAGTTCGGATTTATGCCGGGACGCTCAACTACAGAAGCCATTCATCTTGTGAGGAGACTGGTGGAGCAGTATAGGGAGAGGAAGAGGGACTTGCATATGGTATTCATCGACCTAGAAAAGGCTTACGATAAAGTTCCAAGAGAAATCCTATGGAGATGTTTGGAGGCTAAAGGTGTACCTGTAGCATACATTAGGGTGATCAAGGACATGTATGAGGAAGCCAAAACTAGAGTAAGGACAGTAGGAGGGGACTCAGAGCACTTTCCAGTTGTGATGGGGTTGCATCAAGGATCAGCTCTTAGTCCGTTTTTATTTGCCTTGGTGATGGATAGATTGACGCGACAAATTCAAGGTGAGGTGCCATGGTGTATGCTTTTCGCGGACGACATAGTCCTGATCGATGAGACTCGTAGCGGAGTTAACGCTAAGCTGGAGGATTGGAGACATACCTTGGAGTCTAAAGGATTTAAGCTGAGTAGGACCAAGACAGAGTACTTAGAGTGTAAGTTCAGTGAGACACCCCAGGAGGTTGGCGTGGAAGTTAGGCTTGGTGCTCAGGCCATCCAAAAGAAAAGTAGTTTCAAGTACCTTGGGTCTATCATGCAAGGCAGCGGGGAGATTGACGATGATGTCACACATCGTATTGGGGTAGGGTGGATGAAATGGAGGCTAGCTTCAGGAGTGCTATGTGACAAGAAGGTGCCACCACAACTGAAGGGCAAGTTCTACAGAGTGGTGGTTAGACCGGCTATGTTGTATGGGGCGGAGTGTTGGCCAGTTAAGATCTCTCACGTTCAAAAGATGAAAGTTGCCGAGATGAGAATGTTGAGATGGATGTGTGGGCACACTAGGAGCGACAGGATTAGAAATGAGGCTATTCGGGATAAGGTGGGAGTGGCCTCGGTGGAAGACAAGATGCGGGAAATGCGACTGAGATGGTTTGGGCATGTGAAGAGGAGAGACATAGATGCCCCAGTGCGGAGGTGTGAGAGGTTAGCCATGGATGGTTTCAGAAGAGGTAGAGGTAGGCCAAAGAAATATTGGGGAGAGGTGATTAGACAGGACATGACGCAGTTACAGCTTACTGAGGACATGACCTTAGATAGGAAGGTGTGGAGGACCCACATTAGGGTAGAAGGCTAGTATATAAGTCTCGTTATCTTTCCTTATTAGTAGGCGCATTAGCGCATTATAATTTCTTGTGCTTTGATTTATGTTATTATTTGCTACTTTCTGTACTTTGATTATTCTATTTTATCTGTGCCGCTTTCGTGATTTGCATTTCCATATCGCTTTGAATTCCTTGATTATCCTGTTTTACTGTGTCGCTTGCATTATTTCATTGCAATATCGTTTTAAATCTTTTAACCTTATCTGACCCCCTTTTTATGCTTCTATTGAGCCGAGGGTCTCTCAGAAACAGCCATCCTACCTTGGTAGGAGTAAGGTCTGCGTACATTATACCCTCCCCAGACCCCAAGATGTGGGATTTCACTGGGCTGTTGTTGTTGTTGTTGTATCTTAGTAATCAGATATGTATTCGGATCCAAATGTCTTAATCTTAATAAAAATAAAGGGGGCATTAGCCATATTCCATCAGCTTAAAGCACATGGTTACTAGTGCTAGATCTATGAGGTAGAGCCATAAAGGGACGAGCTTAACTATTAGTTGATTGAAAGACAGAAGGATTACAATACATGTTAATAGATGTATTTCATAAAAGTGGACATGAAAACTAATAAAGAAGTTTGGGATGACAAAGAAAGTGAGGTGGTATTTGGTGTTAGACTAACAATAGAATGGAAGGGAATGAACAGAGAGGAAGGTGGATTTATCCTTTGACAAGTGATTGTGCAGTACCAACTGGATCCTGTAGATGAATGATAAAAAGGAAGTGTGTGGATAACTGATACATTTAGGATACTTTTTTCAAATCTATTTCCATTTTCTAGGAGGTGATGTAAATATCTTAAGGTGGAATGGAACTCTCTTGAAGTTCACTTAATTAGAGTGGTGCCAGTATTGATTTTATAGTTAGCTTGTGTGCAATTTACCTCCTGTGGACAGTGAACAATCAATGACTTTGGGTTCTTGAGTAGAGAAATGATGACTTTTGGGAACATGTAAAGTTGTTAGAGTTGTATTGTTCACTTCTATCACCTGACTCCCGTGTTTCCTTGAGTTGATGAAACTTCTATTGGCTTGTGTTTATAGTATTGCATGAAAAAATTCATTATCCTTGAGAGCTAAAATATCAGCTTTAGTACTCTTCTTTATTTGTACTATTTAGGACATGAAAGAATAATCTGCTATCTTCTATATCGTTTATTAGAACTGTGAAACATGTTATGTCTTCTAGTTGCCTACTGCTTTTACATTGTAGCTCTTTTTGTACTTTTTTCAGGTTGGCATCAGTGTACTATTTGTCAGAAGAATGCCACCTATTTGTGCTACACATGTACATTTTCATTATGCAAGGGGTGCATCAAAGACGATGTCATCCTATGTGTAAGAGGAAACAAGGGCTTTTGCAAGAACTGCATGAAAACTGTCAAGCTAATAGAAGGCCTTGGTAAAGAAGACAATGATGTATGTAGTTCTACTATACTTGCTATCTTCTTGAGCTGTTGATTGGTTTAAGCTTTTCTCAACCAAGGTCGTTGCACATCCTATGCACGTGCATATTTTTTACTACGTTTAGCATTCAGTTTAAATATAAGTTGCTGCAAGTTAATTGTAAAGTGCATAAAGAAAGATCCCAAGAAAATTTAAAAAAACATAATAATTATTCATTACTGATATTGGCTAAAATGTAAGGAAGCTGGGCATGGGAGAAAAAGTTAGCCCTATCATATCCAATATCCAAGCCACTTAAGAAGATAGTAATTTTGGTTATAAACTTTTATGCTACATCAAGGTAGTTACGAGAGACCTAGTTAAATTTTCTAGGTGGGTTGGGTTTATTGGTGGTGTAGTAGGCTTATAGTGATAATAGATATTGAGATCAATTTCGGTTAATTTGATTAAATTAAATATCTAAAATATCATCTGATGTAATAGAAATAGAATGTCTAAGTTCTCTTTCATATGGTTGCTAGCAACATGAACAATTCTGTGTTTTTAGTTTCTGTTTTTTCTGGTGGTAATTGATTGATGTTTCTAATTTCTTCTTTAAACTGGTAGTCTTTCTAATCAAAACCTTTAGCCCAGTTCTGATCTTCTTGCTCTTTGCTGGCCCAGGGTCCGATAGATTTTGATGACAAGAGTAGCTTTGAGTATCTGTTCAAGGACTACTTAATGGATTTAAAAGCGAAGCTATCTTTATCTTCAGATGAAATTGCTGATGCCAAAAGTCCTCGGAAGGGTGCCGATGTGTCAGCTTCTAAACAAGAACTGGCTGAGGCACAATTTGACAATAATGATGATGCAGGTTCTGGTTCAGATGCTTCCATTGAGACATTGGAAGCCAGTAAAACTAAAAGAAGAAAGCTAAGAAAACGTTCAAAATCTCTCAAAAAGGAAGAGGATGCCACAACTACGGCTGTTACTAGTAGCGAAGGTTTCTCCACCGCTGGCACCACTGAGTGGGCATCAAAAGAGCTGCTTGAATTTGTTAAGCACATGAAAAGTGGTGACGCTTCTGTTCTTTCTCAATTTGATGTGCAAGCTCTGTTGCTCGAATATATCAAAACAAACAAACTGCGTGATCCTCGTCGTAAAAGTCAAATTATATGTGATTCAAGACTTGAAAGCCTATTTGGAAAACCACGTGTTGGGCACTTTGAGATGTTAAAACTACTTGAGTCTCATTTTCTTATGAAAGAGGATTCTCAGACGGATGATGTTCAAGGTAGTGTAGTTGATACAGAATTTAACCAGTTTGAAGCTGATGCAAATGCTGACACTCCTACAAGGGGAGTCAAAGACAGGAAACGTAAGCGTAAGAAAGGTGAAAACAGGGGACCTCAATCAAATCTTGATGAGTATGCGGCTATTGATGTGCATAACATCAGCTTAATTTACCTACGAAGAAAGTTGGTGGAGGACCTTCTTGAAGAGGATGACAAATTCCATGATAAAGTAGTTGGAACCTTTTTGAGAATACGAATTTCTGGTAACGTTCAGAAGCAAGACCTTTATAGGCTGGTGCAAGTTGTAGGTAATTACATGTAGTTTTCCGGACATTGCTTGTTTGCACCTTCTGTTTGTTTGTTTTCTTGCTTTTATGATATCATTATGTACATGCAATTTATTTGAAGCTTCTCAACTTCTCTTTCGAACAATGTGGTCCTGGCTGCAGGTACAAGCAAAGCTGCTGAACCATACAAACTTGGCAAGAGGACAACTGATGTTGCGCTGGAGATCTTAAATCTGAACAAGACAGAGGTTTTATCAATTGATACGATCTCAAATCAAGATTTCACAGAGGTAATTGAATAAGTGCTTCATGTGCTACATCGTGAAATATAGTTTCAAATACCTAGTTTGACATTCTAAAATTGGTGAATGATAAGAATATCTGTAGAAAAGAAAAGAAAAAAAACCCAAGATAATTGAAACCCTGATGAATAATTCAACACAAAAAAGAAAGAAATTTCTCACAGTTTATTTTTCTTGTTTTCATGTCACAAGCTTTTGATTACAGATAGACCAAGGAGAAACATATTTTTTTGGGTAAATTTTAGGCTGATTTCAAAATAAATTTCCGAAACTCGGCTCAGTTTGCAACTTCCCACACCTATACTGTGTGAGGTTTTTGTTACCCCTTAACTACAATTTATGGTGTCTATTTTCACCCTAACGTGGCAAGTTACAGGGAGAGGTTTCAGTTCTTTGTTGGCGCAGAAGCATGGAAAAAAGTGTAAACAAGCCTCCATGTGGCTATTCGTTCCAGCAACTAATTGCCACATGATCATATACCATGACTAATTGACTCGAGATTTGACTACATATTTTTTTTATTTATTCTTTGTTTTTTCTCTCATTTGTTTGTTCTTTTTTATTTAGAACATTGGATCTTGCCTAAAAAATAGAGTTTCAACCAAACTAGTCGAAAAATGAAGTTCAAAAAATGTGCAAGTATTAACAGAAAAATTAAATTTACTTAAAATAATGCAGCTTGTTTACAATATAGAACTGTAGTTCTGCTAGAAAATAAATAGAGTTCCAGCCAAACTTGTTGCAGTTTTGGCTGGAGAAAATGGATTATCAAAAAATGAGCAAGTCTAAATGGAAAAAATAGATATGTTCGAAAAAAATACAGTCTCGGTCAAGTTTGTTACATGGATTACCAAAAATGCGTGAGTTTAAACAGAAATAATTTAATATGAAGTAAAATGAAATGTTTACAATTTAGAACTGTTAGTACGCCTAAAAAACTGACTACCAGCCAACTTTTTTTATAGTTCTGGCTGGAAAAGGTGGTCTAAAAACTGTAAGGTTAAAAACTAATACTTAATTCTATAAATATTTCACATGCTTTGCGCTGAAAAAGCACTTCCCACCAAATTTTTATCCAGTGTAGAAATAGACATGAAAATTGTAGTTCAGGGGCAATAGAAGCCCCGGATAGTCAAAATGTTCTAAGAGCTGGAGTTAATATTGTCTTCTGTTCATACATATTAGCACCTTTGTGGTGCATTTTATGAAATCATAAAAAGTATTTGTCTTTTGTTCAAGCTGTTCACATGTATCTCTGTTGACTTGTCAGGAAGAATGCAAGCGCCTGCGCCAGAGTATAAAATGCGGACTCATTAATAGACCAACAGTGGTATGATGCAGCCTGATATGGATAATTATTTTAGGTGTGCACTTATTTTCATTCTGCTGATTAAATTGGTTTATTCACAGGGTAACATTCTTGACAAGGCCATGGAAATACATGCAGCAAGAGTTAATGATGTAAGTGAAACAGAAAAGCTTCGTTTGGACTATTTCTATCGACAGAGGCGTATCCAGGATTTAAACTCACTGGGTTCAACCTCTTGAGATTTTTAATATTGAAACCATTATATTTTAAAGTTATGGGTTCATGTCTATTATTATTACAATTTTAATAAATTTTTATACAAATTCATGCTCCGCGTCAAAAAGCTATGGGATCAATTGGACCCGCACCGACAATGGCGTATCCAGGATTTAAACTCATTGGGTTCAACCTCTTGAGATTTTTAATATTGAAACCATTATATTTTAAAGTTATGGGTTCATGTCTATTATTATTACAATTTTAATAAATTTTTATACAAATTCATGCTCCGCGTCAAAAAGCTATGGGATCAATTGGACCCGCACCGACAATGGTACATCCGCCCTTCTATCGACATGCATAGGATTGTCATTTAGTGATGTGCCAGTGATTAACACGGTTGAAAGAAAATTATTCAGCAGTTGGTTAGAAGTTCCTTTTTTGGCAGATTATTTCCTCTATTACTTTCTGATAACTGGAATCAAGGGAGTCTCTGTCTCCTTCCGTGTGGCTATCTCCTGTCCTGGATACATGTGCAATCTTCATAAGTTACCTTGTGGAATGTCTATTTGTAAGCTGTGCACCCCTTTTTGGACTAGCTAACTGTTTATTTGACCTCCCTTGACATGCATTCTTATCCTACTCAAATAGCTACTAGCGTAAGATTCTCTACTTTTTGTATACCTCTTGTATAGTGGGATTTTGCCCGTAGACATCAAAATATCTTTACCTTATTAAAGATGAGTAGTTTTGGCAGTCAGCACTTTGCAGATCAAGCATCGGAGATACTACTCTTGAGCTAGGACATTAATGAGAGAAAACAGAAAAGGGCATATTGCAAGCACTATTGTAAATGGATGAGGGAAACTTCTAGGTTTTAGATCTTTGTAATTGACCCTTTAGCATTCTGATGAATGGAGAAGTCTCAGCAATAAATATACCATAAACCTGTTGGAGTTCAGTTACCTAGTTTCAACCTGTTTAGCAAGTGATAGTGATTAGGCGTCAAAATATCTATTTATGTATTTTTACAAAGTTGACTGGTTTGATGTACTGGCTGGTCGTTTTTGTCCTTTGAGTACACAGCCGTAGCTGAATGGCATCTCATGAAAAGAGAGCTACTGCTTTCTGAGGGCCTTTATACTAAAATGTTCTATTCCTCTTGGTGTGAACAGAATTTGATAGGGTATGCTCTGTACTGATTGTGCTCTTTGGTTGCACTTCTAATGGATTCAATCTGCTTGTGGTCATCCTCTATTGGGTTCCCAACTTGTTCTAATATATCTTTCTTGATTCTTCTTGCTGATATTCAGTGGCTGGAATCAGAGATACTCCGTCTCAGTCATCTTCGTGATCGTGCAAGTGAGAAAGGGCGCAAGAAGGAATATCCTTTGTCGGCGAAATTTTATCATTTCTTTTCCCTTCCCCTTCGCTCCTGCCATTATCAAACTGCAATGTAATATTTGCTTGAAAGATTAAGTCTTCTTTGATGTTCATTTTTCTTCTCTGGAGGCAGGACTGTTAGGGCCAAAAGTTGTGTGCAATGCTAGGGCCTAATAACAATTTTTCTTGATATCAGAGGATGGATTAAAGTTCGCTGATGAAAATTATTGTCGCTTTATTAGCATATGTACTTCAGTTTATTGCTGGGTTTGCGTTAGGATTCAATCGCCAGATTAGCAGATTACTAGTGTTCCGTGTTCTTGCAGTAATACATGTGTTTCCATGTTTGTTTAAATCTCCTTTAGTTATTGTTACATGTTGTTGGGCGTAGATGGGTATTTTGGTGCTATTGAAGTAAACTTACCTCACTTTTCCATTGCTTGTAGTTTGGACCTTGAATACTGTGTTGTCCAGATCAATTATGGACAATCCACCAAACAGAATATGACACCTTCAGAAGCAATTCTCTTCTCCCCCTTCTATTGGTCTTTGCTTCTTGTCTCTTGGGCTGAATCAGTTGCTCTTATTATACTCCTTAACTAATGATTACACTTAGAGAATGTGTAGAGAAACTACAGCTCTTGAAGACTCCTGATGAGCGTCACCGTAGACTTGAGGAAGTTCCAGAAATACATGCGGATCCAAAAATGGACCCAAGCTATGAGTCTGAGGATGAGGACAGTGAAAGTAACGATAGACGAGGTTCTATTAGTTTCCTTTTCTTCTTCATATGTTATGGATGATATGATGTGCTGTGTATAACTTGAAAGTTGCTACTTCTGCATGCAGATTCTTATATGAGGTCTAGAGAGTCAAGCTTTGGCCGGAGAGGACGTGGACCAATTTCTCCGAGAAGCAGCAACTTTCCTCCGAAAGATTCCTGGGGGGCTGCAGGAAAATCTTCTTCAAAGAACTTTGAACTGAACAAGAGTTCCTCTGGTAAAAACATTTTGAGCAGAAGTGAAGATGGTGTGCATCCTGGAGGGGGACTGAATGAAGATACATGGATTGAAGGAAGAGACAGGGAGACTGAATCTATGAATCTAGAGAAGCCGACTTCTGCTGCTAATTCTGAGCCAAGTGGACGTAATAGTCAATTTTTGTCAAGAACAGAGACATTTTCTGGTGCATCATCGGTATCTTCTCCAGTTACACTCCAGAGCAAGGTTGCTGAAACTTCCATCAAGATCAACGAAGCTGAAAAAATGTGGCATTACAAGGACCCTGCTGGTAAAATACAGGGATCATTTTCTATGGTCCAGTTGCGTAAATGGAGCAATACAGGATACTTCCCTGCTGATTTGAAAATATGGAAATCTACGGATAAGCAAGAGGAATCTATTCTTTTGACTGACGCATTGGCAGGCAGGTTTGAGAAAGCGCCATCAGCAGTTGACAATATACTTTCAACAACTCTTCTGCAAAATCAAAATGGAGAGAGACCTCAAGTCGACCAGAATGTTGGATCTCACAATTCTCGTCGTTTGGTTCCCACTGGTGGTGGAATGACTTCTTCTGGTGATGTTTCTGCTCTTTCTACAGAGAGGTGGAGTAATAATGATTCTTCGAATCTCCCATCTCCTACTCCCAAGCAGAATACTGCCGGTTGGGTTGGAGGAGATGGGCCTTCTGTTACAGTTGCAAATTCATATTCTGGTGGCAACAAAGTTCTCCAATCACCTCCAGCTCTACCAGATGATGGGATTAATACTTCTTCTGTTCAAAATTTTGGTGGTCATTCAGTTAGGGGATCGGAAAATAATTATGTGAATTCGGGTAGTGATTTTGGTTCAGTGCCTACTTCTGAACAGGTAATTGCTGTACAGTCTGGATATTCTTTGCAAAATGCTCAATCATTTGCAGCTAGTGAACAACAAACGGCACTGTTGAATAGCCAACCTGGTGCACAACATACAGCTCTCCCGTCACAATCTCTTAATATGCAGAACCCTGTTTTGGCACCAGGACAGCTCCAGGGACATGGTAACTGGGGTACTACGCCGTCTCCTGTTCAGAGTCTTGCTGGAAATTTTCCAAATGCAGGTGGCTCAGTTTTGCCTCAATCTGATTATTGGAGTGCACCAGCTCAAGGAAGCCAACAGAACATACAGCATACAACTGTGCCTACTGTTCCATGGGGTGCTGGTTTGCAAGAGAATATGAGTTCTGCTTCAGCGGTAAGACCTGAAAATAACACTGGCTGGGGTATGGTACCTGGAAATCCAAATGTGGGCTGGGGTGGACCCGTACCACCAGTCATGAATGTAAACTGGGGAGCAGCTGTTCAAGCAATGCCTCCAGGCAATGTAAATCCTGGTTGGGCTCCTACTGGGCCACTTCCTGGGAATTCGAACCCCGGATGGGTTGCACCATCCGGGAACTCTGTTGGGAATGCTAATCCAGGTTGGGTCGTTCCAACAGGGAGCGTGGGATCAACTATTCAAGGGCCGACATCTGGTAATGGGTGGCCTATGATGGGAACTGGAAATCCTGGAGCACTTGCCCAAGGACCACCTCAAGGAGATTCAAATCAAGGTAGGGGTACACCTACTGGGAGTCGGGGGACAAGAAGTAATGATCACCATCAAGATGGGAGATTCTCTGGTCAGAGGGACAAGGGTTCTCATGGTAGTAATTCTGGTTACAATAGTAGGAACTGGGATAGGCAATCGTCTTTTGGGAATAGAGGGCCTGGAGGTTCATCTAGAGGTGGCTACAGAAAGAATGTGCCCTGCCCATATAATACAAATGGTCGTCGATGTGTAAAGGGTTCTAGATGCAATTATATTCATAGCTAATCTGGAGGAACTAGTAGTCGTAGTAGGAGAAAAGTGATTTTGTACAGTGATTTCGTCTCAGTTTTTTTGGTATATGGGTCATTTTGGTGTTCTATAATTAAAAGTTGTGCAGATTAGTAGTTCAGTTGTCATCTGATCTGATGCAATTTTTCCGATAGCTAGTTCAGCTTATGTGTTTTTTTTTTAAATACTTTTTTTTTAATTACATAGGGGGAAGGGATAATGGGGGAGGGGAAGCTTACTTATGTTATCAGCTTCTAATAAAGCTGCAGGCAAGCATTATGGCCATCCTGTGGCAATTTAGTTTATACTTGGAAATTTTGGAAATTTTCTTTCATATTTCTGGACTTAGCTGTTCTGGACTTGGAATACAGGGTCTATGGAAACCCGTCGACCTCGAGTTATCAGAAGGTTCGCGGTCTCACAGAGGTTTGGGATAAGGGAGTCTTCTAGGTATTGTAATTTGGACCTGCCTTAATCCCCTTCATATTGGAAGAAGTTTTAAAATGCAACGTGTTGAGGAAGTCATATGCTTATTAACATGTGATGAGATATTCCGAAACTTAAATTCACAATTTATTTGGTCAGACTTAAATGTTAGTACGCTGCAGGTAGTGTAGAGCCAGTGAAATCATTCTTAAAAACAAAATTCTCTTTTGTTTCCTGGACCAAAAAGAGATGATCTATGAGCAAAGTTATTTTTAATTTCGTTGATCAAAACATCAATAACAATTGGGTCGGCTATGTAAGGTAGTCGTGGTTTTCCAAGAGATCAACGTAACTTTTTAGCCAAATTAGGGGGAGAGGGTTTCATCTTGAATCTAGCTCACTCTCACAAGGTATTATTTGCTTAGAAGAATTTAACAAAGATCTTCACGCTTCATGTCGCTTCATTTCCTATCTAATATTATATAAATTAGCTTTAAGAATAAACTATTCTTCCAGTTTGTCTTACTTTATTTTTTAGTCCATTTTAGATTCTCTTTAATACTCCCTCTATTTCAATTTATGTGAACCTATTTCCTCTTTAGTCCGTGTCAAAATGAATGACCTCTTTCCTAATTTGAAAACAAATTCACTTTATGAAATGATTTAAAGCCACACAAATATTCAAGACTTATTTTGAACCACAAGTTTTAAAAGTCTTCACTTTTTCTTAAATGTTGTGCCCAGTCAAATGGGTTCACATAAATTGAAACGGAGGGAGTATTAACTTTCCATATGACATATTTAAGATCACAAGATTAAATGGTATTTTGGTACATTTTATATGTCTTTAGTTTAAGACCATACGATTCAAAAGTCTTCTTTATTTTGTTAAACTCTGTATGTCAAGAAAATAAAAGGCAGACCATACATTAATGAATTAGAAATTTAGAAACGTATTCAAGTTTATAAACTTATTGAATTATAAGCTCCTTGTGATCACATGTAATAATTTCTTCACCTTGCAAATATTGTTAGAAAGCTTCCATGCAATATTTCTTATCCTCCTCATGAACATGATCATCATCTGGAGTAGTAAATTGGAGAAGGTCCTTGTCTTGTTCAAAAATGGACATTTGTTGTTCATTCAAGTTGACAAACGCTTCAATTCCTCTATGATTATGTGTATTCATCAGGTAAAACACATTGCTAAATGGTGAACTTGCCATGGTTACTCTACTAGGCCTCCCCCATCCAAAATCCAAATCTTGAAATGGTATGTTACATATGCTACTGCATCGGTACATGTCGTGACATGAATTCTTCTGGCGATACGACTGATCATCCTCCCTTCCCGTATTAATTTTATTTGCATATTCCAGCATCTCTGAGACCCACTCATTTTATTTGAAATTATCTCTGTTGGAAAGTTCGTGTTTGGACTTTCTTATATCGGCTACTATCTTGGCAACCCAAGGTCTCCTGATTGGTTATATACTGGCGCGGAAAAGGCTGTGAGAATATTCCCAATTGTGGAGAGTGATGGTATTGGAGGAGGAATTTTTTTACGTAGATCTGATACTGATACCAATACCAATTGAGACGAAGAATTATTTCCACTCGATATGTTCGCGCCAACAGCTGCGGCACATTTGTAAACAAGTGCACTGACAACCTCGGTATTTGCACTGCTGATGATCCATCAGAAACAACAAAAGCATTGAGGGCTCTTATATTGGATTCAGATAAGAAAAACCTCTTTTCGAGTTTGTTTCTTTCTTGTATATTTGGCTCAACCACAACTGGAAAGTCCAGAGGACCTTCGGGTCGTGATGGTATTAATGAATCCTGGACAAAATATGGAGGACATGCTAATTCCCTGTTTGGATATTGTGGAGCTTATGCAGCCCACTCCTTTAAAAAGAAGAGGGCACTACGCCCGTCACCCACCTTATGTGACAAACACATACTGATTTCTGCTCCTCCGCACTCAAAACGTCTTAAGTACACTCAAACAGGCACCAATATCTACTGGAGGAACATTCCTCCAGGGTAGTCTCGGAGGAAACATTAAGTCCGGGCGATGAAAAACTTGATCCATCAGACAATTAACGTCAACTTCCAAGAACTCTACCCAGTGTCATCACAATAGATGGTGGCATTGTCTCTTAAACTTGCACCCCATGGATGGTGATAAGTTATTGCTTTTGACAATGAGTTTTCAAGAAGTTTAGAGAGTTGTTTATGTTCTAGTCGTGGGAAGTTATCTAGTTGGTGTTTGGATAAAATAAAATAAGGGGCATATAAAAGTTTCCTATCAATTGATCAAGAAGGGAAAGTTTGTGAAATCTTTGAGTTGATGGGGTGGGGGAAAATGGTTTCACAATTTTTGTATTAACAAAAAGATGTATCTGGGGTTAAACTGTGTGGTCGGGAGGTCCGGAGGGGTCATACAGTTGGACTCAACTCTCACCTACTCGGGTCACATCAGCCGACCTCGATCAGAGTGCCACTGTACATACGAACGTTGGGGTTGCTGTGTTTTTAGGGTTAGAAAATGCTAAACTTGGCTTATATATAAAGAAAACTTAGGGTAGAAGGAAGACGTCATCTTGCTTACACTCTTGTAACCCTTACGTTTTTCTCTGAAGAGAGCAATATATACAAGTCTATTTTTACTCATCTGAAGCTTCTTGAATCACTATTTATCTATCTTTGTTGCTTATTGTGCCTTACCCGTACTCACTATTACTTCGAACCGGCTCATAATAGAGTTCTCGAGATTGGATACGACCCACTTGTCTTCAACCCCTATAAAAACAAATCTCTAACTGATTTTTTGATTAAGTCCGTTTTCACCGGAAAACAGTTTGGCGCCGTCTGTGGGGATAGACAGCTGTGGTGTCGTCCTAATCTGTAGCAAGAACTCTCCCAGAGAAAAGCAAGTGTGTCACGCCCCAAAACCCACCCTAGGCATAACAGGCATCCGATGCTATGAACAACACCAGAAGCACCTTATAAGATCGATAAACGTCTAATCTCTTTCGATAATCTTTCAACAATTATATCAATACATTATAAATAGCTAACTAACTCATTATCACCATTAAATAATAAAATCAGCGGAAGTCTATCATAAATGTATCGTTATAAAACGTAGTAACACCCAAAGAGTCAAGCAATGAATTCAACGACTACCCATAGAATTAACATCTATCTATGGAGCTTCTAAGATGATAAATAAAACATAATCTAACTTCGAGACGCAGCCCAAAAACTAAAACAATAACTAAGATAAGATGGTGCCCCACGAACAAGCATGTGGGCTCACCAAATAGTCCAGAAAGTAGCAAGCTCTCTTAATCATATTACGAACTTGCTCCTCAACGTTGCCTAACACACCATAAAAACAATAATGATATGCCTGAGTACTGGGTACTCAGTGTCTCCGGGACAATATTTAATATAACAAAATAATCTATTAAGGATCAGTAAAACAGTGTCAATAAAAGCAGTTTGAAATTCAGAGATAGAACAAATCATTAAACTTAGTAACACCATTAATGGAAACCGTTAAATGAGAAATAAATCAATTTCACGCATTATGTCATTTATCACATTTAAGTCTTTCAATGATGAACTCAAGATCATCAACAAGCAACTCACAAGCAACCAAAGTATAACACATGTCAATACAGGCCCAAATCAATATAACGAAAGGACGCCCATTTAAAGTTCCCTAAACTACACAGAAGCACCATATCGGGGTTATGAACCGTCAATGGCTATCCTTCCTCCCAAATATCTAGGCAAAACCACATCGGGGCTATAAATCCTCGATGGCTATCCTTTCTCCCGAATAGCTAGGCAAAACCACATCGGGTCTATTGACCCTCAATGGCTCTCCTTCCTCCCAAATAGCTAGGCAAAATCACATCGAGGTTATGAACCCTCAATGGCTATCTTTCCTCCCGAATAGCTAGGCAAAACCACATCGAGATTGTGAACCCTCAATAGCTATCCTTTCCCGAATAGCTAGGCAAAATGACATCGGGCTATTGACCCTCAATGGTTATCTTTCCTCCTGAGTAGCTAGGCAAAACCACATCGGGGTTATGAACCCTCAATGGCTATCCTTCCTCCCAAATAGCTAGGCAAAACCATATCGGGGCTATTGACCCTCAATGGCTATCCTTCCTCGCGAATTGCTAAGCAAAACCACATCGGGGTTATGAACCCTCAATGGCTATCCTTCCTCCTGAATAGCTAGGCAAAACCCATTAGGATTCATAGTGACTACCCTTCCTCCCGAGTGGCTAGGTGAAACACAAAGAATAGAATCATGGCATAATAGCTGAATTACAAATCATGGCATAGAAGCTGAATGTCAAATCATATCATGATTGTCGAATTGGTCATTATGAATTATGTTCATCATACCGTTAATAGGGGTATACCAATATCATTAACTGATTTAGAAATCAAGTTCAAATTATTATTCAATTTCAATTCAATGAAACCCGTTCATAGGGAAAACCACATGAAATATCCAAGCTTTCCGAAATCAAGTTTAAGCATCCCTTATGAGGTAATCCATGTTCAAAGATTAAAGCTTTGTATTTAAATTCCAATCATCCTTCAATGAGGGAAAATCATGTATACATATATATAATATAATACATATAAAGGTTTAATGTGGGTTTGTCCCTCACGCACACAAACCTTGCCACACAACACCATAAAGGTTTGAAAAAAATATGTTCGAAAAAGAGAAATACGTCGAAAGAAGGCTTTCAAAAGAGATATACAAATCACCTTTTAGTCAAAAAGGATTTTTAAAAGAGACATACCTCGATTCCCACCATATCACTACCAAACGGATTTTTTGAGGTTCAACAATGACGCTACAATTGATTTAGATGAGAAAGATTAGAACTTTGCACCTTTTCGTATAATTCCTACCCTTTTTGAAAACTAGGGTTTCTACGCCAATTCGTGCTCTTGTTTTCATGCAATTCACCCATGGATTATAATAATAAATAAACAATGTATAAACTCCAAAACATCCCCATAACTAGACTAGAATTTCAAAAACTTACCTCACGATGAATTCCCAACAATTCTCTTCTTCAACCGTTCTTGAATCGAATTCTCACAACCTATGAAATAGGTGAAGTTGCTAGTTTTAATCTTTGTTAGATTGAGGTAATAATCATGGGGTTTGAGTAAGAACTTATTTTATAGGTTTTGGGGAGGCCTTAGGGTTGTTTTCTCTCCAAAATATGGTTTAGAACGAAGTCTAGAATGTGAAAAATGAGATAAAATCATCCAAGGGTCGTATTTATAAGCCTGAGCATTTTGGAACTTATAACTCGCTGAGCGCGGCCTATGAAGAGCTCATGCCTCACTTTGGAGCACGCTCAGCTAGCTCCCCTAACCATTTCACACTTAGCCAAATTTTTTGATTTTCGATTGTGTCGATAGCGTTTTGTAAAATGAACATAACTCCTAGCACAGAACTCCGTTTGAGATCCACACTATATTGTTCGAAAGATATTTCAAAGGTCTACAACTTTATGTTTTAGGTTTTCTCAAATTCCCTACGGATTTTCACGTAAACAGGCTGAAAGTTGGGTCTATCGAAAACTTAGTCGATTTTATCGAATCTTACACACCCCACTATTCGTGTTGATTTTAAAACAACCATTTTCACCCAAAATCATCTCGATAGGACTTCATATGTCTAAAATGTTACATCAATACTCTTTCAACAAATCCACACCTAATCCGAATTTACGGAGTGTTACAAAGTGAGATTGTGGTACTGAACCAAACATGTCAAGGATAAGCAATAGCTCTCACGAGTCTCATGGACGGGAAAACACGTGAAGCATGACTACCAGTGTCTGAACATAACGATGAGTTCGCTCGAGAGCAAAGAGACAGTGGGGGTGAGACTCCACGAAGACAGCCTAGCAAAGAGTGACGCGGAGGTGTTTCGAGCGATGGGGGGGCAGAGGAGCCCCGGAGACGCATGTTCAGAGAAAGGGGTTGACCCAGACCTTAGACAAGAAGGCAAAAACTTGCCCAAAAGAGGGGCCCTTAAAAGCGAGGCTCCCTAACAAACGACGTGGTCGTGGCCACGCTCAAAGTGCAGATGGTTGTGGCTAGTATGGCCAATAATTCTAGGGCTGGGACTTTATCGTCCAATCAAAACATAGAAAAAGCCTCAGCGACACTGCAGGCTAAAAAAGAAGAGACTGACGGTGCAAAAGAACTATTGGACGCGTTTAACGAGGAGCTCGTCAAGGTTGAAAAGGAAGTACATGAGTAGATGAACCAGATACCCAGAGCACCGTCTATCGCAAAGGGCGTGAGAGCTCGAAAATACCGAATATCACCGTACCCGGAGGGTACGGCCCCGACCTCTAATCTGAGAAGGTTCAAAATGCTCGACATACCCAAGTATGACGGGAACACTAACCCAGAGGAACAAATAATGACCTTTGAAGCTGCCATCACTAGGCACGACCTCAAACAACACGAGATCGAATCAGTCATGCTGAGAAAATTCCAACACATGCTCATTAAAGGAGCACTTTCGTGGTACACTCATTTACCTAAAAATTCTATTGATTCTTTTGCTTATCTTGCAGATGCCTTTATCAAAGCACATGCGGGAGCCCGAAGGGTTGAAACGCACAAGCAAGACATGTTCGCCATAAAACAGAGTGGAGACGAACTGCTGAGGGGGTTCGTGCACAAATTCCAGAGGGAGAGAATGTTGTTATTGACCATCCCGGAGGATTAGGCCGCAACCTCCTTCACGGATGGTATGAATCCGAACAGTTCGAACCCGTCGAGGAATTTAAAAGAAAGCTTAAAGGAATTCCCGGCCAAAACATGGAACGAAGTATATCTTAGATACACAGCCAAGATGCGCATCGAGGAAGATCGATGAGCAACAATGCTGATAGAAGTAGGTAACCGTACTGTCAAAAGGCCGGATTCAGGTTTTAGTGCAAATACCGCGAGTCATTAAGGATGGTTCGAGCCATATAAAGCTCGCAGATACCCCAGTCAGAGCATGGAACGGGTGTTGATAGAAGCAATCGGAACCTCATCGGGAAGGCCCTCCCGTGTTCTGAAGGATCAACATCAAGGGGAACCAGACCCCCAAAGTTGACGGATCACAATTTCAGTGTAGGTGCGGCAGAGCTCGTGTTATATCCCGTATTTTGCACATTCGGATATTTTAAGGTAATTGCGACAAGTCAAGGGCAAGGCTATATTTTGATCTTGTTTAATATATAAGTTGTTTATGAAAATTTTGATGTGGAAATATTAAGAAAGGCTAGGGGTAAAAAGGGAAATTCGCAAGATGGCTCATGGAAATATTGAGGAAGGCTAAGGGCAAATTTGGAATTAGGAAAATAATTTTTCATGAATTACAAAAAAAAAATGGTCTTGAACTAAATGGGCCAAGTGGTCGTCTAAGGTAGGTGGGCCAAGGCCCACATCGGAGCTTAATTTAAGTGAATAAAGATGACCCATTTATCATTTTTCATCTTCAACACTTAAGACAATTCAAGAAACTTGGAGAGGAGAAAAAAAAGAGAAGGCCATTCGGCCATAGCTAACCAAATTGACCCCCTTGAAAACCTTCATCAAAAATATTTTTCTTCTAGCATTTCTACTAATTGGAAGGCCCTCTTTAACGTGGGATAGTTGTTGGAACAATTAAACCCCTCTTTGTTGCAAGTTCATAACCCTAGCCAAGTGAGAAGTTAAGGGAAAAAGGTAAGATTTAATCTTCTTTTTATATGTTATGGATGGTTGTGTATGTTGTAGTATGTAGAAATTGGTGAAATTCATGAAAATATGGATGTATGTTGTGGCCGTGTATATGTAGTGTTGTGGTCGTGTGGTTATTGTGTGGTATAGAAGAGAATGAATCAATTTTACTTAGTATTTTGGTTGTTGTTGTAATGGAATCTATGATGAAAATGAAGGTTTAATAATTCTAGTTGAAGTTGTAAGTGTTGGAAAGTTGTTTTAGAAGCTAATGTGACTATAATATCACTTCTTGTATTTATGGAAATAATGTTGCTAGCATGTGAATTGTTGGTATAGTTCATGAATTTGAAAGAAGGAAATGTGTTGTTGTTTTTGTTGCATTTGGAAGGTTTCGGGTGGAATGGAGTTTTGGTTGGATTGTTTTGAATATTGTGCGGATTGTTTGAAATGTTCTTGAATCTTGTTTAAATGACTTCGGATTAGTATTTGAGTATGCGAGCGTTGGTGTTGGTTTGATTGTATGTAGTTGAAGTGAATGTAAACGGAATGCCATCAAATTATGTTAAAGCGGGTTACTAATGTTAGAATGCGTTTTGAATTAATCGTTGATGTTGTTAATATGGTTGTTGGTATTGTTGTTGATGATTTGGCCGAGTTGAATTCTCGGGGTTGTTGAATTTACAGGGGAAATGCTGTCGAAATTTCTGTAGACAAGTACTAGCTTAGGATTGAATTCCTAAGTACTTGTAGCTAACGTTTGGTATTTAATGACGTTATTGTAGATCTTGGGGAGCCCGAGACTTGAGTTGGGATTAGCTTAGGAAGCGAGCAAGGTATGTAAAGCCTAACCTTTCCTTCTTTTGGCATGTCCTAGTTGCAAGTAAGCTATGATATGAGCCTCGGGGTAATTCCATTCATAAGATCTGAACATGCCGACGATTTTGATTCACTTCTTGATGTTAGTATTCCTAATATAATCGAACTATGGTCTTTGTGTCTTTTGTATGATTGGATAATAGATATGTGTAAAGAATTTTATTCCTAAAAGCTTTATGTCGAACAATGGCTCTAACTTTCATAGACGAGCTCGGATCGCTCCGACACGTTCTTAGGGAGTCCTAAAGCGTATAAGGTCTGTAACTTTCGTAGGCGGTTTCCGGTTGCTTTGAATCCTGTGGTAAGACACCCATAACTTTCTTATACTAAATCGGATTGACCCGAAACTTGTTTCTGAGCCTTCAGGTGTCGGTAAGTATACTTGTCTGTCGAGTCTTAAAATTGATTTATATGCATATAGTATCTCACTACCTGCTCGTGCATATTTCTATTATATCGTTCGTCGAGTCCCGGGCCGGTTTTGTCATCGTGCGCACTATGTTACATTCGGCAGTATGATGTGTTATGGCGTATGATGTGCTATGATGTTATGATGTGTTTCGGGGTTGTACAGAGATATGAAATCTTCTGGAGTATGATGTGTTGTGGCGCCAGCGTCGGAGTGGCGACCACGTTCCTGAGCCCTATGCATGATTTTTATATATGCATCATTTGTGTTTCAAAAATGAGCTTTTTGGTATACTGATTTCTGTACTCATTTTCCATACTTCTTATTTCCGTTATGATCTCGATTACTGTATTTCATGCTTTATATACTCAGTACATATTTCGTACTGACCCCCTTTCTTCGGGGGCTGCGTTTCATGCCCGCAGGTACAGACGCTCATTGTGGTAATCCGCCAGCCTAGGATACCCATTCTGCTACTTTGGAGTGCTCCCATGATCCGGAGCCCATACTTACTTTTGGTACAGAGCTTTTTGTTGCACATATCTATGTATATATATGACTATTTGGGGGTACGGCGGGGCCCTGTCCCGTCATATGCTTCTGTTGTTATTCGTAGAGGCCTGTAGACATGTATGTAGGTCATGGGTCGTTATTGTTCAGTTATGTCTGTGTGCTTTGCGTCTTAAGCGGTTCCATTTGCTGTGACAGCCTTAACGGCTTGTGCGTATGTATATGTATGTATATGTTTTTGGGCGATATGTTTTACGACAGCGTTGCCGGCTTCCGTGTGATACATTTGTTATATGTGACCGCTTAAGACGACCTCTGCTCTTCGTATCTGTATAAATCAATGTACGCTGAATATGGATAAGTCATTGGTATGCCGATTTGGTAAGTGAGTGTGTATGGGTGTCCAGCTCGGGCACTAGTCAGGGCCCACGGGGTTGGGTTGTGACAGCTCGTTACGGTAATGAGGACCATGAAGGAAGACAGGTTCCTCGATGAGATCCGAACCAACCCGGATAAGAGAAACACCGAGTTATAGTGCCACTTTCATAGCACGCACGGGCATGCCACAGAAGACTGCGCAAACCTAAGGGTTGAGGTATCCCAGCTGTTATGGGTGGGGCACTTGAAAAAATACATCAGTGACGAGCGAAGCTCATTTTGAACAAAATCCCTGGACAAAAGCCGAACAAAACGCCGCAACCTACCCACACTATCACCATGATTTTCGGAGGCGAGATGGTAAACAAAGTCACGTACACATCACTTAGAAAATCCAAAATCCCTGTCCCAACGATGAGTCGTGCCTTGGAACCCGCTGAAAGTAGAACATCTCCTTCTCCAACAGTGACTGCTCAAGACTTGCCTCCTCATGCCCTGGTAATATCTATTCGAATTGCTAATTTTTTAATTAAGCATGTGCTCATTGACCTAGGGATTTCAGCTAACATAATTCAGTTACAAGTCCTGAAAGAGGTGAGAGCAAACGGATATCATCTCGGCAGCCAGGTACTGGTGGGGTAAAACATGTCGAGCGAATTAACCCTAGGTGAAATCGAGCTGCCGGTTCACACTGATGGCATGGAATAGAATACAACCTTCGATGTCATATTCGGCGATATGTCTTACAATGTGATACTAGGAAGGCCGTGGATATGTTTAATGCGGGCGGTCCCCTCTACTTTCCATTAGAAAGTAAAATTCCCTACTCCTTGGAGGGTCGAGGAGATCAGAGGAGACCATGGCTCAGCCCAGAAAATGGAGGCCGCGGCTATAACAACGGCCAAGAGGGACGAACCCGACAAATAGCAGTTACAGGTACGGGGTTCAGATGCTGGGTCCAGAGGACAAACGAAACAACATGCAGGGATGGCAACGATCGAAGAAAGAACCCGGGACCAGACCATTCCAAAAGGATTCGTTATCCCAGTAGAAAAGGACCCCGCGGACTCAACAGTTGAAGAACTAGAACGCGTTGCGATTTTCAAAGAATATCCCGAAAAGAAGGTACATCTGGGCTCGGGACTTCCGCCCGAGCTCAGATTTTTAAGTTATTTAAAAACTAACTCAAACTGCTTTGCTTGGTCTCACCTTGACATTGTAACACCCCGTACCTTTAACCTAAGCTTTGACCATGATCCTAGACTTAGAAAACCAGATAAAGAATGTGGAATTGGAAATTTCCTCTTGAGTTGTAAGATGGTGGTTTACGCCCATGAACAATGACTGTATTTCAGTTTACGGGCCGTAAATCAAATCGTAAACTGGTAGTTGAAAGTCATATGGTTAAATACGGACCGTATTTCACAATACGACCCGTATTTAAAATCGTAAACTGAAACCAAGGATTTCTTAGCATTCTGGAATTTGGCAATTTGATGTCAAATGGTTAAATACGAACCGTATTTCAAAGCGTATTTGTAATTTGGGAAATTTTCCTTGATGAATGTTGTAGAGCTTTGAAATACCTTTCCAACGGTATATTATGGGGGTCAAACGGACATCTGTGCAAAGAGTTATGACCATTTTACTAAAGAGACGCAGTGCAGTCCGTATTTCAAAATACGGCCAGTATTTAACTGGGCCGAAAAATTAATTTTTCCAGAACAGTATATATTCGTCCATATCAGTTCAAATCATTATTTTTCATTCCTTCAAGCCCTAGAACGACTTTCTACCCTCTTCCATCATCAAGAACACCAAGGTAAGCCTACTCTAATTATTCCAACTCAATTCTAACACCTATCCTTGTAATCTAAACAAGAAATTATCATTCTAAAACTAGGGTTTTCAAGAAAACCCATCTCAAGGTTCAAGAATTCACGATTTTGGAAATCTTTTTCAAAGCTCAAGTCTTTAATTCAAGTTTTGGAGCGACTAAGGTATGTAGAGTTACTATCTACGTGTGGGAACATCATTGTTCTTCCCCACGCTTCATAATCCATAAAATTATGATTCTCTACTAAAACTAGGGTTTCTATACCATGCTCATGATAACCCTAAGTTCATGTCCATGATTATATTATGTATGAATTGTTATAATTCCATCATTGAGTTCTTAATATTTCTTTATGATTTTTGAGAATCCGTCTGTAATCTATGAAAACCCATATCTTGTATTCCATGGGTTCTTGCATGCATGTTTTTGACTAAGAATGATTGTTTCATGAATATCCTACATGTCTATAAGTTTTCATGCAACTGTATTATATAATTACTTTCATGCTATGAAACAAGATACATACATACGAAATACAAGTTATTTCATGAAACCATATTTACAAGTTATTTCATGAAACCATGCTTACACGCTATTTCATGAAACCATGTTTACAAGTTATTTCATGAAACTATGTTTACAAGTTATTTCGTGAAATCATGATTACAAGACAAGTACAAGTTAATTCACGAAAATCATGGGCTTCTTAGCCAATTATATTATGTTCATATTTTTGGAAGTTGCACGAATTACCGAGAAGGCTCAGATATCCTGAAACTACGTAGCCATCGTAGGACAAGGATCGCTCCGCCCAGTTAGGACGATACCTTAATTTTACACTGAATGGATCCATCAGGCACGTTACCACCTTATACCCTGGCAAGGTATAGGGGCTCTGCTGGTCCGGCGAGGTACCAGACTACACGTATCCACGTGGTGATATCATGTGTCGGTTTATGAAATGCTCTCCCTACTTATCATGTTTTACATATATATATATATATATATATATATATATATATATATATATATATATATATGTACTCATGATCATGCTCATGTTCATGTCCAGGTTTTCAGTTTCAGTTCTTATCATGTTATTCCATGTCCCATGTTATTTATTTCAGTTGCTTTACATACCAGTACATTCAATGTGCTGACGTCCCCTTTTATTGCCCAGGGGCCTGCATTCCACGATGCAGGTACGTATTTACAGGACGTCGCATCTGCTCAGTAGGATTTACTCGTATCAGCTCATTGGTGAGCCCCATCTCATTCGGGGTTTAGTCAGTTATATTTATTTTACTAGTCATGCATTTAAAGGTATGCTGGGGGGCCTTGTCCCAGCAAGTACGATTTCCAGTCAGACTCATGATAGAGGTTTCATAGACTAGACAAGTCAGTTATGTTATGTCAGACATTCGGAGTCGTATAGCCATTTTGGCTCATTCATGTTATTTCCGCACTCATGTTTAAACAAAATATTTTTATTGAGTATTATGACTTACTACGTTTTATAAAAGCTCATCATGCATTCACGTTATATTCCGCTCATGTTATGTCTCATGATGATTCAGCAAGCCATGTGATTCGCTCGATCACATGCAGTAAGGCACCGACTGCCGTGTTACGCCCAGGCCATGGTTCGGGGCGTGACAAAGCTTGGTATCAGAGCCTAGGTTCAAGTGTCTTAGGGAGTCTATGAAACCTTGTCCAGTGGGGTCACTTTCATATGTGTGTGCGCGCCACACATATAAACAGTTGACCACCAAGACATTTAAGTTTGTCTCACTTCTTTCAATTCTAGATCGTGCAATAGAGCTATGATCTCAGAAATCACTCGGACTCATGTGTTGTTTCCCATTCTACCGAATACGCCATGTCTCAATGGATGAGAAAGAAATAAATCTAATCATTATCGATATGTTGCTTTCAGATGGAGTCATCAGGAATTATCCTAATTCGTGCCATGAAGTTTAGAGCAATAAGTAACATTCTTTTTCCATCGAATTCTGAATGTATCAAATGTGTAAGCGGCAAGAAGGAAATTAGAGACCCAAGACTTACCAAATAGTGCCTGGTGTGTTTATCAGGTGATAATACCCTTTTAAAAACAAGTTTCGGCATGGCAATACACGTAGGTTATATACCCTATAGAGTAAGTTTATTTGGACTCTTTGACCATGGAGCTATAGTATAAGGGTGATGGTTCATATTTAAGACCCCACGAGGTAGGATGTTATGAAGTTAACCGCAACAGGCATAAATTGTCCACGGTAGTTTTGAGCAGGCAATAGCCTAAGAGCCAACCACCTCTAAGACTAGAAAGTCTCGACCTTTTCTAGGATATATATATATATATATATATATATATATTTTTTTTTGCCATATGATATATGCACATGACTAGGAAGGGACTGATGCGATAAGAAAACCATGAGCAGACGATATTGAATTTTTTTGGGGTTAGTTTTAAATTATTTAAGCTTATTCAGATCAAACCTAGAGAGATGACGTTAGTAAGTTATTACAAGAGGCAGATATTACTATGAGATAAAAGATATGACAATTCCCTCTTAGGTTATGTGATTAAGTATTTGTCCCTGATGTGCATAGTATGATATAATTTTGAAAGTGCATAGGGAGTTTGAGGTTAGTTGTTCCAATTCCTTGTTTGAGACAGATGAAATTTCGCTAAGTGTGATCCATGTCCATAGTTCAAAAAAGATAGTGTACAACCCCAGAATAGAGTCAGATAAGGAGAAAAAGTTAGAAATAACCTTATGCTTCGCTTTAGTACTCAGAGAAGAATTAGAGAATATGATGCTATCAAGTGGTTAACAGAAGCATAGTAAGTAAGTTTGAATAGATACAGTGAATTAGAAATTTTCAGCAGAGTTAGTAGAAGTATGATTTGAGTTACTTAGTCAAGTTAGCACTACTAAGTGGGTGACTGTCTGAATACACCGAAGGCGTGTTAGAACCCAAAGGGTTTAAGTTAAATTTGAGGTATAGAAATTGGTGAAAGAAGAAAACCATCTAAGTAGTAAGAGAGCAAGCTACAGAAGAAAAGCCTTTAAGGGTTATCAGAAAAGAGTTTTCCTCAAGACTGACAAAGCTAGTATGCCAGTTATGTTTTCCAGTAAGGAAGACTTGCTTGAAGTAAGCTGAAGAAATGAGTCATCAGTATGTTAGAGGAAATCAGCAGAACCACTAGATGACCACTTATCGCTAACTTAAGGGATCCACAGGCTTTAGACGTTTACTTTTAAACTAAGGGTGAGATAATATGATAAGGTGTTGATATAGATGTTGTGTTTCGTAAGTTGATAGGCATCAGAGGATAATGTCAGAAGATCACAGTTTCATGTAGCCAAGATAAGGTGCATAGAAGATGATTTTTGTTATGGCCATTGGGATCAAGTACTAGGTACTTATGTTATGAGATAAAGTTCTAGATCGAATAGCGGGTTTTAAGGGTGTAACGTTTCCAATTCCAGAATAATTCATGCACTATGTAGTACCAATGCCCAAATGTACTCTACACATGCCTAGCATACCTATCTTATGCCCTTGTTAAAGCTTTACACTCCATGTTTAAGATACAAGAATTAAGACTCCATACGATAGTAAGCTATGCAAGGGAGTGTTCTTTCATGTTTCTCACGTCAGGTTGTACTCATGTCCAAGGTTAAAGACTGGATTCATGTCTCACGTATCTATCGTGCTTTTATACCCATGACCACGTTCTAGCTTCTAAGTGCTTTCCAAATATGAGGTTGATTTTGATAATGATTGAGGAGAAGGTAACACAATAGTTTAAAGACTAAGAATCCTATATAATGCCCACATGGTCCTTGAACAAGGGAAAAATGCCTTAGGTAAATGATTAATTTCAACTCCAAAGATATGCTACCTGCGTTCTCACGTACTCGTGCCCACGACCGACTTCTTTGAGCATGCACATATAGAAATAGCATAATAGTGGGGTTGGTAGGTAATAATGATAAGAGTAAGTCAAGATGGATGTCCTACCCACGATTTTACGTAACTCATGCTTATGTTCCTCTGGCTACTGTTTTAAAGCAGCTCGTAGCTTGGCACAAAGGATGCCATTTTATTTTCCGAAGTACCTATGGCCTGTTTAAGTTCAAGGTAACTTTCTACCCATGTCTTAGATGCTTGAGGAACGAGTTATACATGCCTATAATCCATTCTTTCATGTGTCTTATTTATAACAAGGGCGTTTACTCACGGTGATAAGAGTAAGCTATGTTGAACCATGTCCTATTCTTTCGGTATATCTAAATCCTAAAGGTAATGTTTTATCCATGCCTTATGTCTCTGGCCCAAGAGTGAGCCTACAGTTGTACTCCACGCAAGTCACACTTATGCCTTAGTCTTACTTCAATGCCCATGAACTCAAGTCCATACGCCATGGTATGCAGATACTCATGTGAATGCCATGTTTTTCAGGTACCCATGTCCCATGTCATGCTATTCACGTAATCACGTTTCATGCCATATGAATCACGTTCCCATGTACGCATGTTCCACGTTACGTCCTCCATGTACAATGCACCATGTCATGTCTGTTCTCTAAAGCAAAGTATCTCATGTGAATAGTACCAATAATTCCTTTTCTCTCAGTCCTCTATAATACGCTCACGATAATGAGCAAGGTGAGCTAAGGTATTCATAATCATGATTAACAGCTAACAAGATAATCAGAAGTAAGGTGCATTCCTATATTCAAATAGATAACTTTTCATATAACCTGTGGTACTTATCTCAAGAGTATTCTACTCAGATTCGATGTATTCATGTCATGCCTATGCTAGAGATTTATGAATACCTATGTTAGGATCATATTCTTGTTATACGATTCAAGTCTGTCGCATTCGCATCGAGTTGCGCTTACATTCAAAGCCTAAGTCATACTCCTATCTCATATTACCATGGTGACATACGAACGTCTATGATTAATTCTCTAAGTATCCAAATCCTAGACGCGCTTAGTATTCAACCCACAAGTTGTAACAATCATGCTTTCGACATTCAGATCCCATGTTATGATATCCATTTTTACACGTATTCGTATCCCATGACAGTTTAGCACTCATGTATTCATGTCATCCAGTCTTCACGTATATGCCCCACGTCATGCGTCTCACGCCCAAGTAATCATGTCATGTTCGTGCCTATTTCCAGTACTCATGTCATTCGTTCCTTGATGAAAGTTGTAGAGCTTTGAAATACCTTTCCAACGGTATATTATGGGGGTCAAACAGACATCTGTGCAAAGAGTTATGGCCATTTTACTGAAGAGACGCAGTACAGTCCGAATTTCAAAATACGGCCAGTATTTCAAAATACGGCCAGTATTTAACTGGGCCGAAAAATTAATTTTTCCAGAACAGTATATATTCGTCCATATCAGTTCAAATCATTATTTTTCATTCATTCAAGCCCTAGAACGACTTCATACCCTCTTCCATCATCAAGAACACCAAGGTAAGCTTACTCTAATTATTCCAACTCAATTCTAACACCTATCCTTGTAATCTAAACAAGAAATTATCATTCTAAAACTAGGGTTTTCAAGAAAACCCATCTCAAGGTTCAAGAATTCACGATTTTGGAAATCTTCTTCAAAGCTCAAGTCTTTAATTCAAGTTTTGGAGCGACTAAGGTATGTAGAGTTACTATCTACGTGTGGGAACATCATTGTTCTTCCCCACGCTTCATAATCCATAAAATTATGATTCTCTACTAAAACTAGGGTTTCTATACCATGCTCATGATAACCCTAAGTTCATGTCCATGATTATATTATGTATGAATTGTTATAATTCCATCATTGAGTTCTTAATATTTCTTTATGATTTTTGAGAATCCGTCTGTAATCTATGAAAACCCATATCTTGTATTCCATGGGTTCTTGCATGCATGTTTTTGACTAAGAATGATTGTTTCATGAATATCCTACATGTCTATAAGTTTTCATGCAACTGTATTATATAATTACTTTCATGCTATGAAACAAGATACATACATACGAAATACAAGTTATTTCATGAAACCATATTTACAAGTTATTTCATGAAACCATGCTTACACGCTATTTCATGAAACCATGTTTACAAGTTATTTCATGAAACTATGTTTACAAGTTATTTCGTGAAATCATGATTACAAGACAAGTACAAGTTAATTCACGAAAATCATGGGCTTCTTAGCCAATTATATTATGTTCATATTTTTGGAAGTTGCACGAATTACCGAGAAGGCTCAGATATCCTGAAACTACGTAGCCATCGTAGGACAAGGATCGCTCCGCCCAGTTAGGACGATACCTTAATTTTACACTGAATGGATCCATCAGGCACGTTACCACCTTATACCCTGGCAAGGTATAGGGGCTCTGCTGGTCCGGCGAGGTACCAGACTACACGTATCCACGTGGTGATATCATGTGTCGGTTTATGAAATGCTCTCCCTACTTATCATGTTTTACATATATATATATATATATATATATATATATATATATATATATATATATATATGTACTCATGATCATGCTCATGTTCATGTCCAGGTTTTCAGTTTCAGTTCTTATCATGTTATTCCATGTCCCATGTTATTTATTTCAGTTGCTTTACATACCAGTACATTCAATGTGCTGACGTCCCCTTTTATTGCCCAGGGGCCTGCATTCCACGATGCAGGTACGTATTTACAGGACGTCGCATCTGCTCAGTAGGATTTACTCGTATCAGCTCATTGGTGAGCCCCATCTCATTCGGGGTTTAGTCAGTTATATTTATTTTACTAGTCATGCATTTAAAGGTATGCTGGGGGGCCTTGTCCCAGCAAGTACGATTTCCAGTCAGACTCATGATAGAGGTTTCATAGACTAGACAAGTCAGTTATGTTATGTCAGACATTCGGAGTCGTATAGCCATTTTGGCTCATTCATGTTATTTCCGCACTCATGTTTAAACAAAATATTTTTATTGAGTATTATGACTTACTACGTTTTATAAAAGCTCATCATGCATTCACGTTATATTCCGCTCATGTTATGTCTCATGATGATTCAGCAAGCCATGTGATTCGCTCGATCACATGCAGTAAGGCACCGACTGCCGTGTTACGCCCAGGCCATGGTTCGGGGCGTGACAAAGCTTGGTATCAGAGCCTAGGTTCAAGTGTCTTAGGGAGTCTATGAAACCTTGTCCAGTGGGGTCACTTTCATATGTGTGTGCGCGCCACACATATAAACAGTTGACCACCAAGACATTTAAGTTTGTCTCACTTCTTTCAATTCTAGATCGTGCAATAGAGCTATGATCTCAGAAATCACTCGGACTCATGTGTTGTTTCCCATTCTACCGAATACGCCATGTCTCAATGGATGAGAAAGAAATAAATCTAATCATTATCGATATGTTGCTTTCAGATGGAGTCATCAGGAATTATCCTAATTCGTGCCATGAAGTTTAGAGCAATAAGTAACATTCTTTTTCCATCGAATTCTGAATGTATCAAATGTGTAAGCGGCAAGAAGGAAATTAGAGACCCAAGACTTACCAAATAGTGCCTGGTGTGTTTATCAGGTGATAATACCCTTTTAAAAACAAGTTTCGGCATGGCAATACACGTAGGTTATATACCCTATAGAGTAAGTTTATTTGGACTCTTTGACCATGGAGCTATAGTATAAGGGTGATGGTTCATATTTAAGACCCCACGAGGTAGGATGTTATGAAGTTAACCGCAACAGGCATAAATTGTCCACGGTAGTTTTGAGCAGGCAATAGCCTAAGAGCCAACCACCTCTAAGACTAGAAAGTCTCGACCTTTTCTAGGATATATATATATATATATATATATATATATATTTTTTTTGCCATATGATATATGCACATGACTAGGAAGGGACTGATGCGATAAGAAAACCATGAGCAGACGATATTGAATTTTTTTGGGGTTAGTTTTAAATTATTTAAGCTTATTCAGATCAAACCTAGAGAGATGACGTTAGTAAGTTATTACAAGAGGCAGATATTACTATGAGATAAAAGATATGACAATTCCCTCTTAGGTTATGTGATTAAGTATTTGTCCCTGATGTGCATAGTATGATATAATTTTGAAAGTGCATAGGGAGTTTGAGGTTAGTTGTTCCAATTCCTTGTTTGAGACAGATGAAATTTCGCTAAGTGTGATCCATGTCCATAGTTCAAAAAAGATAGTGTACAACCCCAGAATAGAGTCAGATAAGGAGAAAAAGTTAGAAATAACCTTATGCTTCGCTTTAGTACTCAGAGAAGAATTAGAGAATATGATGCTATCAAGTGGTTAACAGAAGCATAGTAAGTAAGTTTGAATAGATACAGTGAATTAGAAATTTTCAGCAGAGTTAGTAGAAGTATGATTTGAGTTACTTAGTCAAGTTAGCACTACTAAGTGGGTGACTGTCTGAATACACCGAAGGCGTGTTAGAACCCAAAGGGTTTAAGTTAAATTTGAGGTATAGAAATTGGTGAAAGAAGAAAACCATCTAAGTAGTAAGAGAGCAAGCTACAGAAGAAAAGCCTTTAAGGGTTATCAGAAAAGAGTTTTCCTCAAGACTGACAAAGCTAGTATGCCAGTTATGTTTTCCAGTAAGGAAGACTTGCTTGAAGTAAGCTGAAGAAATGAGTCATCAGTATGTTAGAGGAAATCAGCAGAACCACTAGATGACCACTTATCGCTAACTTAAGGGATCCACAGGCTTTAGACGTTTACTTTTAAACTAAGGGTGAGATAATATGATAAGGTGTTGATATAGATGTTGTGTTTCGTAAGTTGATAGGCATCAGAGGATAATGTCAGAAGATCACAGTTTCATGTAGCCAAGATAAGGTGCATAGAAGATGATTTTTGTTATGGCCATTGGGATCAAGTACTAGGTACTTATGTTATGAGATAAAGTTCTAGATCGAATAGCGGGTTTTAAGGGTGTAACGTTTCCAATTCCAGAATAATTCATGCACTATGTAGTACCAATGCCCAAATGTACTCTACACATGCCTAGCATACCTATCTTATGCCCTTGTTAAAGCTTTACACTCCATGTTTAAGATACAAGAATTAAGACTCCATACGATAGTAAGCTATGCAAGGGAGTGTTCTTTCATGTTTCTCACGTCAGGTTGTACTCATGTCCAAGGTTAAAGACTGGATTCATGTCTCACGTATCTATCGTGCTTTTATACCCATGACCACGTTCTAGCTTCTAAGTGCTTTCCAAATATGAGGTTGATTTTGATAATGATTGAGGAGAAGGTAACACAATAGTTTAAAGACTAAGAATCCTATATAATGCCCACATGGTCCTTGAACAAGGGAAAAATGCCTTAGGTAAATGATTAATTTCAACTCCAAAGATATGCTACCTGCGTTCTCACGTACTCGTGCCCACGACCGACTTCTTTGAGCATGCACATATAGAAATAGCATAATAGTGGGGTTGGTAGGTAATAATGATAAGAGTAAGTCAAGATGGATGTCCTACCCACGATTTTACGTAACTCATGCTTATGTTCCTCTGGCTACTGTTTTAAAGCAGCTCGTAGCTTGGCACAAAGGATGCCATTTTATTTTCCGAAGTACCTATGGCCTGTTTAAGTTCAAGGTAACTTTCTACCCATGTCTTAGATGCTTGAGGAACGAGTTATACATGCCTATAATCCATTCTTTCATGTGTCTTATTTATAACAAGGGCGTTTACTCACGGTGATAAGAGTAAGCTATGTTGAACCATGTCCTATTCTTTCGGTATATCTAAATCCTAAAGGTAATGTTTTATCCATGCCTTATGTCTCTGGCCCAAGAGTGAGCCTACAGTTGTACTCCACGCAAGTCACACTTATGCCTTAGTCTTACTTCAATGCCCATGAACTCAAGTCCATACGCCATGGTATGCAGATACTCATGTGAATGCCATGTTTTTCAGGTACCCATGTCCCATGTCATGCTATTCACGTAATCACGTTTCATGCCATATGAATCACGTTCCCATGTACGCATGTTCCACGTTACGTCCTCCATGTACAATGCACCATGTCATGTCTGTTCTCTAAAGCAAAGTATCTCATGTGAATAGTACCAATAATTCCTTTTCTCTCAGTCCTCTATAATACGCTCACGATAATGAGCAAGGTGAGCTAAGGTATTCATAATCATGATTAACAGCTAACAAGATAATCAGAAGTAAGGTGCATTCCTATATTCAAATAGATAACTTTTCATATAACCTGTGGTACTTATCTCAAGAGTATTCTACTCAGATTCGATGTATTCATGTCATGCCTATGCTAGAGATTTATGAATACCTATGTTAGGATCATATTCTTGTTATACGATTCAAGTCTGTCGCATTCGCATCGAGTTGCGCTTACATTCAAAGCCTAAGTCATACTCCTATCTCATATTACCATGGTGACATACGAACGTCTATGATTAATTCTCTAAGTATCCAAATCCTAGACGCGCTTAGTATTCAACCCACAAGTTGTAACAATCATGCTTTCGACATTCAGATCCCATGTTATGATATCCATTTTTACACGTATTCGTATCCCATGACAGTTTAGCACTCATGTATTCATGTCATCCAGTCTTCACGTATATGCCCCACGTCATGCGTCTCACGCCCAAGTAATCATGTCATGTTCGTGCCTATTTCCAGTACTCATGTCATTCGTTCCTTGATGAAAGTTGTAGAGCTTTGAAATACCTTTCCAACGGTATATTATGGGGGTCAAACAGACATCTGTGCAAAGAGTTATGGCCATTTTACTGAAGAGACGCAGTACAGTCCGAATTTCAAAATACGGCCAGTATTTCAAAATACGGCCAGTATTTAACTGGGCCGAAAAATTAATTTTTCCAGAACAGTATATATTCGTCCATATCAGTTCAAATCATTATTTTTCATTCATTCAAGCCCTAGAACGACTTCATACCCTCTTCCATCATCAAGAACACCAAGGTAAGCTTACTCTAATTATTCCAACTCAATTCTAACACCTATCCTTGTAATCTAAACAAGAAATTATCATTCTAAAACTAGGGTTTTCAAGAAAACCCATCTCAAGGTTCAAGAATTCACGATTTTGGAAATCTTCTTCAAAGCTCAAGTCTTTAATTCAAGTTTTGGAGCGACTAAGGTATGTAGAGTTACTATCTACGTGTGGGAACATCATTGTTCTTCCCCACGCTTCATAATCCATAAAATTATGATTCTCTACTAAAACTAGGGTTTCTATATCATGCTCATGATAACCCTAAGTTCATGTCCATGATTATATTATGTATGAATTGTTATAATTCCATCATTGAGTTCTTAATATTTCTTTATGATTTTTGAGAATCCGTCTGTAATCTATGAAAACCCATATCTTGTATTCCATGGGTTCTTGCATGCATGTTTTTGACTAAGAATGATTGTTTCATGAATATCCTACATGTCTAAAAGTTTTCATGCAACTGTATTATATAATTACTTTCATGCTATGATACAAGATACATACATACGAAATACAAGTTATTTCATGAAACCATATTTACAAGTTATTTCATGAAACCATGCTTACACGCTATTTCATGAAACCATGTTTACAAGTTATTTCATGAAACTATGTTTACAAGTTATTTCGTGAAATCATGATTACAAGACAAGTACAAGTTAATTCACGAAAATCATGGGTTTCTTAGCCAATTATATTATGTTCATGTTTTTGGGAGTTGCACGAATTACCGAGAAGGCTCAGATAGCCTAAAACTACGTAGCCATCGTAGGACAAGGATCGCTCCGCCCAGTTAGGACGATACCTTAATTTTACACTGAATGGATCCATCAGGCACGTTACCACCTTATACCCTGGCAAGGTATAGGGGCTCTGCTGGTCCGGCGAGGTACCAGACTACACGTATCCACGTGGTGATATCATGTGTCGGTTTATGAAATGCTCTCTCTACTTATCATGTTTTACATATATATATATATATATATATATATATACTCATGAACATGCTCATGTTCATGTCCAGGTTTTCAGTTTCAGTTCTTATCATGTTATTCCATGTCCCATGTTATTTCTTTCAGTTGCTTTACATACCAGTACATTCAATGTGCTGACGTCCCCTTTTATTGCCCAGGGGCCTGCATTTCACGATGCAGGTACGTATTTACAGGACGTCGCATCTGCTCAGTAGGATTTGCTCGTATCAGCTCATGGGTGAGCCCTATCTCATTCGGGGTTTAGTCAGTTATATTTATTTTACTAGTCATGCATTTAAAGGTATGCTGGGGGGCCTTGTCCCAGCAAGTACGATTTCCAGTCAGACTCGTGATAGAGGTTTCATAGACTAGACAAGTCAGTTATGTTATGTCAGACATTCGGAGTCGTATAGCCATTTTGGCTCATTCATGTTATTTCCGCACTCATGTTTAAACAAATATTTTTATTGAGTATTATGACTTACTACGTTTTATAAAAGCTCATCATGCATTCACGTTATATTCCGCTCATGTTATGTCTCATGATGATTCAGCAAGCCATGTGGTTCGCTCGATTACATGCAGTAAGGCACCGAGTGCTGTGTTACGCCCAGGCCATGGTTCAGGGCGTGACAGACATAACAGGAATTCCCCTGGAAATATCCGTGTATCGGCTGAGCTCCGACCCTAACTATTCCCCTGTGAGGCAGCGAAGATGACTAATCTCCGCCATCCGGGACCAATTTGTCAAAGAAGAAATGACACGATTGCTCAATATTGGATCAGTCCGAAGAGTGGAGAACCCAGATTGGCTGGCAAACGTGGTGGTAGTCCCTAACAAGCTCAATAACTTCAGGATGTGCGTGGATTTCAAGGATCTGAATGAGGGCTGCCTGAGGGACTCCTTCCCACTCTCGCACATCGATCAAACGATTGACGCCACGGCAGGGCACGAGTTAATCAGCTTCTTAGATGCATGTTTCGGCTATAATCAAATCAGTTTACAGCTGGAGGATCAGGAGAAGACATAATTCATGACCAATCACGGTAAATTCTATTATAATGTAATGCCTTTTGGTCTCAAAAATGCAGGTGTAATGTACCAAATATTAGTGAACAAAATGTTCAAAGGGCAAATCGGCAATCCATGGAAGTCTACAAAGATGATATGCTGATCAAGTCCTGAGAAGCAGAGACTCACATGTCCACCCTACAAGTGACCTTCAACATCCTTCACCTACACCGTATGAAGTTGAACCCAGAGAAGTGTGCCTTCGGGGTTGGGGAAATTCTTGGGTTTCCTAGTTTTCGACTGAGGCAGCGAGATGAACCCGGACAAGGTCAAAGCCATCCAGGAAACGCCTGACGTATTGGACAATGTCAAAATGGTGCAAAGGTTAACTAGAAAAGTCGCTTCCCTAGGAAGGTTCGTATCCCAATTTTTGGATCGGTGCCATGAGTTTTTCTGTTTGACGAAAAATAATAATGGATGTGGGTGGACATGGGATTTCCATCAGAGCCTGCAACATATCAAAGTGTATTTGTCCAAACCCCACATAATGGCGAAACCCAAAGAAGGGGGATGTTTGTTCACATATTTGAAGGTTTCGACAGCTTCGGTCAGCGTCGCGTTAGTGCGGGAAGAAGGAGAAGGTCAACTCCTTATTTACTACGCTCGCAAAACAATGATGGCGGCAGAATCTAGGTATCCAGCCTTGGAAAAACTGGCCCTGGCTTTGATTACGGCCCCTCAAAAGCTTCGCCCATATTTCTAATGCCACCCAATGACAATAGTCACAACTGCCTCATTGCAAGCATTCTTAAAAGGTGAGAACCTCACGAGATGGCTATCTAAATGGTCTGTCAAAATAAGCAAGTACGATTTGTCTTATCAACCTCGCATGACAATGCGCACGAAGGGTCTGCTAGAGTTTTCGGACGACTTCGACCCGCTTCTTCTGCTATTTTCCATAATGCTTTGGCTGCAGGACTGGGACTGGGACTCGTTGAAGGGAAGATCGGCTCTGGTAAAAGTGGATAAGAACCGAAAAATACGTGTTGCACTTTTTTCCTTAGCCGAGGTTTTCTTCCCAAAAAGGGGTTTTTACCGGCAAGGTTTTAATGAGGCAACAACCATCAAGCATATTACTTTTTCCAAGTCTGGTCAACCCGGCTAAGACTCCACATCAGCAACCGGAAGCTCTTTCCATGCTGCCTAGAAGTCGCTGTTTTTACTTTCCATTTTTTCATGATGTAAATGTACATGGGCTCTGCGCCCCACCTCTATGAATAAAAAAGGATAGTACCACAATAACTATGCTATAAATCTGTAGATACGAACGTGTCCTCCCAGACCTGTAAAAATCCGCATCGAACACACGACACGGCCTATGGGCCTCAGAGCGCGAAGGAAACATAAACTTTATGCTAAATAAGATGAGGTCGAGACGTCCTCCTCATTGGCGTCGAACAAAGGGGGCCCTTCCTTTATTATGAATCAGATGAATAATTCCTAATCATAAAATACACGACTGGAAGTAATATTCCTGAATTAGGAAAAACGATTGTTGTCACGCCCCAAATCGAAAACCATCAAGTTCCTTTTTAATAAGCTTTCATTAACTGATTAAAAGACGTTATAAAATAACTAAACTAACTCATGCTAATAAGAAATAAAATCAGCGGAAGTCTGTAATAAATAGATTGTCAAAATGTAGCAATACCCATGAGAGTCGAAAAACGACACTAACCAATACCCACAAAACAACATCTATCTATGGAGCCTCTAAGATGAATAAGAAGTAGTCTACTTTAGGATGCAGCCCGAAAAACTAAAATCAATAAGTAAGACAGAGGGTGTCCATGAACGAAGGTGTGGGCTCACCAAAAGTCTAGAAGTAGCAATATCTCCTAGTCCACACGTATATCACGAACTTCTCCTTAACGTTACCTAACACACTATAAAAAACAACAATGGTATGCCTGAGTACTGGGTACTCAGTGAGTGTCTAAGGGGCAATAGTTAACATGTCAAAATAATATAGTAAAATCAATAAACCAGTATCAATGAAAACAGTTCAAAAACCCAAAGATAGAGTAAACTAGTAAACTTAGTAAAATCACCAGTAAACGTCAAAGACACAAAAATATATCAATTTCGACTTAACATACCGTTTACTATATCAAGTCGTTCACTTACGAACTCAAGATCACCACTACCACTCACAGGCGACCAAAAGATCAACACATGCCAACTCACAGGCGAACAACCATTCGATTCACCGGGTCTATTATCCCACGAAGGCTAATCGTCCTCTGCACTAGCACAGCAACAGATGCACCGGGCTACATGCCACGAAGGTTAATTGTCCTTTGGACTGATACAACAATAGATACACCGGGCTACATGCCACGGAGGTCAATCGTCCTCTGGACTGACACAGCAATGCTCAAAGCGATACGTTAGGATCCATAACGGCCAATCGTCCTCTAGACTAGCACAGCTTGCCCATACATGCCCAAACAAAAACAAATACATGTCATGGCATATTAACCGAATCATCAATCATGGCTTATAGACTAATTCACTTCTCAAGTCATCTTCTCAGAATAGAGGTATTTCAAGTCACAATCAGTTCATAAAACTTATTCAATCACTTATTCGGCTTCAAGCTCCAGAAGATCCATTTTAACGACAAAACATGTTTAAAGCTTCAACCTTTAGAAAATAAGTTCAAACATCCATGTTAGGGTATAACCAGTTCAAGACAACAATATAATTCGTATAAGGTTCGATGCGGGCTTGACCCTACACACACATGACCTTGTTCAAAAATCATCTCCAAATCAAAAATAAGTTTAACAAGAAACACCCACCAAAACAAGGGTTTCAAACGTATTCTACTCCAAAATGTTTTAATAAAAGTATAAATATTTTAAAAGAGAATTTCAAAAACATAGACATACTTCAAGGAAGATTTTTGAAATCTAGACATACCTTAATTCTCGCTCAAACGCTACCAAACGGGTCTTTCCGAGGTTCAACAATCACTCTAAAATTATTAATAATGATAAAGTTCAGAACTTTAACCAAATTCTAAGAGGTCCTACCCTCATTAAAAAATTAGGGCTTTTTGTGTCCAAAAACGTGTTATTGAATCCCCTATTAATCACCCATGGATTCTCCTGTTTCTAATACACTACACTAGTATAAATCCTCTTAATAACATCAGTAAGAATCATAGAACATACCTTTAAGAAGTTTCCTTCAACTTCTCTTTCTTCGATTTGCAATAATCTATGGTTTTGAATGATGAACAAGGATTAACTTGATGTTATATTGATGTTGTAATGATAGGAATTGATCAAGAACTTACCATATATGTTTTGGGGATGACTTATGGTCATTTTCACTAAAAAGAAGTCGGCCAAAACAAAGTGGGGAAAGGTTTTACGAAGTTAGGCTTTTATAAAATTCAGGAAAAAATCGCTTCAGTCATAAAATAGCCTGGCACGACGCGTGAGGCTTCGCGACCCACGCCGCGCACGGTATATTTTTCAACGTTGTCAAAATTTTGAGTTTTTTGATGTGTCCAATGGATGGAAACTCTCATATGATGTATTAAAGTGTTATTATAATATTTAAATAGTATCAAGTCTTTTTATTTATTTTTGACTTTTTTAGACAAATATTAGTGATTTAAGGACCACTAGGTTTCCTAAAACTCTTTTGATCATGTATCTAATGGATAAGGACTCTCATATGATGTATTAAAGTGTTATTATAATGTTTAAATAATATCAAGTCTTTTTATTTATTTTTGGCTTTTTTAGACAAACATTAGTGATTTAAGGACCATTAGGTGTCTTAAAACTATATTGATCATGCATCTAATGGATGGGGACTCACATATCATGTATTAAAGTGTTGTTATAATGTTTAAATAGTATCAAGTCTTTTTATTTTATTTTATTTTGGCTTTTATTAGATTTGGGGTTTGGAGTTCATTTTTTTGGGGGGTCGGCTGGAATTGTGCAAATTTAGCAGGCTTCGCATTCCAATAGTCACCTTTATTCTGATGGTTTATAATCAACCTTAAAGGGATATCATAGATTGCGTCAATGAGTTATTATAGATCATAGTCGTTTATTATCAATTAAGTTTATTAACAGACCCAACACACTTAGCTTTATTTCGACGGTTAGAAAATAAATTCAAAAATTAAAAGAGGACATAAATAATGCACAACACAAGAAATATGTACAACAATCATAGATTTCATTTCATTGCAACCCCCAACAAAAATAGCAAAAACATCTAAAAGCTTTCATATATGAAAGCCCAAAATCTTCCATCTACAACTTTCACCAATGAAAGCTTTACAAAAAACTTACAACAAAATGAAAATATACATAAAAACTAAAACTACATAACTAGACTAAAATAAACTAGGGGGTTGCGGGGGGAGGAGGTGGGGGTGGAGGGGGGGTTATGAGGAAATATGGATCGATATCCTTCCTCTGCAAGAGGACACGCAGAAAATGTTTGATCTTGAGAAGAGACGTTGCAAATCTCTCCCTGTCCTCGCCCAGCCCCCTAAAGAGTCGTTCGAAGTCATTTTGTAGTAGAAGAAGAACGTTTTGTGATGGAGTTTGTAGCCGTAGGTGTTATATCTCGTATTTTGCACCTTCGGATATTTTGAAAAAATTGCGACAAGTTAAAGACAAGGCTATATTTTGATCTTATTTAGTATATAAGTTGTTTATGAAAAATTTTGATGTGGAAATATTAGAAAAGGCTAGGGGTAAAAAGGGAAATTCGCAAGGTGATTCATAGAAATATGGAGGAAGGCTAAGGGCAAATTTGGAATTTGAAAAATAAATTTTCATGAATTGCAAAACAAAAAAAAAAGGATTGGGCTTGGATAAATTGGGCCAAGTGGCCGGCCAAAGATAGGTGGGCCAAGGCCCACATGGAGGCCTAATATATGTTCCTAAAAGATGACAAAAGAGCTCATATTTCATTCTTCTTCACTTAGAATTTTCAAGAACCTTGAAGAAGAGCAAAGGCACAAGGTTATTCGGCCAAGAGAGAAAAACATTGGAGCCTTCAACTTTGATCCAAAAAAATATTTTCTTCTAGTATTCCTACTAATTTGAAGGTCCTCTTTAACGTGGTATAATTGTTGGAGCAAGAAGACCTCTATTTGTTGCAAGACCATAATTCTAGCCAAGTGGGAAACTAAGGGAAAAAGGTAAGAATTAAACTTCTTTTTATATGTTATGAATGGTTGTGTATATTGTAGTATGTAGAAATGGGTGAAGTTCATGAAAATATGGATGTAGTATTGTGGCCGAATGGAAGTGGTGTGGTGTAGATGTGATGAATGGATTTTATTTAGTATTTTGATTGTTGTTGTTGTGGATTCCATAATAAAAATGAGGACTTGATGGCTTGAAATGAAGTGGAAATCGTTTGTGGATTATTGAAGAAGTTAATGTGATATTAGTATGATTCCTTATATTCGTATGAATGAATTGTTAATGTGTGGGTTGTGGATATAACTTATGAATTTGGAAGCAAGAGATGTGTTTGGAAGATTGTAAGTTGGGTTGTTGTGATTGTATTGAATATAAGAAAAATGTCGTTGGATTATGTAAAAGGAGTTACTAATGTTAAAAGGTATTTAGGATTAATTGATGAAGTTGTTGGTATGAAGATTGTTGGTGTAGTTCATGAACTTAGAAGAGAAAAAAAAATGTGTTGTTATTGTTCTTGTTGAATTTGGGAGGTTTCGGGTGAAGTAGTATGTTGGTTGGGTTGTTTGAATATTGTGTGAAATGTTTGAAAAGTTCTTGAATCATGTTAGAATATATTTTGGATTGATTGTTGAAGTTGTTAGTATGATTGATGGTATTGTTGTTAATAATCTGGCCGAGTTGAATTCTCGTATTGTTGTTGATAAATTGGCCGAGTTAGATTTTCGGGGATGGTGTACTTACAGGGGAGATGCTGCCGAAATTTCGGCAAATTATAAATGAATTCACTTGAAGAACTAAAGCAAGTGTATGACGCCGAATCTAATGATTATGTCAATTCTTTTGAATGTAGACTGGCAAGTTGGACGAATAAGCGTAGCTAATTGGACGCGGGACAGGTATGTAAGGCTTACCCTTTTTTTTTTTTTTTTGGCATGGTCTTTGTGAAATAAACAGAATATATGTATATGACTCTAAAGAAATTCCTATTCTTAGAGCCACTAGGATGGCTAACGTTCTTGATTTCCATAAGCTGTTTCATATGGTTTGATGCGTATCCATGATGTCCGAAGTTCTATCTGATATGTTTTCGAAAGATAATTGATATGACTAAAGTTTTGATTTTCATATGCTAACACGCTCGATTGTTCCATTGAGTCTTTGATATGTTTTGATACGTATATATGGTTCCAAAAGCTCTATTTGATTTGATCCATAACGATATTCGAAAGGTACTCGTTATGATTGTTGCTTTAATTTTCCAAAAATGGCTTCTAAAACGTTCATAAAAGGTTCTGTACTTCAAACGCTCATAACTTTCTTATACTAAGTCGGATCGACCCGAAACTTGTTTCTGAGCCATCAGGGGTCGGTAAGTATACTTATCTATCGAGTCTCGTTTTATGTGCATTTAGTTTCTCACTACTCTGCTCGTGTATGTGTCATTACCTCTTTCGCCGAGTCCCGGGCCGGTATATATCGTGCGCATGGTTCGCCGGGTCCCTTGCTTGAGAGCCGGGTGCCATATATGTATTCCGGAGTATGATGTGTTACGGTGTTATGATGTGTTCATGGTTCACCGAACCATTTATGTGTATATGTATATGTTGATCTTATGATGTGATATTATGATGTGTGATGGAGATTACAGAGCAAATCTTCTGGAGTATGATGTGTGTGGCGCCAAAGGCAGGGTGGCGCCACGTTCCCCGGGTCCCGCAAGGGGCCGGATACCGTTCCTGGCATGCATGATTCGTTTTTCCAGTAAGTTGTTTTTATTACTCTGCATATCGTGCTTATTATCTGTACTAACCTGCTGCACGTTCCGCAGCAATATAACATATGTATATGGATCGGGCTGCACGTTCCGCAGCAATATATTTATGGATCGGGCTGCACGTTCCGCAGTAATATTTTTATGGATCGGGCCGAACGTTCCTCGGCACTAATATGTTATATATGGATCGGGTCGTACGTTCCTCGGCACTATTATGTTACATATGAATCAGATATATGTATATGTATATGATGACATACGATGTTGGCACGCATGGTCTGTGTTTGGAAAGTAAGCATTTTGGCACTCTGGATGATCTAACTATTTTCTGTACTTCTTCTGACATATGACATCGGTATACACGATTTGCATTCTGAAAAATAAGCATTTTGGTATTCTGAAGATGTATTTACTTTTGTACTGCCTGTTTCGATTATGGTTCTGTTTTCTGTATTCCATGCCTTACATACTCAGTACATATTCCGTACTGACCCCCTTTTCTTCGGGGGCTGCGTTTCATGCCGCGCAGATTCACCCAGATGAGTAGAAGCCTTTATAGAAGATGTTCCAGCGGCGTTGGCAAGCTCCATTTGCTCCTGGAGTGCTGCCGAGTCAGAGTATATGTGCTATGATTTCTTATTAATGTTAGAGACTTTGCAGACAGAGTCGTGGGTATAGAATGTCAGTTTTGTAAGCGGCTCCATCAGCCGATATGTCATTCTGTGTTATGTGATAAATTCTACATGATTACAGATTTTGTTTGATTTGAGAATAACGATGAAAAAGAATATTTCTGAAAGCTGTAATATGTATTTCATCTTTATTTGATTTAAAAGTCTACGAAGATTATGTGTGCACTAAGGGTCTGAGGGTTTGCTCGGCCCTAAGTAAGGGTCGGGTGCCCATCACACCCTAGGGAGATTGGGGTGTGACAGTAGGTGCCTAAGAAGGCGCATTCTTCTGTGCATTTTGGAGATGAATGATTTTGAATTCCTATGGGCTTGAGTTTATTTGAAATGCAGGAAATATGGACCGAAGAAGATATAAAGACTGATTGCATCAGTTAAGTTAACTGTCGCCCAATGGCTAAGCGACATGTGGCTTTGGGCATGGAAGTGTCTTTCAATTTTGTACTTGATCAGTGTGATTAGACGTGAAACGTTCAGCATTCTGAAAGGTACTCATTACGCTCCTCAGTTCTGCATGATAAGGGTTTTAATTGGGGAGTATAGACCTCCAAAAGGAAGATTAATATCCTAACTGTGAACTATTATAGACCAACGGATTGGTATATTATAAACGCACATATAATCTATGATAGACTAATACAAAGTTGATTAATATTGAACTTGCATTTAGTTTTCAGAACTAATAAAATAAAAATATATTAAAATTTAAAAAAAAAATCAAGTGGGATGCTCTCTCAAATATCAACATGTTATTTTCTTGCGTCCAGTTCACTTGCAAATTGAGCAATTGTTTCTCTTCCCTTTGCTACTTCCTTTGGACTTGAAAGATTCCGCAATGCCAGGAATACGCTTCACTCTCTTTCTTCCAAGTTTGGGGTCGTAAGGGGGTGGAGGAATGTACACGTTTGCATACTTCTCTGGGACATCCCATTTTGACTCTGGAGGGACTACATAAATAGTTTCAGCAAATGCAAGAATGTAAGACTGAACTTTATACATGGGCGAGGAATACTCGTAGATGCTTGAACCATAATCAGCTCCGTACTTTAATCTCAAGGCTGCCATCGCGTGAGCGCACGGTAATTTCATCAAATCATACTCTATACAAGAACATGTTTTGTTCAGTAGATTGACTTTGGCAGTTAGGCCACTGCCGACTACGGTGAACACGTTGGCATCCCCGCTTATATTATTAATAAACAAGGAGTCGCCCTCCTTCATCTTTTCCCTAAGCGTCTTTTCAGCCGAAGGCACAAATAAATTGATTGAACCGCTGATATCTACCCGCATCTGCTTGAAAATTTCAGCAAAACTCCTAGAAATGAAGTGCATAAAGCAGTCACAGGGTACTCTCTTTCATCCCTCAACATTGAGTTTAGCGACTCAGGAATGTTTAAGGTCAGCACACCGTACCTATTTGCTAGAAAATGTGCCATGCTTCACTTGTCAAATTCAATATCAAACTCGAGGCAATTAGCTGCTTTGGGCATTTATCATTGAACTCCCGGTAACCGTAAGCCTATGTTGCATCATAGTATACATGAAAAGAATCTCCACATTGAATTTTTTTTCGAAGGTTATCACTAAGATGCTTCATGCATAGTCCATGATAAGCATGCTTAAAAATTTTGGAAACACCGTTGGCTATGCTCTTGTGCCTATCAGAGATGATGCACAAGTCTGGTATATTGGCGATTGTATACCTCAGCTGCTCGAAGAAGTAGGTCCAAGATTCATCACACTCCTTGTCCATCACACAAAAATCAATTGGATAGATATGGTTCTCAGTATCCTGTGCGAAGGCGGACAACAACACACCCTCATACTTGCAGTATAAATGTGTGCCGTCAACAAGAACAACCTTCGCATGTGGTTATATCCTCAAATGCAGGATACGAAGTAATATTTGAACATGTTCGCATCATCAAGTCTAATGCAAATTCTGGAACCTAGATTTAGATTTTAACCATGTATGAATAAGCCGGTAAGCAAGCATACCCGTGGTCCGGTGTCCCCCTAATCATATTCTTAGCCATTACACCTGACTTCCAACACTGCCAATAGCTTGGTTTACAATGGAACTCTATGAAGACTGTCCTTTAGATTTCCTTTGTCGTTGGTCCTTTGTTGCCAATATAGTCATTCATTAAGACTGATGCAAGGACAAATGCCGAGGCATGCTTATGAGTGCTCGTAACGTGTTCAACCCCGCAAGTATGATCACTAACGTACTTGTAAATGTGAAACCTATCCGAGTTCTCGTACTTATTGGCCCGCAACATCCAACCACAATTAGAAGAGGTGCATCATCTGTGATAGGCCCCTTATAATATTTGTTATTACACTTGTTTGGTTTAAAACAAAATGGGGTCTTTATTGCAGCTTTCTTCAATAAAACCTTTAAATACTCTTTGTTCTCAAATGTTTGCCCATAGTAAAAACCGGTTCCATCATTGAAGTTGTGGTTGCTTTATGAACCACTTGGTGGCTGCCCATAACCCCCATCATCTCCATCACACTCTTCATCATCACTATCAAGATCATTCATATCCATAAAATGATCACCCATGCCCTCATGTTGTATTGAAGCGTCATCGGCTGGTGGGTGGGGGTGGTTGCTGCTGATGTAGAACCAACTTGAGACCTCTCAACAACATTTATTCTTAAACAGGCCTAGAACCATCAGTAGAAACATCAAGCATGTACAATCTCACCAGTTTATCATTCGTTATGAAAGAAGGATGGGTTTTTCCCCTTGTGGGCAAAGCATTAATCAAATAACTAATGTGCAAGTCGCTAGTCTCACAATTTAACTCCCCACTTTCCATTATGCTCGTAACCAAGTCATTATACATACTATTACGACACACAGCAATCGGCGCTGTCACCTTGCTCACAGAATTCCAATTCCAACATTTTGGTGTCTCCTCCCATTCACCCATGTAATAACCGCCTACTATAATATATTTTGAAATCGACGCCATAAAAAATCTATAATAGACTATGAATATAGTATATGGCTGGTCGATGACTCTTTGATGACTGTGGTCTATGACTAGCCGATGAACTGTACCAGATGCAGAACCAAAAAGAGCAGGGATAAAGCTCTTGCCAATTACAAATTGAGGTGTTTCAATGGAGAATTGACTCCACAAGACAATTTATATTCCCAAAACAAACTCTAATGTAGATGAGGCCGGAATTTCGCCGGAAAAGTGAGCTTTTACAACAATGGGGAAAGCTCCTTCTTAACGATTTCTACCAGCTTTTACTTACAATGGCTGAACTATGGAAGCTTTCCGTCGTTGGGGACCCATTTTCAGGAGAAAAGCTGAAATTTCCGCCGGAAACGAGATCTGAAAACTGCGGAAATCGGTAGCTTTTGGAGGGATTTTTTTTTTATTTCTATTTCTGGTAATTAAAATGTTGGGGCTGCGGGGACCAAAGTGTAGTTTTCAAAATTTTGGGGCTAGGGTTTGACACAAAACACGTCTGACATGCTTGCGTAATAACTGGTGGCTGTTCCACCAATTTTTTGAGACTTTTGGACTTTTGGCAAAATAAGTTTTCAAAGTGGCCTTTTGGCCAACTCCCCCGAAAGAGTGGCGGATATATGAATTTAAAGTCTTGGGTGCGTCACATTCTTAACATAAAATTGTTACCAATCACATAGTACAAGAGCGGAACTATTTAAACATGGCAGTGAAAAAATTAGGCCGAAAACTACAATTATTTGCAAATATCAACTATACGTAGACGATTTTTTATGTCTAATAAATGTTACTAACAATAGCGTCATTGCTTATATTTGCGAATATTTTAAATTCTACGTAGCAAACTAAACAATTGTTTGAAAAAAATTAGTTTATAGCGTTATAAAAATTATTTGTATAGAGTTCATGGATAAGAAAGTTTGTACCAAATGTGAATTTTGCCATCTTCTGAGGCCTATTTAAAAACTTAAGAAGTGTAATTTGGATATTTTGAAAATCGTTTTATTATCTTTCTTTTCTACAATGAATTAGATAATAGATAATAGATAAAAGAAAAAGGAAGAGTAAAATTACTTAAAACAAAAAGTAAGCAAAAAAGTCTATAATGAAATAGGGAAAATGAGTATAACGCTGCTTCTCGCGAGATTTAACACTTGCTCGTAATTATGGGCCCAACATTTAACTAAAGCACCCAACACTTGGGTCGTCTGGTTTGAACACAAGTTATGATGAAATTAATTATATTGGGATAAGTTATATTGAAATTATTTATGTTGGGATTAGTTATCCTGATATTATTTCTTATTGATTGTTTGGTTTGTTTTATTAAAAGTAACATGCATTGCATAACTTTTAAGAAAAAGTTGTTTGTTTACAAAAATACCCTCCACCTTATGTAGTAGAAAAAGGGTTTTGAGAACCTCAGGGCTATTTTAGTCAATTTCACTGTTTTATCCTGGGATAAGTTATCTCAAGATTACTATTCCACCCTCTGATGGATATAAGTTATCCCAGCGCTATTTTTAATCCGGGAATAACTTATCCCACGGTTAGTAACCACACAAAGGATAAGGTGGTGCTAAATTTTTATCCCATCACTATTTTTGCTTATCCATCATACCAAACCATCCCTTATTCCTGTAGGTTGTACCTGTGATTTAGAGAGAAATTTGAACTCCATTAACTGCTGAGCTATGCTTCTCAGTTATGTCAAGGGGGTTCATTTTAGGATAAATAGCCAATAAATTTTAATTTAACCTTACATATACAAAGAAATTTTCCCGCGAACCCCCTAACTTGCACCTAGATCGGTCCCTGTCTGTATCAAATCAAAACCAGACAAACAAATTGAAACAGAGACAGTAATAAAAAGTACAAAAAGTAAATATCATTTTGGTACTAAAATAAATTACTGTTAAATGTAGCTCGTGATTAAACCTTAATCCATCTAATTGGTATTATCATTGTGTCACGACCCAGCCCCGTGAGCCGCGACTAGCGCCCTACTTAGGCACCCCAAACAGACTTACAAACCAGATCATCATATTAAGACTCATTCAGACTTAACATAAGTTGTTCGAACTGAAAAACTAATAGCAGACGTCGTACAAGTATTGAACGAACATTTATCTTAAGCGGTCGCCCGTGCAGAATAGTCATATCAAAATCAGAAGAGTGGCGGAATATACATCGCCCAAATGCACACACACACATACAAACATATGGGCCGCTTAAGAACGCAAACCAGAACCGCATACGAACACACCGGACCCACGACCCACAAATATGACTACAGGCCTCTACAAACATAACCGAACATACGAACATATGACGGGACAGGGCCCCGCCGTACCCAAACAGTCACAAACGTACAGAATATGCATAGCGGGAAATATATACCAAAAGCTAAGCTCCGGATCAAGGGGAGCTCTCAAAAATAGCAGAATGAGTAGCCTAAACCGGAGGATCACCCAAACGAGCGTCTGTACCTGCGGGCATGAAACGCAGCCCCCGAAGAACAGGGGGTCAGTACGGAAGAAGTACTGAGTATGTAAAGCAGAAGGTACAGAAATCCCAATCGTGGCTGGAGTCAGAAGGCACAAAAACAAATATCAAAGTAGCAGATCAAACCTGTGCGGAAGATAAATGTACAAAATGCAAATAAGATCATGCATAGGGCTTCGGAACGTGGCCACCCCCGACGCTGGTGCCACAACACATCATACTCCAGAAGTTTTCAAATCTCCGCACATACTCCGAACAAATCGTATCACACACATCTCACATCATCAGAACATATCAAATGACATATCACATCATAACTCCATAGACGGTAACCGGCCCTATGGCGAGGCCTCGGAAACCGTAACACATCATACTTCCGAATATGGTATAGTGCGCACGATCACAAAGCCGGCCCGGGTACCGACGGACGAAATCATAATGAATGGCACGAACGGAGTAGTGCAGAAACCATATGCATATCAAAAGTAAATTACAGGACTCGACACATAATTACATATATGCATATACCGACATCAGAAGGCTCGAAGTAGGTGTCAAGTCAATCAGAATTAATATATAGAAGTTACGAACTTTCAAACTACAAAACCTTCGAAAAACAATTCACAGGTCATTTTCTGAAAATTTAGTATCACTCATAGTGCAAAACGTTCAATAACGGTATAGGACATTTCAACGGACCTTAGGATCATAGGCAAATGATTACTTTTCACATCGGACGGAAATAAGTCAAACAAATCAAATAAGGGAAGCCTCGGGGCTTGCGGGCCCACCTCGAATCAAATCGAGGCGGCGGACACCAATCACATACTTTAGGCTCCATAAAGCCATCTATGAAAGTTTCGGAGAGATTCGGACACAGTAGCAAAAGTTATGAAGGTTTGAGCATTCTTCAACCAAATATAAAGAGTATGTTTCAATTGCGCTGAATGAATAGTACCCAAAATTAAACTCGGATTCCCAAGAGCAGAATTATCCCCGAGGGTCCGATCTTAACCTGGTGTAACTAGGACATGCCAAAAGAAGGAAGGGTAGGCTTTACATACCTTAGTCGTGCCTTACGCTCGTTCAGTCTCAATTCCCGTTTCGTCTAAAAACTGCAAATGGTCACTTTTACCAATTACTATTCATGAGACTTAAAAATTTCAATCTTAGCCAACACTTGTCTATAAAAATTTGGGCAGCATCTCCCCTATACATATAACGCCCCCGAGATTCAACTCGGCTCAAAACAATCGACAACAACCCAACAACAACATCAACAACCTCAACAATCGCAACAAGACACAATACAACACAACTAGTCTACTTTCCAACATAATGCAACAGTTTTCATTCCGACTTCGCATTTTCAAATCAATACCAACATGATCATATTCATTACTAATCAAGATCATTACAATATCATTCGGAAGCGTTTCATAACATATCTATAATATATACACAAGATATACAAAAATATACAAACCTTCCACCAACACTATAATTCTCCTAAACTTCCAAATCACATTATTTTCCTTCCAAGCTTACTAACAACAATCATAATTCACATTTAAAACCTCAATCCCATACTTATATAAAAATCATATAAAATTAACATAATTTCTCATGATTACATACAAGCACTTCCAATACCAACTCAAGTCATTAAACCTTTATTTGCATCACAAAGGTCACAACGATGCTATTAACAACTAACTAAAATTTAATTCACTTCTTCCTTCCCTCACATAGCTCACGGTCACACCCACACACACTCACAACACACAAAGTGTTATATCCCGTGTTTTCACACGTTTGGAAAGACTTGAATTATAATGGATTCTTGAGATATAAGGTTAAATTTGATATTTTGTTGATCATAGGAGTTATGCATGAAAGAATAGAGTCATGAAAGTGTGGGACAAGGCTAAGGGCAATTTTGGAATTTTGGAAATTAGTTTCGGGAATTACAAAATATGATTCATAAGTTATTGCGCTCAAAAATTGTAATAGAATTGAGGCCCAAAATGGGGAGCTTGGCCGGCCACCAAGGCCTTGATCCAAGCCCATTTTACTTGGTCATGTGCTTGGTCATGTGACCAAGTCTTCATATTATATACATAAGAAGATTCAAGACATTAGAAGGCAAGAACAAGCAAAGCAAAAATAAGAAAGAAAAAGGAGAGGGTTTCAGGTTTGAGGGGCAAAAATAACCACCAAAAATATTGCTCCAAAAATTTATTTCTTGTTGATTCCCTACTAAGTCAAGGTTCCTTTGTAACTTGGTGTAGTTGGATTGGAGTGGGGAGCATTAGAATCACCAAAGTAATCATACCTCCAAGTGAAGAAGACTTGAAGAAAAGGTAAGAATTTCTACCTTTTTATTGTGTTATGAAGTTTTGATTGTGTTGTAGTATATAGAAATGTGTTGATTATATGGAAAAATGGAAGTTTGTAATGTGGGTTTGGAATTGGAGGTGTAGCCGTGTGTATATATAAGTTGTATAGCCAAAATGTATAGAATTCATGTTATATTCTAGTTGTGATTGTGATGAAATGCATATGGGAATTGAAAGTTGGATGAATTTAGTTGATATGGAAAATTAAGCATATGGCCGTGTGGTATATTGCATTTGGAATAGAAATGAATTAAGTTGTTCAGTGTATTGGAGTGTTGTTGTAATGCTTGATGTGTAAATGAAGTTAGAATGATATAAGTTTGTATTGAATTGGAATGTAGAAACTTATGTCGTTTTAGTATGATTTTCCGACATTAAGGAAATGAAGTTGTTTGGTTGTGAATTATGGTGATCGTTGATGAATTTGGAAGTTGGAAACTTGTTATGAAGTTGGATGCCCAAGATTTGATGTTTTCCATAAGTTATGATTTTGGCGGAAAGTTGTATATTATGTATATCGAGTGTATATCTTAAGGCAAACGATATGAAATGTATCTAGAACTATATGGTGATGATCTTGATTGTTGTTGAATGTGAAATTATTGATATTAGTGAAAGTTTGGGTTAGAATGAAGGTTATGTCAACTTGTGAGACAAATGACTAGTTGAAGGATATTTGTGTTTTTAATGATTCATTGTTGATATTGATGTTGTCGTTTGGGTTGTTGTTGATGATTTATAGCCGAGTTGAATTCTCGGGGTGCTATATGTATAGGGGAAGTGCTGCCGAAATTTCGGTAGCCAAATATGCATTAAGTTAAGACTTTGATTTTCATAGTTTACAATTGGTAAACTTGACCAATTGCAGTTTTTCGACGAAACGGGAAGTGAGTTTGGAAAGGCTTAAGGAGCGTGAAAGGTATGTAAAGCAACCCCAATTCTTCCCTTGGCATGCCCTTAGTGTGTTAGGGTCGGATCCGGGCCTCGAAGGACCTCTTGGCCCTCGGAATCCGCAAAAGAAAATTTCAGTTTTTCCTTCAGTAGAATTGAACCATTTTTATACGCTATTTCTTGAAATTATGCAACTTTGCTCCAAATTACTTGGAAAGTCATAGAATGTCTGTATAACCTTTTTAGGTGGCACCATAAGCTTAGAGGGCATGATTTGAGCCCGCCGCCTTATTTGTCCCGAGGTGGGCTCACTATTTCCGGTTTCGCCCTTAACGTGCTAAAGCTTCCTTTTCAAGCGATTTTTGAAAGAAATGTTTTGATTACCCTACTAATCGCTTAACGAATATTGTTTTAAATATTCTATTAAATATTATAAATTATTTTGACACTCGGAATGACTTCAGGAAGGTTATGTTTCTGTAATTTATTATGAGGTCCGAGATACATTTATTATGATTCCGTCCGACTCCAGTGGATTTGTTTGGCTTTGATACGCTTCATTGAGTCTTTGAAAACATTTGTGATATTTTTAAATTGCATTAGTCTCTCACTACTCCATTCGTGGATGTCCCAATGTTTCCCACACTGAGCCCGGGCCAGGATATGTTGTCAAGCGTGATTCTCTACATTGTTCGCCGCGCCCCGATGTGAGGGGGCAGGTATACGCGTACATGGGTCTGTGGAGTATGATGTGCCATGTCCGCCTATTCTGATCTGATCTGTTATGGCCATTTTGATATGACATTTTATGATACGGGGCCACGCCCCTTTTTCTAATTCCTCTGTATTGTAGCACCAGTGTCGGAAAGGTGGCCACGTTCTGTCTGCCGAGTCCCGTGGCAGGGGCCGGATATGATATGACATATGTTTCTGTACACATTCTGTCTGTTTTGGAAATATGCATTTGACACTCTAGATTTTGTACTCATTTTCTGAAATCATTATGATTTGACTTCTACGATTCCGCTTTACATATTCAGTACATATTTCGTACTGACCCCCTTTCTTCGGGGGCTGCGTTTTCATACCGCGCAGGAACAGACGACAGGTTCGCTGATCCATCTGTTTAGGATCCCACTTCTGCTATTTTGGGGCGCTCTCTTCTTCAGAGCCCATCTTTTGGTACAGTCTGTCACTGCTATCTGGATATGTACTTTGTTCTGGGTATGACGGGGCCCTGTCCCGTCTTATGATTATGATATGTTCCGTAGAGGTCTGTGGACACATCTGTGTGGGTTCTGTACATATGTTTGGGATACTTTGTTATATGATGGCCTTATCGGCCTATGTGTGCCAAGTCTGCTTTTTCTGCTAAATTCTATAGCATCCGCTAATATTATTACTATATTATTCTGTTAATATACTAATTTGGGTATCGGGTACGTATAGGTGCCCAGCTCGGGCACTGGTCGCGGCCCACGGGGTTGGGTCGTGACAAAAGTGGTATCAGAGCGGTTCATCCTCGGAATATCCACAGACCGTGTCTAGTAGAGTCTTGTTTATCGGTGTGTTGTGCACCACGCCTATAGACAGGAGGCTACAGGGCATTTAGGATACTACCCTTCTTTCTGTCTTAGATCGTGCGATAGAGCTGTGTTATCAGGATGACCCCTCCCTAACGAGTGGTTATATTTGCAGATATGCCTCCAAAAAAGGCAACAACGGCCCAAAAGGCCAAGTCAGCAGCCTTGGGAGAGACTAGCCGGGTCCAGAGGATTACCAGGGCCCAGGCAAATATTGCTCCGGAGACTTTGCCCCAGACAGAGGGTTCTTCTACACCGCCACTCGTAGAGGAGATTGGGGCAGTCGTAGCTGCAGATCGGGGGGCGGCTCCACCGCCAGCTCCCGCAGTTCCAGTACCTGAGCCTCCAGCTCCACGGCCAGGCACTGAGGATCAGTCTATGAGGGAGGCAGTCCAGTTGCTGACTAGACTTGTGGCAGGGCAGGTTCAGGGGCATGGACTGGGAGGTGACCGGGCAGTCAGACGTGATAGTTCGAGAGCCCGTGAGTTTTTGACTTGTATTCCTCCAGAGTTCTTCGGGACAAAGCCCGAGGAGGATCCTGAGGAGTTTATCAGGAAGATGCGACGCACTCTAGATTTGATTAATGCTTCCGAGACAGAGTCAGTCGCGTTAGCTTCGTACCGGTTATATGATGTGGCGGCAAACTGGTACGAGTCATGGGGGCTATCTAGAGGGGACGGCGCTCCTCCAGCAGTTTGGGGCGATTTTTCTCAGGCATTTCTTGGACATTTTCTGCCCCCAGAGTTGCGACGAGCCAGATCTGATAGATTCTTATTATTGAGGCAGAAGGGCCGCAGTGTCCGGGACTATAGTTTGGAGTTTGATTCCTTGGCCCAATATGCACCTTCTGTGGTGGCTACTATGGCGGACCGGATGCACAGATATATTGTGGGGCTGGACCGGTATTTTGTTGATAGCTGTTTAGTATTGGCTGCTCAGCCCGGTATGGACATTGCCCGTATTCAGGCCCACGCCCAGGGCATGGAGGATCGGGGCAGAGGAGGACACCAACCTGACAGGAGCCAGGATCGGAGACAGCCCAAGTGGGCCAGGTCATCTGGAGATTTTCGGGGCAGACAGCCCCAACAGCCGCAGCAGCCTAGCAGATTTTCATCTCAGCCGGCGCAGAGCGCACCTCCCCAGCCTACAGGTCGCAGGTTCGATAGCCCAGGGTATTCAGGAGCAGGCCAGAGCTCCAGGGCTTCAGGTTCGCGGACAGATAGGGGTTCTGGTCAGATGAGGCCACCCAGGGTTCAGTGTTCTTTTTGCGGCAGATACCATACGGGAGAGTGCTACAGAGCCACCGGTGCGTGCTTTTCTTGTGGCCGTCAGGGCCATTCTGTGAGAGATTGCCCGTATAAGGGTAGTTCGGGTGGTGCAGCGCAGCCTACCGGATCAGCCGCTGGGTCTTCATCTTCGTCAGTGGCTATGCGCCCTACGGGGCAGGGTTTTCCAGCACCAGCGGGTCGCGGCAGAGGCCATGGTGGAGCTTCTGGTATTAGCGGTCCTTCAAACCGCATTTATGCTTTGGCCAGCCGCCAGGATCAGGAGGCATCTCCTAATGTCGTTACAGGTACTTTATTGGTCTTCTCTCGGTCTGTGTATGCACTACTTGATCCAGGTTCGACTTTATCATATATTTCGCCCCTTGTTGCCAGTAAAATTGGTATTATGTCTGAACCTATAGAGCCATTTGAGGTAGCCACACCGATAGGGGACTTTATTGCAGCGAAACAGGTTTATAAAGACTGTTCTGTGATTATATGTGGCCGAGATACTAAGGCAGATCTGGTAGAGTTAGATATGACTGAATTTGATGTTATTATGGGTATGGATTGGCTAGCTTCCTGTTATGCTAATGTTGACTGCCAGAATAAGGTGGTTCGCTTCCAGTTTCCCGGGGAGCCAGCTATAGAATGGGCTGGTAATACCGCATCGCCGAAAGGTAAGTTTATTTCATACCTTAAGGCAAAGAAAATGATTAGAAAGGGTTATATCTATCATCTGGTACGGGTGCAAGACTTGGACGCAGAGACGCCGACACTTCAGTCAGTCCCCATGATTAATGAGTTTCCAGATGTTTTCCCCGACGAGCTTCCAGGTCTTCCTCCAGAGCGGGAAATAGATTTCTCTATTGATTTACTCCCAGGCACTCAGCCTATCTCGATTCCTCCGTACAGAATGGCGCCTGCAGAATTAAAGAAGTTGAAAGAGCAGCTGAAGGATTTGTTAGATAAGGGCTTCATCAGACCCAGTACTTCGCCTTGGGGAGCCCCGGTATTATTTGTGCGTAAGAAGGACGGGTCGCTGCGTATGTGTATTGATTATCAGCAACTGAATAAGGTAACTATAAAGAATAAATACCCCCTCCCCAGGATTGATGATTTGTTTGACCAGCTGCAGGGCGCTAAGTGTTTTTCGAAGATAGATCTTCGATCCGGCTACCACCAGGTACGAGTACGAGAGGCCGATATCCCTAAGACAGCTTTCCGGACCCGATATGGGCATTATGAGTTCAGGGTTATGTCTTTTGGGCTTACTAATGCCCCCGCAATATTCATGGATTTGATGAACCGGGTATTCAGGTCATTCTTGGATATGTTCGTAATTGTATTCATTGATGATATACTGGTTTATTCTCGGTCTGAGGCGGAGCACGCAGATCATCTGAGATCGGTATTAGGGGTACTCCGGCATCAGAAATTATATGCAAAATTTTCTAAGTGTGAATTCTGGCTGTCTTCAGTGGCTTTCTTGGGGCATATTATTGCAGCTGATGGTGTCCGGGTGGACACACAGAAGATTGAGGCCGTGAAGAATTGGCCCAGACCTACGACGCCCACAGAGGTACGCAGTTTCCTGGGGTTAGCAGGTTATTACAGGAGGTTTGTGGAGAAGTTTGCTTCGATTTCAGCGCCTTTGACAAGGCTGACTCAGAAGGGAGCTAAGTTCCAGTGGTCTGACGCTTGTGAACGGAGGTTCCAGTTGCTGAAGGAGAAGCTGACTTCAGCCCCAGTTCTGACTCTTCCAGAGGGACCGGACGGGTATGTTATTTATTGTGACGCTTCTGGCATGGGGTTGGGCTGTGTATTGATGCAGCACGGCAGAGTTATAGCGTATGCTTCCCGGCAGCTCAAAAAGCATGAGAAGAATTATCCTACCCACGATCTGGAGCTCGCAGCGGTAATTCATGCTCTGAAGATATGGAGACACTATTTATATGGCGTTCATGTGGATATCTATACTGATCATAAGAGTCTCCAGTATATTTTCAGACAGAGAGAGCTTAATTTGCGGCAGCGGAGGTGGCTGGAGCTTCTGAAAGATTATGACGTGGATATTCTGTATCATCCGGGTAAGGCTAATGTTGTTGCAGATGCGCTCAGTCGGAAGTCTATGGGCAGTTTGGCCAATTTACAGCCAAACAGGAGAGAGATAGCCCGTGATATTCAGCAATTGGCTAGTCTCGGGGTTCGTTTGGCCGATTCTGGAGATACCCAGATTTCTGTTCGAGGGGTTTCTGAGTCATCCATCAGGGACGATATTAAAAGGCGTCAATACGAAGATCCTGTCTTAGCTCGGTACAGGGACACAGCCTATGATAAGGAGAGGACTCCGTTCGAGTTTTCACCGGACGGCACTTTGTTATACAGAGGCAGGCTGTGTGTACCTGATATTGCAGGCCTTCGGCAGCAGGTTATGAGCGAGGCACATTATGCTCGCTACTCGGTCCATCCTGGGTCTACAAAGATGTATCATGATCTTCGATGCTTATACTGGTGGGACGGCATGAAGCGGGATATTGTAGAGTTCGTCGCCCAGTGCCCTAATTGTCAGCAGGTCAAGATTGAGCATCAGAAGCCAGGTGGACTGTTGCAGGAGATGGAAATCCCGACTTGGAAGTGGGAGGTTATTAATATGGACTTCATTACAGGTTTGCCTCGCACTCCACGGAAGTATGATTCCATCTGGGTCGTTGTTGATAGGCTGACGAAATCAGCCCATTTTCTTCCCGTCAGGACTACTTATTCCGCCGAGGATTATGCCAGGCTCTATATTAAGGAGATTGTGAAGCTTCACGGAGTTCCTCTATCTATTATTTCTGACAGAGGCGCCCAGTTTACGGCGCATTTCTGGAGGTCTTTTCAGGAGGGACTAGGGACTCAGGTGAGTCTGAGCACAGCATTTCATCCTCAGAGCGACGGACAGGTCGAGCGCACTATACAGACGCTGGAGGATATGTTGCGGGCCTGAGTTATTGATTTCAGAGGCAGCTGGGATGATCACTTGTCGTTGATTGAGTTCGCATATAATAATAGTTACCATTCCAGCATCCAGATGGCTCCATACGAGGCTTTATATGGCAGGAAATGCAGATCGCCGATCGGCTGGTTTGATATTGGCGAGTCAGAGTTGATTGGCCCAGATATGGTCCAGCAGGCCGTGGACAAGGTGAAGCTTATTCGAGAGCGACTGTTGGCAGCCCAGAGTCGACAGAAGTCATACGCAGATAGACGACGTCGACCGTTGGAGTTTCAGGTAGGCGATTGGGTATTTCTGAAGGTATCGCCTATGAAAGGCGTAATGCGGTTCGGCAGAAAGGGTAAGCTCAGTCCGCGTTATATTGGGCCTTATCAGATTGTTTGGAAAGTTGGAAATGTCGCCTATGAGTTAGATTTGCCATCCGATTTGGAAGCGGTACATCCGGTATTTCACGTCTCTATGCTTCGTAAATGCATTGGAGACCCTTCCAGAGTATTCCCTGCTGATGATATTCAGGTGACGGAGCAGTTATCGTACGAGGAGCAGCCCGTATCTATCTTGGATCGTCAGGTAAGGAGGCTCCGGAATAAAGATGTGGCCTCCGTTAAGGTACTGTGGCGGAATGATAACCGGGAGGAAATGACCTGGGAGTCTGAGGAAGAAATGAAGAAGAAATATCCTCATCTGTTCCCTATGCCCACAGGTAACCTTAAATTCCTGTTTAAATTTATTTCAATATCAATCGTATGTCCTATGTGTTGTCTATGATCAGAAACTCCCCCAAAGTATTTTCCAACCCTATGAGATTAATTTTACATTCGAGGACGAATGTTCTAAAGGGGGGGAGGATGTTATATCCCGTGTTTTCACACGTTTGGAAAGACTTGAATTATAATGGATTATTGAGATATAAGGTCAAATTTGATATTTTGTTGATCATAGGAGTTATGCATGAAAGAATAGAGTCATGAAAGTGTGGGACAAGGCTAAGGGCAATTTTGGAATTTTGGAAATTAGTTTCGGGAATTACAAAATATGATTCATAAGTTATTGTGCTCAAAAATTGTAATAGAATTGAGGCCCAAAATGGGGAGCTTGGCCGGCCACCAAGGCCTTGATCCAAGCCCATTTTACTTGGTCATGTGCTTGGTCATGTGACCAAGTCTTCATATTATATACATAAGAAGATTCAAGACATTAGAAGGCAAGAACAAGCAAAGCAAAAATAAGAAAGAAAAAGGAGAGGGTTTCGGGTTTGAGGGGCAAAAATAACCACCAAAAATATTGCTCCAAAAATTTATTTCTTGTTGATTCCCTACTAAGTCAAGGTTCCTTTGTAACTTGGTGTAGTTGGATTGGAGTGGGGAGCATTAGAATCACCAAAGTAATCATACCTCCAAGTGAAGAAGACTTGAAGAAAAGGTAAGAATTTCTACCTTTTTATTGTGTTATGAAGTTTTGATTGTGTTGTAGTATATAGAAATGTGTTGATTATATGGAAAAATGGAAGTTTGTAATGTGGGTTTGGAATTGGAGGTGTAGCCGTGTGTATATATAAGTTGTATAGCCAAAATGTATAGAATTCATGTTATATTCTAGTTGTGATTGTGATGAAATGCATATGGGAATTGAAAGTTGGATGAATTTAGTTGATATGGAAAAATAAGCATATGGCCATGTGGTATATTGCATTTGGAATAGAAATGAATTAAGTTGTTCAGTGTATTGGAGTGTTGTTGTAATGCTTGATGTGTAAATGAAGTTAGAATGATATAAGTTTGTATTGAATTGGAATGTAGAAACTTATGTCGTTTTAGTATGATTTTCCGACATTAAGGAAATGAAGTTGTTTGGTTGTGAATTATGGTGATCGTTGATGAATTTGGAAGTTGGAAACTTGTTATGAAGTTGGATGCCTAAGATTTGATGTTTTGCATAAGTTATGATTTTGGCGGAAAGTTGTATATTATGTATATCGAGTGTATATCTTAAGGCAAACGATATGAAATGTATCTAGAACTATATGGTGATGATCTTGATTGTTGTTGAATGTGAAATTATTGATATTAGTGAAAGTTTGGGTTAGAATGAAGGTTATGTCAACTTGTGAGAAAAATGACTAGTTGAAGGATATTTGTGTTTTTAATGATTCATTGTTGATATTGATGTTGTCGTTTGGGTTGTTGTTGATGATTTATAGCCGAGTTGAATTCTCGGGGTGCTATATGTATAGGGGAAGTGCTGCCGAAATTTCGGTAGCCAAATATGCATTAAGTTAAGACTTTGATTTTCATAGCTTACAATTGGTAAACTTGACCAATTGCAGTTTTTTGACGAAACGGGAAGTGAGTTTGGAAAGGCTTAAGGAGCGTGAAAGGTATGTAAAGCAACCCCAATTCTTCCCTTGGCATGCCCTTAGTGTGTTAGGGTCGGATCCGGGCCTCGAAGGACTTCTTGGCCCTCGGAATCCGCAAAAGAAAATTTCAGTTTTTCCTTCAGTAGAATTGAACCATTTTTATACGCTATTTCTTGAAATTATGCAACTTTGCTCCAAATTACTTGGAAAGTCATAGAATGTCTGTATAACCTTTTTAGGTGGCACCATAAGCTTAGAGGGCATGATTTGAGCCCGCCGCCTTATTTGTCCCGAGGCGGGCCCACTATTTCCGGTTTCGCCCTTAACGTGCTAAAGCTTCCTTTTCAAGCGATTTTTGAAAGAAATGTTTTGATTACCCTACTAATCGCTTAACGAATATTGTTTTAAATATTCTATTAAATATTATAAATTATTTTGACACTCGGAATGACTTCAGGAAGGTTATGTTTCTGTAATTTACTATGAGGTCCGAGATACATTTATTATGAGTCCGTCCGACTCCAGTGGATTTGTTTGGCTTTGATACGCTTCATTAAGTCTTTGAAAACATTTGTGATATTTTTAAATTGCATTAGTCTCTCACTACTCCATTCGTGGATGTCCCAATGTTTCCCACACTGAGCCCGGGCCAGGATATGTTGTCAAGCGTGATTCTCTACATTGTTCGCCGCGCCCCGATGTGAGGGGGCAGGTATACGCGTACATGGGTCTGTGGAGTATGATGTGCCATGTCCGCCTATTCTGATCTGATCTGTTATGGCCATTTTGATATGACATTTTATGATACGGGGCCACGCCCTCTTTTCTGATTCCTCTGTATTGTGGCACCAGTGTCGCGAAGGTGACCACGTTCTGTCTGCCGAGTCCCGTGGCACGGGCCGGATATGATATGACATATGTTTCTGTACACATTCTGTCTGTTTTGGAAATATGCATTTGACACTCTAGATTTTGTACTCATTTTCTGAAATCATTATGATTTGACTTCTGTGATTCCGCTTTACATATTCAGTACATATTTCGTACTGACCCCCTTTCTTCGGGGGCTGCGTTTTCATGCCGCGCAGGTACAGACGACAGGTTCGCTGATCCATCTGTTTAGGATCCCACTTCTGCTATTTTGGGGCGCTCTCTTCTTCAGAGCCCATCTTTTGGTACAGTCTGTCACTGCTATCTGGATATGTACTTTGTTCTGGGTATGACGGGGCCCTGTCCCGTCTTATGATTATGATATGTTCCGTAGAGGTCTGTGGACACATCTGTGTGGGTTCTGTACATATGTTTGGGATACTTTGTTATATGATGGCCTTATCGGCCTATGTGTGCCAAGTCTGCTTTTTCTGCTAAATTCTATAGCATCCGCTAATATTATTACTATATTATTCTGTTAATATACTAATTTGGGTATCGGGTACGTATAGGTGCCCAGCTCGGGCACTGGTCGCGGCCCACGGGGTTGGGTCGTGACACAAAGTCTTCATACTTTTCATTGATTTCATAAGGCCATAACAACATAATCAACATACTAACAAGTTTAACCATTTCCCTCCATCCAACTACTCCCCACGGTTACAACACAAACACACACCACACGGCCACCACATGCATGCAACACTCCCATAATTCTCATATACTCTACATATGCTACAACATATACATAATTCCTCCAACATAAAAAGTAAGAATCTTACCTTTTCCACTTTCTTTCCACTTGCCAAAAGGAGCACTTTCTTGCCTTGAAAATTATACGAACTTGGAGAGCACCTTGAGCTTGTTACTAATTTAAGAAGAACAAGATTTTTGGGTGAAGATTGAAGGCTAGGAAATTTTCTTCTTTTTTTTTTTTTTTTTCTCTTGGAGCCGATTGCTCCTCTTTTTTTTTTCTTGATTTTTCCTTTATCTTCTTGAAACTTCTAAGGCCAAGGATCCTTTTATAATTAATTTGCACATGAATAAGTAATAAAATCATGGGCTTGGGCCACTATGTGGCCGGCCACCCTTCTAAATATTGGGCCTCATTTTTCTTTTCATTTATTTGGCCCAATGAATAAAATTCTTGTTTGTAATTTCCGAAACAAATTTTCAAAATTCCAATTTTTGCCCTTGGCCTCCTCTCGTATTTCCACATCAATATTTTCATAAACAACACACACATATATTAATTCAAATCACCATTTGACCTTATTCCTTATAATTCAAAATTATTTCGTATTTTCCGAAGATTCAAAAATGCCGGATGTAACACATTGTTTACCTCAAAAGGTATAGTTGAATTTGTTTAGTGATTTAAAGGATACGTGAATTGATTTGTTATAGAAAAGCATAAAGTAATAACAATTAGCAATGAAATCAAGTAAGTATAAGAATATAATAAAATAAGCTTGTGTCGTAGGAACTCGGAAGAATCTCTTAATGGGGATAACTCTGCATGAACTATTAAGCCTTGAAGAACACTTTGATCCGATACAATAAGTGAACAATATAATTTGCTTATAAACGTGAATGTAAATTGTTAAGCGAGAATTGGATGGCCTCTGATAACAAGATTAGACTCCTTGTAAAGGGGGCATAATCATCAGCAACAAGCTGTGAATTGTGCCTCATAATGAATAATAATAATAATAATAATCAATAAATGCTACTTAATGGCAGAAGCGTAATGTTTGGCTACATATCCGGACCGGTTGTGTAACACCTGGTTCTCATAAATGACCTGGTTCTCATAAGTGACTTGTGGCAATTGTTTCGCAATCTTTGCTCCGGGTCCGCACGAAATAATTGTCTTCGGGTTCTTGTATGAAATATATCGTTTGTTCTCATCTGCCATGCGTCGACACCACACTGTGCCACGTGTAATATAACATTTTCACCGTATAAAATCATATTAAGTTACTTCTTCATCCAGACTGGAACTCTATAACAAAAATCCTTTCAACACCCGGCGAGTGCATTAGCAGCAACTCCAGGGTTTGACGTGAGACGAAGATCAATCCATTTTCTTATAAAAAGCCTACACATATGTTTGTCCATAGGTTCAGTGATTTTGACAAGGAAAAAAAAAAGAAAGAAAAATCCATGAATAATTATAGTTTAGAACGTAATTACAAAATATAGCTACAGTTTACGTATTTATGATTCGTAGCTACAATTGTGTTATAGAATGTCACGATATATCCGCAGAAGCGAAATGCACTATATCCGTGCTGATACAAAATTAACTTAGATACACTTCAATACACTTTACAGTCATCATCCAAAAACGCCACACATACAACTTACATGCACACAACATACACTTATTTTCCAACCAAAAAAAAAAGAGAAGGGTTACAATCTATTTTCAATAAAATACAACCCCTTTTGATTATTGTTCTGTTAAATCTGTTACCAACAGCTGTGTATGGCTAAAGTTATTTTCTTTCCAAGATGCTAATTAATTCCCCATCCTTCCTTATCAACTGCTACAAATCACTACACCATTCTACACTAAAACCTCTCTCCAAACTTATTTTATTCTTGTTACTGTTGTAAATTTAACAGTTTTTTATTTTATTATCGTTGGAAAAAATCTATGGTCAGTGAGTCAAAATAATCCTAAGTGTACCGGCTCATTTATAGACTACACGACCAACGAGCATAGATGGGTAATTATGGACCATAATGATCTATTATAAACCAAAGAAAATAAAGGAGACGGTTGGAATAGAAAGCGTGCTGAATTTGCACAGGTCTAACGGTCCCCAAACTCAAAACTCCAAACCCGAGACCCCAAACTTCAATTTGCACTAGTCTAACTGATCGTGGATATGTCGGCCTATTACCAATTTCCAACACATATCTTTTTCAACACACGTATTTAAACTGACAACACAATATAATATCATAAATAACAACTACTCTCTTCATTTCAATTTTATACGGCATTCTTTCCTTTTTAGTCCGTTTTAAAAATAATACTCCCTCTGTTTCAATTTATGTGAACCTATTTCTTTTTTGAAAAGGGGCCTAAAATACCCTCGAACTATTGATGCTTGAGCAAAAATACCCTTCATCCACCTTTCAGCCCCCAAATACCCTTATCATCCACCTATTGGGTCTAAAATACCCTTATCACCACCTATTGGGTCTAAAATACCCTTATCACTAACAGAATCTTTTCATTAAACACGTGTCATTTTTCTATTGGTTGGATTATAAAATTAATTAAACTAATTAATTTTTGCAATATTGACCAGATAGTGCCCCCCACCCCCCACCCGACCCCACCCCCCCCCCCCCCCCGGTGAATTTTTTTTTTTTTTTGAAAAAAAAGTTGACATTTTTTTTTGCACCCCACCCCGCACCCCTACCCCCCCGACGCAAAAAAAAAAAAAATATTTTTGAAAAAAAAAGTTTTGACGTTTTTTTTTGGGTTTTTTTAGCTAGGAGGGGAGGGGGGCGTAGGGTGCGGGGTTTGGGGGGTGGGGGGAGGGGGAGGGTGTGGGGTGGAAAAAAAAGTCAACTTTTTTTTTCAGCTGGGAGGGGGGGGAGGTGTAGGGTGCAGGGTGGGGTGCAAAAAAAATATTGTTACGCTTCTCAACTTCCTAGTAAAAAGCACAAGTACTGTGAAATGTCTTGATAAATTAAAATGTCTAATGTAATTGAGTTACCAAAAAAAAAATATCTCACCCTAAAAAACATGGTATATTTTCAACCAAAAATCTAAAAGGCACAAGTGTAGACTACAATATTTTTTTTGCACCCCACCCCGCACCCTACACCTCCCCCGCAACCCCCCCACCCCCCAAAAATCTAAAAGGCACAAGTCGACTTTTTTTCCACCCCGCACCCTCCCCCTACGCCCCCCTCCCCTCCCAGCTAAAAAAACCCAAAAAAAACGTCAAAATTTTTTTTTTCAAAAATATTAATTTTTTTTGCGTCGGGGGGGGTAGGGGTGCGGGGTGGGGTGCAAAAAAAAATGTCAACTTTTTTTTCAAAAAAAAAAAAAAATTCACCGGGTGGGGTGGGGTCGGGGGGGGGGGTAGGGGTGGGGGCACTTGGGTTATCTGGTCAATTAGTTTAATTAATTTTATAAGCCAACCAATAAAAAAATGTCACGTGTTTGACCAGAATATTCTGTTAGCAATAGGGGTATTTTAGACCCAATAGGTGGATGGTAAGGGTATTTGGGGGTTGAAAGGTGGATGGAGGGTATTTTTGCTCCATTTTCAATAGTTCGAGGGTATTTTAGGCCCTTTTCCGTTTCTTTTTTAATCCGTGCTAAAATGAATGATCTCTTTCCTAATTTGGAAATAAATTCACTTTAGGAATGATTTACAGTCACACAAATATTCAAGACTTATTTTGAACCACAAGTTTCAAAAGCTTTCTCTCTTTCTTAAATGTCGTGCCCAGTCAAATGGGTTAACATAAATTAAAACAGAGGGAGTAACACTTTCTATATTTAGCAACAATTTAACCCTAAAATTTTAATTTTATTCTTAATGAAATGATTTCTAGCCATAAAGATTTTTTTGCTTATTCTAGACCACAAAATTCAAAATTGTTTCTTTATTTCTTAAACTCTAAACTAGTATAAAACTAACACAAAAGGGAGTAACATAAATTTCCAACATTTACAATAGCTGCTTATGGCTAAAGTTATTTTCTTTCAAAGATGCGTATTATTTCCCCATCCTTCAATATCAACTGCTACAAATCACTACACCATTCACTAAAACCTCTCCCCAAAACCATTTCTTCTTCATATTGTATAATCTCTTGCTCTAAATTACCTCACTACAAAACCAAACTTGACAAATCCCATTTCAAATGGAGAACAAATCACATTTTAGTCCAAAGCAATCCATTACTTTCCCTTTTAGAAACCAAATGCAAATACATGACTCAACTCAAACAAATCCAATCTCAAATGATTCTCACAGGAATTTTCTCAAATGGGTTTAGTGCAAGTCGTTTAATTGCCTTTTGTGCCCTTTCAGAAAAGGGTAATCTTGATTATTGTAAAAAAATATTGTATAATATGGAAAACTCAAATACATTTTCTTGGAATATGGTTATAAGGGGTTTTAGTGAAAGTGAAAAAAACACTAAAGATGCAATCTTTTTGTATAAACAGATGGTTGTAACATCAATAAAGCCTGATAATCATACTTTTCCTTTGTTATTTAAGATATGTTCAAGATTGGATTTTTATTATATGGGTCAAGAGATTATTGTGCATGTTTTGAGGATTGGTTATGATACAGATGTGTTTGTGCATAATTCAATGATTCATTTTTTGGTTTCTTGTGGATTGTTGGAGGATGCAAATAGGGTGTTTTATGAGAGTTCTGTGAGGGACTTGGTTTCTTGGAATTCACTGATTAATGGTTATGTTAGGAGTGGGAGACCGAGGGAAGCGTTGAATGTATTTGAGAAGATGAAAATGGCGTCCGTGGAGCCTGATGAAGTTACTATAATCGGGATGGTAGGGGCGTGTGCTCAGCTCGAGAATTTGGAGCTCGGGAGAAATTTGCATAGATACTTTATGGACAAGTGTTTGTGTTTTAGCGTACCGCTTTGCAATGCACTGATGGACATGTATATGAAGAATGGGAGTCTAAATGAAGCAAAGGCTTTGTTTGAGAGTATGGATGAGAGGAGTGTGGTAAGTTGGACCGCGATGATTAATGGATTTGCTAAATTTGGACGTTTGAATGAAGCGAGGAGTCTTTTCAATGAGATGCCAGAGAAACGTATTGTACAGTGGAATGCCTTGATTGGAGGTTATGTCCAAGCTAAGCGTGCTAAAGAGGCACTGGTTTTGTTTCAAGAAATGCAAACCATGAATGTAAAACCTGATGAAGTTACAATGGTTAGTTGTCTATCAGCTTGTGCACAACTTGGAGCACTTGATCTTGGGGTTTGGATCCACCACTACGTCAAAAAACATAACCTTTCTTTAACTGTTTCCCTGGGAACTGCACTTGTTGATATGTATGCCAAATGTGGAAACATTGAAAAGGCACTTCAGGTTTTTCACGAGATGCCTGTCAGAAACTCATTGACTTGGACGGCCGCAATTGGTGCCTTAGCGCATCATGGAAATGGACATGACGCTCTATCGTATTTTTCAAAGATGGTTGACAGTGGCTTGAGACCAGATGATGTCACATTTCTTGGGGTCTTGTCAGCTTGTTGTCATGGAGGTTTGGTTGAAGAGGGGCGAAAGATTTTTGCTCAAATGAGCGCCAAGTTCAAAATTCCTCCTAAATCTAAACATTACTCTTGCATGGTGGACCTTTTGGGTCGGGCGGGACTCCTGGAAGAAGCTTATGAGCTTGTCCAGATAGTGCCAATGGAGGCTGATGCTTCAGTTTGGGGAGCATTGTTTTTCGCTTGTCGAGTTCATGGGAACATTGAGATTGGGGAAAAGGCAGCTCTGAAACTTCGTAAATTGGATCCTGGTGATACTGGAACTTATGTCTTACTTGCTAACATGTATGTTGAAGCAAATATGCAGCATAAGGCACGAGATGTGAGGAAGATGATGGATGAAAGAGGATTAGAAAAAACACCTGGTTGCAGCTCCATTGAAGTAAATGGAAATCTGTGCGAGTTTATTGTTAGAGACAAGACACATCCTCAGTCCGATCAGATTTATGAATGTCTGGTTCACTTAACAGGACACATGGGAATAGTTAAACATTTTCCATATATCAGATATGACCTGTTATTTGATTCTGATGTTTACGGCGCAATATAAGAAAATCTGGTTGGTCAGTCACCAAACCTATGTAACCCTGCTAAAGATGTTCCAATGGTTAGGAGGGCAGGAGTTGAGTTGCAATCTTAAGGCCATGGGAACGACTTAAAAGCACTCCTCTGTTCGGCTGAGGTATTGTGAATTATGTTTGAAAATTTTGCTTCTGCATTGCTGATTGCTTCCTAAATGCAATCATTGCTTCTTCTGCATTAGTTCCTGTTATACTTACCAACTTTTAGGTCATATTTCAGTGATTTAGTTATCGATCTCAGTTCATTGTTTCAAGCTAGTGTTCTTTCTGATCTTTTTAGCAATTGATGTAATGGAACTCCTACTTTTCATTCTTGCTAAGTAAGTGAAATTGTGAAAAACTTTTTATCACATTGTAGCTTATGTTTGAGTTGGAAAGACAGTTATTGAAGCTATCTTTAGCTGTAGCTTGATTGTTACCTTCTTCTTGTTAAACTCTTTCCGACTAGCTATTAGGGGTGTAAATGTGTCATAGGGTCAGACTAGGAAAATGAAAATTTTCATGGGTTGCGAAGATTGTAGCTCGGTTAATACCTGCTTCTTCCGAATTGTAAGGAAACTTAGTGTTGCAAGAAATTGCTTCATCCAGAAGTGTGATACAAGATGGAATCCATTAGCCATATGAAGGTTTGACAAATCTCACAAGTCTTTTCTTTCTTTCCAAACATGCCCCAAGAATTTATGTCACCATCCAATTTTTCCCTCCCTTTTCGTTTCTCTTTTTTGGTGTCTGATACTGACATCCCACAAGGATAGTAGTAACATTGAAAGATACTGATTGTTTTGAGTTTCTTTCAGACAAAAGAGGAGTTTGTTGGCTCTGGATGAAGGATGAGTGAACATCTTTTCAACATATATTAGCAGCGGCCAAATACAGAAAGTTCAAGGATGAAATTCTTCTGCTCCTGGATTTTGCCGAACTGAATGATCTCGAATTTTAGAACCTGAAGTTACCATATCTCTGTTTAAAAATGGGATGAGAAAGCCTGGAGTTCTATTGGCCAGTGGCTGGGAAGCTATCCAACAACAACATACCCAGTGTAATCCCAAGTGGTACCCCTACCTTTGTGGGGAAGCTATCCAAATGTTCTCTTTTTTTCTTTTTTTTTCCCTGTTTTTTTTTTTTTTTCAACTGGAGGCATGCCGAAACAGCTCTGTATTCTTATGTTCAAGAACAATAAGCCACAAACAGCATGCTCAATTCTGCTTATTAATTTTTTGCAACAGTCTAAAAATACTAAGCGGATGGGTGTTGATACATGAAATGTAGATGCAGATGTAAGGATTGGAATTAGCATCAGTGATCAATTAGCTAGAGGAGTCACGTCAGCTTATTAGTTGTTCATGTTAGTTGGGGTTAGTTGAATTAGTAAAGGCGGGAAAGTTAGTTAGAAGTAGTTATGGGGATTATTAGATCTCTGATTTCATTCAGTATATACAATTGTACATTCCTCATTGAGATTCATTCAGAAATACATTTACATTCTGCATAATTGCAATTCCTCTTCTATTACATTTCTCTCCTTCCATCCAAATAGCTATTCTACTCGAGTTCCTCTGTTGAGCTCCTGTTCTTAGCTCTGAACTCTCGAGTTCCAGTGGGACTCCTGGAATTCTGTTATCAGGTGTTGGTCCATACTAAGACTATGGCTGAAGCCTTGAAGGATATCATCAGCCCATACCAACCAAGCTGCTTCCATGAAAAAGGGTTCTGATACCATCATTATTTCCAAGAAGTAATCCATCATTACAGAAGAAAAACGGAATAGGTATGGATTTGTTAGGATTTATTACCTTCTTTTTCTTTTTTTTTTTTACCGTAAACAACTGTAGGATTTTATTACCGAGTCTCACCTTGTTTGGATCACCTGAACAGGTGAAAATGATTATTCAGATTCACAAGATTGCAGGGGGTGCTAGGATTATGACAAGGAGATCCGCTTTCAGCTGAAATTTTCGTCATTAAACCAATCAAAGGCAGGCAAAGACAACCAATGTTATCACATTAGCTATGTTGTGGATAATGTATTGCTCTCCTCCAAGTGGATGAAATGGAAGCAAAGAACGTTCTTCAAAATGCACAGTAGACATTAATCAAGTCAGTGATGAATTCCGTCCCAGTATGTGCATTTCAATCCCGGTGGTTAACTGTAGCAACATGCATGAAATTTGGTACTGGATTGCGAAAAGTTGGAAAATAGATGAATTTATCAATGGTGAGTGGAATTACTATGCAACAAGATTGACTTCTGCAACAGAAATGGATCATATCCCAGAAATTACCTTAGCAACAGCCGACATTCAACTAGATTTCATAAATTGGCCATAAAGTTATGGAAGTTTCTCCACCTAAAGTATCTACAGATTGTTATTCCTAGACTTGATTAGAAAGACATTTGGAACTGAATATAACGTCGTTGCCATCTTATATCTAAATTCTTAATATGGAGATCGGAAAAGGGCCTAAAATACCCTCGAACTATTGAAAATGGAGCAAAAATACCCTCCATCCATCTTTCAGCCCCCAAATACCCTTACCATCCACCTATTGGGTCTAAAATACCCCTATTGCTAACAGAATATTCTGGTCAAACACGTGGCATTTTTTTATTGGTTGGCTTATAAAATTAATTAAACTAATTGACCAGATAACCCAAGTGCCCCCCACCCCCTACCCCCCGACCCCCCACCCCTCCGGTGAATTTTTTTTTTTTTTTTTGAAAAAAAAGTTGACATTTTTTTTTGCACCCCACCCCGCACCCCTACCCCCCCCCCCGACGAAAAAAAAATTAATATTTTTGAAAAAAAAAGTTTTGACGTTTTTTTTGGGTTTTTTTAGCTGGGACGGGAGGGGGGCGTAGGGGTGAGATATTTTTTGGTTGAAAATATACCATGTTTTTTAGGGTGAGATATTTTTTTTTTTGGTAACTCAATTACATTAGACATTTTAATATATCAAAACATTTCACAGTACTTGTGCTTTTTACTAGGAAGTTGAGAAGCGTAACAATATTTTTTTTGCACCCCACCCCGCACCCTACACCTCCCCCCCCCCCCCTCCCAGCTGAAAAAAAAAAGTTGACTTTTTTTTCCACCCCGCACCCTCCCCCTCCCCCCACCCCCCAAACCCCGCACCCTACGCCCCCCCCCCTCCCAGCTAAAAAAACCCAAAAAAAAACGTCAAAACTTTTTTTTTCAAAAATATTAATTTTTTTTGCGTCGGGGGGGGGGGGGGTAGGGGTGCGGGGTGGGGTGCAAAAAAAAATGTCAACTTTTTTTTCAAAAAAAAAAAAAAATTCACGGGGGGGGGGGGGGGGGGGGGTCGGGTCGGGGGTGGGGGCACTATCTGGTCAATATTGCAAAAGTTAATTAATTTAATTAATTTTATAATCCAACCAATAGAAAAATGACACGTGTTTAATGAAAAGATTTTGTTAGTGATAAGGGTATTTTAGACCCAATAGGTGGTGATAAGGATATTTTAGACCCAATAGGTGGATGATAAGGGTATTTGGGGGCTGAAAGGTGGATGGAGGGTATTTTTGCTCAATTTCCAATAGCAACCAGCTTCCAACTTCGGCTGGATTGTTTTTAGAGCAAAGGGCCTTCTGAACTATTTGGAATGGCACAATTTTGCCTTCGGTTAATATTTGGGGTCACTGCTGCCATTGTCATTACCAAAGTGGCTCAAATATGTCCTTATTTGCCAATCTGCAAATGGAGCACTTTAAATTTTAAAGAAATAAAAGGAAATTCGAAAATGATAAGAAAAGAAATACCACTTCATCACCCCCAAAATTCATGTCAAAATTTTGGAACTTATTTACTGTGATACTTGAATTACTTGTAAGAATGTTGATGATCTCTAGTGCTCAGGCGCAGACAACTATTTTTATAATCATCTAGTATTAGCTGACATCCAAGAGGTGGAAACTACTAAGATCGTACCCAAGCGTAATCATTATAATTAGGGCGGTTCACGGTTTTAGTTAAAACCAAAATCAAATCGAAAATTTAACCAAATCGAATAAATAAACCGACATTTGATTTGGTTTGGTTTGATTTGGTTTTAAATTTTAAAAACCGATAATATTTGGTTTGGTTATGATTCTATTAAAAAATAACCGAACCAAACTGATGAATTATATACATAAATTTTATAATTATTTATATGTATAATATTAGTTTTTCATAAATAATTATAAATATGTTATACCTTTTAATCATTAATTTGATTTTTGGTCTACTTATTTCACATGATTGTTTAAGGAGAAAAGAACAACTCCTTGTAGTCGAGACCCTAGTCTTGGAGATAATGATAGAAAAACATCTGAAGTTTGGGATCATTACACAAAGTTTTTTTAATAAAATGGGAGAATTGAGGACAAAATGCAAATACTGCCCCAAAGTTTGGGATCATTACACAAAGTTTTTTTATTTCATATATTTTTATTTTTATTTTAGGTAGTCTTTATTTTTAATTAATATGTATGTTTGTAACAACTAAAAGCTCTTATGCTCTACTTTATTTCCAGGTATGTGTATTAAGATGACAAAAATGGTGCAGCCACTACTAAGTTAGTTTTTAGCTCTATATGTAATAGTTTAACAACTTTGGGTAACTTGAGTACTACACTATCATTAGTAGTGAAAATGTTTCTATGATGTATGTTCCACCTTAAACTATAAATAAAAGTTATCGTTTGAACAAAACAAAAGACATGTCTTTTTCAACTTTTTAATGTTTTACTGATAAGTCTCATGGCTGCTAGTCATAAATCGAAAAACCGAACCAAACCGACAATAACCAAACCGGTGGTTATTATTTTATTTGGTTTGGTTATGGTTTTAAACATTTAAAAACCGACTAAATTGATTTGGTTATGGTTTTAATCAATAATCGACCCAAACCGAACCATGAACAGCCCTAATCATTACTAACAAAGTTTTAAGTTTAGAGATCATAGTGGCATATCTAAATAGTATATAAGGCTTGAGTAATTTCTCATATGAGGAGAGATTGTTCTGGCATAAAACTTTGCACAAATATATTTGTTTCCGACATAAAAGAAAGTGTTAGTAATACAACATTTGATTGTCATCATATGTATAAGAACTTATACATTATTTATACGGAATAAAATGTGAAGTAATAATACCTGCGAAAGAAGCCTAATATGACACAAGGACTCATAAATTAGGCGCAGTTTTAGTAAATAAAAACTTAATAAAATAAAAATCATGATAGTATATGTAAAATAATAATTTCCGAAGAAATTTATGGGTTTAAAAAAAAAAACTATAGCTTAAACTTGTATCCTAATTAGTAAAGCTGAATCCTCATTTTGGCATCGCAAACTTGTATATCCAATTGGTAGAATTTACTGTATTATTATAGCATATGAATTCTTGTAATATAATCAGTTAATCACGGTGTCATTATTCACTGCTTACGAATTCTTGTATTATAATTTCTTCATATTCACGCCATTCCACACAGACAAAGTGGTAGAATATTTTGTAGACTGGGCTCACACGGTACTTATTTTAATAATAAAACTCAAGAGAGAGAGGCTTTAGAAGGTGGAACACTACAGAGTGTTCAGTTATGGAATCAATTTAAACATGTTGGTCAAAAGAATTTGAAAAATATGTTCTCCACGAAAATAAGTTACTTAGAAATGAAAATAAAAAAGTTACTTAGAAAAGAGAAAAAGAACTTCCCTAATGGAAGTAGGAAAAACAAGTTTCACAAGCGGCATTCCACATTGATTATCTCCTCCTCACCCTCGACGCACCTCATCTTCAACCCCATCCCACCCCAACCACCACCACCACCACCCACCCCCATAGTATTTGTTTAGATGATATACAAATGCTTTTAGGATATTGCTTACGTACCAAACACAAGAAAATAAGTAAGAAACTCACTTATTTGCCTGAAAAACATTTTCCAAGAAAACATATTCCTTCCTGCCGAACACACCGTAAAGGGTGTCGAAGAAGTTAGGCTTTGCTAACCTGTCGAGCAAACAGAATAAGCTGGCTCAGATGTGGAAAACCTGTAATGCAGCTGTGGAGAGCAGTGATGAAGTGCAAAGGAAATGAATTTATGATAATACCTTGTTTCCTTCCCAAGCCCGGATAAAGGAGGAGGGTTGCCGAGGGTCAATCGGAAACAGCCTCCCTACCCAGGTAGGGGTAAGGCTGCGTACATCTTACCCTCCCCAGACCCCACTATTGTGGGATTACACTGGGTAGTGACCAAGACCAAGACCTTGTTTCCTTCCCCTTAATTCATCTAAACACACTTCCAAGTTCCACCAATACGCCACACCCTTTGTCTCTTTACTTTCTTTCCAATTCCTTTCAGACCAATCAACCTACAGATGCTTTTGTCCAATGCTCCAATACAGCTATACAAGCCCTCGAAAATGCTAGAATATCTACAACTACAAGATATCATTTTCAGAACAGATATGGTCCCTTCCTCTTCGTCTTTTTGTATTTCCCCCAGGCAATAGGATCAGGACAGTAAGAAATTAAAACTAGAGATCCTTTCTGTGACAAAGTTCTGAGACCAAGGGTGAATATATAAAACAGAACATGTGGTACAAAGCTCCATCATCCAAATAAACTGTCACATGCAGTGTTTCTTTCTGTAATTATTTACCACTGGACTATTTCTCTAATGTAAAACAGAAGGAACGGGAAAAAATAGCATTCTATAAGCAGAACTTGAACGAAAATAGAAAGGGCAAATGCTTTAACCAAGAAGAAAAATATGAAGTCAGTCCCCCGTGGTGCTTGTAATTTGCTTCACCGCTTCGATGTATTAATCACCACTTCCGTGTAGCAAATTGGGCAAGCCTATACATTAATGAATGACTTAACAATCTAGTATATATACAATGACGGATTGAGGGAAATAGTTTTGAGAGGGTTCAGTTGATTACTTTGTTGATACTTAGCCATCTGCTGCCACAACCAGCATGATAGACATGTTTGCAGGGAAGAGTAATCTGCCGGTCATTTCGTTTGTACTCCATCTGGCAGACCACACATCTGGAAATAAGAAGGAAAATCCATTGTGATAAGTGAAAGCGCTTTGATACAAAACCTTGCCAAAAATACTACACAAAGATAATCATGATAGACTATAATATTGTTGTTGGGAAATAAGTAGTACTGTAATAGATAATAATGACAAAGATGACAAAAAGAATTTCTTTCAGTAATCTCAGAAGTGAATTACCTACGGGGAGAAAAACAAACAAAATAAACAAATATATACATACACATTCACATAAATACATTAAACTCCACAATATGCCCAGGATGACATCTCTGAAAGGAAGTCCAGAAAAGAATATGTGCAGGCGGAACATAAAGGAGGACATGATAACACCCAAGGAACTAGGTAATATAGAATAATGTTGTAATTTACCTATTACTTGATCTTAAAAAAGGTAAAGAGTAGAAACCTAGGCACTATTCAGATGAAGAAGATTGTTGATGAGAAACATAAAAGGCCTTTACCAATTTCTCAAATTAACAAATTTATTAGCTAAGCTAACGATGACTTGTATGGCCTGGTCACATGTAGAAAAACAACCCACCAGCCTATTATATTTAAAGAAAACATAACAATCAAACACAGAATAAGAAGAATATGAACAAAATTTTATTATGTTAGATTTAGAGGATTATTAAACATTGTTCGTTTTTTCCATTAGTTGCCCTTATTTATAGGAAGATATTCTCGATGGGTTTGTTCTACCTTTCCTTTCTTGATTTCTTTCTTGAGAATAAGCCACACTTAAACTTTGTGATTGGAAGCAAGGAGATTTGATCTTGGGAAAGACCTCTGCTTTGAGTTCCAACAGCCTCCCCCAACTCAAGTAATTCCTGTAATTCAACCCACATAGATGTAGATATATCTAAAAGTATTAGAGCTGCAAGTTTTACGAAGTCTCCAGCATAAATCTTCAAATAATCCAAAACAAAAGTCTCCAATATAAATCTCCAAATAATCCATAATAAAGCTAAACTAAACATTATCATCACTAAAACAAGGATAAAGGAAACAATCATTAAAAGAAAAATTCATTTGTTGTCGTTGATGGATATCTGCAGAGAAGGATGTGAACACTGAAGAGTATGTAACGCATGTCTGTTAGTTACACCACTCATCAGCTACACTATTTCTAGTATGATTTCTCAAGAAAGTAAATCAATTCGCTTAAACAATAGTCATTTGACTGTACTGTATATGAAAATGGTTCAATGACAAGAAACGACTGGATATCAAAAAAATTCACAAGAAGTTGTGAGCATCAAAACACTCTTTAGCCTCAAAAGATATAGTAGTAAATAGAAAAATAAACTCAAATAATCTCCTGATTTTTCATATCCTTTACTTCTTTTTCTTTTTGCACGTACTTCATGCAAAGTATTGTTAAGAAGTTGCAGATCAATTGATGCAGGTAGAAGTTTTATCATACACTAGCTCGGGTATTCAACATATTGTGGACAAAGTTTTCAATATTATATATGTAATTGGTGCTGGCAGTCAGAAATAATTATGCAAATTCTATTAACTTCTAACTGAGGAACATGGTCAGTGAGGATTCACATAGAGGGTGTTTGGATTGGCTTTTAAAAAGTAGCTTATAAGCTAAAAGCCAAAAGCCATAAGTTGAAAATACCCAAATTTTGGCTTATTTTTGTACTTTTGATGCCTAAAAGTAAGTGCTTTTAAGCACTTTTTATCTTTGTCAAACACCACAAAAACTAGAAAAGTGCTTAAAAGCCAATAAGCACTTAAAATAAGCCAATCCAAACACCCACATAACCGTACCCAGAACTTGTTTTGCGACTGAGGCGTAGATGTTGTTGTAGTTATTCTGTTAACGTCTAAAGTTCTTCAACTGTATCCAAAGGATCCAAACGTTTTTTAACATAGTCCCAGACTCCATATGTGGCTATAATTCATTGCTAGAGTACAACAGCTTTTGTTAGATGAATTCTTATCTTGGTTACTGATTTACCTTGTTTCTCTTTTCTAGAACGTAAGCATTACCAGCTAAGGTACTAATATGAACCCCTGCCCTCTAGTCAAATTGAAAACAATGACCTGCCTTAAACATCAAGGAAAATAACCTACAGCTCCAAACTAACATATCAAATCTTCAAAAACCAATGGATATTTGTGCGTATAATTTACATAATATTGACAGGTCAAAGCTTATTCGCTCTTATGATTTGAGGACACCCTCAAACAATGAGCGCAATAACTACAAGTCCATACTAGTATATAAAATTCAAGAAAATCAGTCGATGTCTATCCCTTTAAGTCACACAATATTAGTAGGTCTAAGCTTATTCATTCAATTCATGTCTTGAGCGCAACCTTCCAAACAACACTTCGCTGGTCATTGGCTGCATGGAGTAATTCATTGTTTTACGGACCTTAAAAGATGTAAAAAAGCTAATTGAATCAAATTTAACATCTATGTCTGCTTTGATCATACAATCATAAGACAGAATTTGAAAGAGGAAAGTCGTCCTAATCAAATCTAAAATCTGCAAGGTTATTGTAGCCCTTGTAAATGTTTTCACATCTGGAACAGATAACATTACATCATTGACCTTAGACAACCAAAACCTAGCCATGCAGTATGATACCAACCATATTGAACAAGATGCCTAATTTCTTGCTCTAGTATTTTTGTCCTTTATTTTGGCTTATATCTCAACCTTGAGAAGCACAAAGTGTTTTAATTAAAACTTAGAAACAAAACGAACTCCCCTTATTTAAATATTAATTAAAATCTAGAACCACAACAAGAAACTTTACTTATTTCCCTAATTAAGCCTCAGAAAATTAATTGCCCCACTCCATCTTGAGTCAAGTATTTCTTCTTTTTTATATATATGTGGTGTCCCGGGCAGCCCGTGCGCACCTCGACTAATTCCATGGGGTACCCGCTACCTCCCACCTATTTGAGTCAAATATTTCTCTTCGCACGAGTATTGAAAATGACACTATTACCGGAATCCTAATCTTCCATTCAGGACAAGGCTTGCAAAAGGGACCTATGGCATACTCTTCCATGAATAATTCAACCTAGAAAAAACAGTGCGGACACTATCAAAATTGAACCAAGAAATTATATCAAAATATCACAGCGTCATCTTTCATTTGACACTAAGCCACCATTCTCGTCAATGATGCATATCACAAATGTCTACAACAACAATTAAGTCTTGATCCCAAGCTAGTGGAGGTCAGCTATATGAATCCTTACTATCCCTTTCGCTCCAACTAGACTCGTCTCACTCTAGGGTTAGAGGTGAGATCCCACAAAAAACATACTGTATCTTACAGGGCGTATTCATGGCAATAAACATTTCATGTTAATCTGCATTAGCTTTGAAAAATGAAAACACATTATCTGCCTTAATAACCAAGACATTACCAAAGAACTCCAGTATGGGATTCTCGGTGTCTCAAAGTTGATCACAAGATAATGATACTATCTGCTGATGCACAAGATAATGATAATACAAGTCTAATAAGTGGAGATGACAGAAAATTTTCAAATCAAACCTCATAGGTCATGTTGTCAGGGTCGATACTATCTTGCCAAACAACCTGCATTAATTGCAACATAGATGGATGAAACAAGTAGCTAGTCAGTGATTCTAATCATAAGAGGACAGAAAAAGCTTCTTAACTCACTGTAAAACAAACAAGTATGACCAATGATCACTCAGGAGCCAGTAGCACTTTTGGAAAACATCAGCAGGAAGAGAATGCAAGACTCCTCTAGTTACTTTTACATTTTTACCTTTTTTTCCTTGGGAATGGGAACCTTGGAGTAACTGGTAAAGTTGTTGCCATGTGAGCGGGAGGTCACGGGTTCAAGCCGTGGAAACAGCCTCTTGCAGAAATGCAAGGTAAGGCTGCGTACAATAGACCCTTGTGGTCCGGCCCTTCCCCGGACCCCGCGCATAGCGGGAGCTTAGTGCACCGGGCTGCCCTTTTTTTTTTCCCTTGGGAATGGTAGATATACTATTACATTTTTTCCTTATTCGTCGAAAGAGTAGTTTCAAACTAAGTTGCTTGGACGCGGGTGCGGGTGTCCAATACGGGTGTGGATCTAGAGGTCGGATCCTTCATGATGTGAAAATTAAGATTCGTGGATACTGATCCAGGTACGCATACGAGTGCGGGCATTCGGCTAAAAATAACTCAAATATCTAAAAATAAAGTTATAAAACCTAAATTATGAGATACTATGTGGAAAACTTGAGGAGAAATTATTGATCAAGAGGAGAATCTCGGAAGGAGATAAAAGGAGTGACATAGAAATTTCTATATACAAGGTATTCCATTTTCTTCAATTTCACCATAGCTTTTGTTTTGATTACATAAATCATTAAATCTGTCCGGAATTTCTCCCCTGATTTTGCTCAAAGTACCCAAAATTGGTTGATCAGATTGGGTACGGATCCCACACCCACACCCATGTCGTGTCGACACGGGTGCGGCACCGAAAGTGAAGAGTCCGAGCAACATAAGTTTCAAAAATCAAAACTATCTAGCTGTTTTATTCTTTGTCTTACAGCCACAAACACAAAAACAGTTTTACTCTTGTCATAGTATGCAGATACTATAAATAAGAAAAGTAGAGGTTACGGTGGTTATACATCAGCCGGATTAATGACCATGACATGAAAGAGAAAAGAACCATAACTTAAGAATAAAACTTCATACCTCACTGTCACGAGTATTAATTTGACCCCTGGGACCTGAAAAGGAGCAAAGGGACGTGGCTTAGCCGTAACCTAATGTATCATAAAAGTAGGAAGCTCTTTATGAATAGCCACAAGTAACAGTTGCTGAAAACGGTAAGAATGAGACTCCAAATATTTGGCATATTTTCAACACTAACATATTCTCCATACACCTTTCACTGCATTCAGATCGACATATTTCCTTCTTAACTCTATCCCATCACAAATTTCAGATGCATAATCAATATAGTTGCGGCACAGAATGCATAAAAGAAGAATGTACTGAATACGTGCGTCTAGACAGTTGCTTTACGAAAGGAAACTGTCACTACTAACTTTCAGAAATGGTATATGGAAAACAGAAAAAAAAAAACTTATAACCAATTATCCTAAAGAAGAAAAAACCACTGAGTTTTTTGGAATAATATTTGGCATTGAAGCAGCAAGCAGAAGGGTTTGGAGACTACATAAAGAAGAGGGGAAATGGATGTAGAAAGTATATTATATCAACCTTAGCACCACTTTGGCTAAGGAATGTATGATGTACTAGTATTTTACGCATTTTATCACTCTCCGCACACTTATAACCTGTATTTACTGGAAAGATCTTCAATATGATAAAGAATCTGTCCAATCTAGAATCTTGTGTGACCAGCCACTTTCATTTATCCATACAAAATTAGTATTAAAAGAGATTGTCTTTAGAAACGCTGTAGCAGAGGTCCTTTTTACTGGAACAGCGGGAAAAAGTCTCAGTGCCTTCAGAGAATCAATTTGAGTCAACTGCTGCAAACCACAGGCTACCACCAATCTCATATGATGATCATGAATCATTCAACGAGTCATCAGACTAGACGGATTTGTTTATTTTGTTGGATGGCATTCTCCTAAACCATCCAAGTCAAGTTTTGTTGGTTGACTGATGCACTTTGAGTGGCACTGCGGAACACTCATTCAAACATGAGGCTTATAGCTCACTATCTTTCAAGACAGCAAGATAACCACTGGAAGGTGAGTGTTGTCATTTCACCTAGAACCTTGAGATGCGAACAGTAGATCGCCAACTCGTGATTGCTAAATAATGGACAAATAATAGTAAATAAAACGTGAAAGAACACGGAGACATCTTTACAGTAGGAATGGACTGAAAGGGTGCTAACTAATGCAGTAACTCATGGTAGGTGATCAATAAGTTATTCCTGGTGCATTTTCCTAGCAATATTTAATCATATACACAATGTGAAAAGAATAAAGAAAGAAACTGTTGAAGATGTTTCCATATACATGAGCTGGCTTTCCACATTCTAACTTTGTTGGTTTTCTTTTTAAAACTTGTACATATCAACCGCAGTAGGAAGACACTGAAAAGGAAACTTACACTCCACAGAATTCGTGAGTGAATTGGAGCCAGAAATTTCCTCTCTATGCACATTTGCAGCTACATTCTGGTCACCAGCAACGGTTGAAGGGTTCTCTAAATGTTTATCATGCTCCTCGATTCCAGATATATGATCATTCACCACATATTCATGACCATAATCATAATATGAGAAACTACCTGCTTCAGAATATCCAAATTTGTATGGATTGGTGCTGATGGATGGATATAAACTCTCCTGCAATGATCGAAGAAGTCATATGGCACTGTTATTTTAAAAACTGCTCTATGTTTCCATGTGACTGACAGTTTGATATAGACAAAACCAAAGATGCATGAAGAAAATGTACATGTTGCATTTAAGTGATATTCAAAAGGTATCTCTAAGGCCTTCATATGCGTAGCAATTAGTAGCAGAGTCCCTCAGTTTGCTAGGAGCAATTTGAAAGCTAGCGTCCTAAATGCAGCATAGTTGCTAATTATGCAGTTGATACATGTTGTACATGTGTACTAAGGCATGGCTCTACATCTGCTCCTTGCATGCTACTAGAGCGTATGTAATAGAACAGCACATACTTGATTAAAAACTTCCACTTTCTCATGGACATTTTTTCATATTCATGAGCACTATTTGTAGTATCTGCTTATCCAGTCATGATTTACAAAATGTCACAAAGTTAATTCTACAAGTCTAAAACTAATCAGTGTTCTAATTGCACCCTCATTTGTACAGGTTACTTGCACAATCCTGCATAACAGGGCAGAAGATGGCAATGTGGGATCATAATGGATGTAGTGGAATGAACAACATGAATGTAGACAAAAAAAAAAAATGATCAATTTCTGCAAAACTACTGAATACCTGAGCATATGGAGGATCGGCAAATATATAATTTACATGGTCATATGTAACACCTCCAAAGAAATCCATAAAACTTCCAATTGAATTATAAGGCATAGCAGCATTCGCGTAATGAATTTCCATTTGCTGATTCCAGTTCATGGTGAATTACTGTTCTGCAGCAGATTGCATATTCGCCATGTCAGCTCTTAAAAGTTAAAGTAGCTATGAAGACTCCAAAAATCATACTCACCACTAGTTCTTCAGGAAAGCAGAGAGATGAATAATCAACATATGCAACTCTGATTCCACGATAAATAATGTGGATCCTCTTCAGATTTGGCAATCCTGTCAAAACAAAACAATCAGTTTCTTTATCATCTGTAAACCAAAACCAAAACCAAAACCAAAAAGAAAAATTAGACTACAAAATACGTATGTTATATCGAGAGGGAAAAACAAAGAAGCAAACATTTCATATCAAGAAATTGTAACAAATTCTTTTAAACAGAAAATTAAAACTAATCTAAGTAGTTTTCCTTATATCTCTTTAAAAATAGTAGAGTATTTTCCAGCAGTCTCTCAGTAACCAAAATGGATTATTCAGTTTAAATTAACAACAAATTCAGTAATAATTTGATGTTGCAAAGACACACAAAATGGAAGGCTTTTTCCTCTTAGTTCCCAGCATTACCTATGAATCGTACAGATTGCAATAATGTATTTGGCACGTCTTACTTGAGAAAACTCAGAGATAAAAGCAAAGCAATAAATCCAACAGTAATTCCTTAATTTTTGAAAGAAAAAAAGAAAGTTAGAAAGAATGCCCAAGAAATTTGATACTTTGAGAATTTCTTTGTTTTCCTTTTTGTTCAAACAAAAGAGATCTCAACAGAAATTACCACCATATTGTTGGAAGAATACAACCAAACGGATTAGGACGCATTTGCTTGAGAAAGTCGAAACAAAAACCAAACTGCTTTTGCTAACAGAAATCCCTTGATTTTGCTTTTAAAAAACAGCAAAATGCACGCATTTTCTCAGCAATACAAACAGATGATAAAAAAAAAAACAATAGTATTAATTAAGACCGTGTTTTGCACATTTTAGTAGAGAAATTTGGGAGCTCACCATTGAGAAGAGAGTGGAAACGAAAACTAAATCAAATGCAAGGGAAGGAATTTAAAGAGTTGAAGAAAGGAACAATATATTGGAAAGGAGTGATAAAGAGAACCGACATACATTTAGTTGCTTGCTTTTTTGAACGCCTTATTATTATCATCTACTCTTCAACCTCATCAAAACTCACTCTCTCTCTCTCTCTCTTTTTATTTTCCCAGTTTTTCTGTGTCTTTTTTGTGTGAAAATGGTACATATGAGAGAGACACAGCTATTATTGTGGTGAGTACTCAAGTAGAGATATAAATAATAACATAAGTAATTTTTTTTTTTTTTTTGTGTTTGTTTCTCCCTCGCTTTTAGTATCCGTATTGGAGCTCGATCATATCTGTATTCGCACAGGATAGAGTTCGTTTCTGGGGAAGTCGAGACCTCTCATTAAGGGAAGAGGAGTCTCTTCCACTGCACCACATTTTTTGAAAAATTACTCACCTTACAAATGCCTTACTAACTTATCTTTAATCAAATGTCTTAAAAAATAGCTCTTTAAGGGTTATTTGGTACGCATACTAAATTATTCTGAGATTATAATCCCGTAATTGAAGTCCTTGGACTAATTTATCCTATCTGGAAGGTGGGATAAACTAATCTCAAGTTTGATTGGATAAGGTGGAATATCCCATAATTAAGTTTGGGCATCATTTTATACTCTATTTGGTAGGAGGTATAAGGTTATCTCAGGATAAATTTATACCTTTTATTAAACAGAGTATAAGACCAAACTTAATCTTGAATATCTCAGCTTTTCCCCTGTACCAAACGACCCCTAATGATTTTTGGTTATGTAAAATTCTATTTATTTAAACAAGGATAAAATTGAATGAAAAAAATCATTGCCTTCTTGAATTTATGAAACACCACTTATTTTGCAATAAAAAGAAAAGCTAAAAACACCACTTATTATGAAATGGACAGAGTATTTCTAATATGTGTATTGTTGTATTACATTTTAATCCTCAAAAAAAAAAAATACACAAATTCCTATATAACTCAAGTATTATATTATTTCATATCGTCAATCAAAATGTTGTATTTATTATGAAGATCAATTAATTAAAATATTGCATTCTTCAAGCTCATCAAAGTCACTCTCTTTTTTTGTTTCCTGTTTTCCTGTGTCTCTTTTGTGTGAAAATGGCATGAGAGAGAGGAGATGAAGACAGCATTGCAATTCAGTTTTTCACCTTTTTTTTTCCCCTCTCTCTTGACTTCTATAAAGATGGATATGGAATAACGTACAAACCTGTAAAGCGCAGTGTACAATGGCTGGTAGTTTTTCGCTTACCTCTTTTTTTATATTTTTAGTTTTCTCTTTGTCCTCTCTTTATGATAGAAATCTTTTACACTTCGTTTGGATGGTTGTTATATACCATATTTATTGTATTGTATTATATTATTATATTATATTATGTTATATTGTATCGTACTGTTTTGATAACTATAATATTTGGATAGATTATTTCATTTTTCGTCGTTACGTAATATTATACATAAACAATTTGAAGGATAAATTTACGTCAAACATCTGAACCATTCCCCCTTCATTTCCTTCGTTAAAAGATTAATTATCAGGTTGATTAGACCTTCAATATATTATAAGGTCCATTATCAGCTTCATCTGATAATTTTCATTATCAGGTTCATAAAAGGTACAGTAACCAGCGGACCTTTATTAACATTACCAGATCGATCTTCATCATTACCATCGTCTCCTTCTCCTCCTCCTCCTGATCCATCTCTGCCATTACCACACCACCAACACCCTGAAGATCTTATAATTGCTTGGTTAGCCTCTCTACTTCCCTCGTTAATCGAAAATAGTGATCATATATGCCTTTTGGGCTTTTCTGACAAGAAACAACATTTTGTTAATTCTAAAAGTTAACCAAACCACAGATTCAATATGAGATGGGAAGTTATGTAGCATATAGACCAACAAATTTTTTCTACCCCACATATTTGGGACAGGGGTGCTAATGTTTTTACTTTAGTCAGACTTCCATTGCAAACCTTACGAAAAACACAATCCTTCCCTAGACATGGTTATTCTTCGAAAGACGAAGTTGAAGCTCCAAAACATACCTTACACGTCATACACATTTGCACCGCCTCCTCCTCCGCTGCCACGAGAGAGAGAAGTGTGATTTGCGAAACCGAGAGCGATAAGGGTTTTTGTGGTTTCTTTTAAGGGCAGACAGAACTATAAATAAATAATAATTAAAAAAAAAAAAAAGGATGCACTCACGAAAGCAAGCTTAATTAGTCTACGAAGTTTTCCTTTTTTCCTAGTTTTATTTTCGTTTTTCCTAATATGTGGTGAAGCTTTTAGATTTATTTTTTTAATTTAAGGAAAAAAAAAAAGAAAATTAAATTGAAAAATGAGTAGCTTTTATTTCAATTATTGGTCTAATTCAATTCCTAAAAACTTCTAATTGGGCGTGGGCGTTATTTCTAAATTTCAGGTTCGGTAATTCCGTAATCAGTAATTGAAAATAGATACCAAATATCAAACCAAAAAAGTTCGTTTCGGTAATCGGTAAGTCAAACTTCGATTCGTACTGTATTCGGTAATACCGTATTGAAGTTGGACAACATAACTTGTAAACACAAATTTCAAATTTTTAGTCAATATATGCAATCAGATTTCTGCAATTTGGAACAGTAGATATATACAATCAGATTTCAATAATCAAATGCAACTTTATTTATAAACTCCATCGCTAAAACATACACTTCTACTATTACCCGACCACTTTGATTTTCTAACAGACCAACAATACACATCAAAAACTCGGACTGCTCTTCGCTATACCTTCTAACTCAGACTCTTCTTCACCATACCTTCTCAAGTCCAAACTATTTCTAGCAAAGAGAACAAAATCAATGCTAAAAAGCAAAGCATTGCACCCCAGAAGTAAAATGAGAAACCACAATCTTAAGCCTAGTCCTAAACGAATCACCACGAAGAAAGAACACAAAAACCAAATCAAGTCACAGTACCATAAGAGACAAAATCAGTAAACACACCACATTTAGAAATCTTAGATCCAATCATACTACAAGGCTTACATTAGGATTATAATTAGGATTTAGGGGCGGGCCAGTTCGGTATTTGCGAAATACCGAATACCAAATGGTACTAGTGTACCAAACTCGAACTCAAATTTCGTAATTCTGAAATTTTACTCCCGAATACCGTACCAAAAATATAGAATTACCAAAATTCCAAGTTGGTTCGGTAATTTGAATTTCGGATATTTATGTCCAACCTATTTCTAATATATGTTTAGAAAGCTTTTAGCACACACGCTAGCTATGAGGGAGTTATATTACTTTATGTGACATTACTAAGAGAGTGATGCACCATATTAATCATGGGTTCAATAAGTCGCCTTCTTTCATATTAAGAATTAAGTATAGCTTTCTAATCAATGGCGGATCAATAAAACTAGTATTATAATTTATAGTGGTAAGAATTAATTCAATCTAATAAGATTTTTTTCTATATAAATGCAATACATTACCTTAGATTATGTTGTATAAAACTTTAGGTATTAATAGGGATAAGATATTGTTAACCTCCTGAACTTTGGCCGAAGTTGCTACGACACACTTTACCTTTTTAGGGGTCCTATTACCCCTCTGAACTTTTTTAAAATGGAATAATTACCACCTAAGCGCTGACATGGCAAGGAGAGTGAGAAGCATAAAATCTGACACGTATCATTTTTTTAATTGGGCACTTCACATTTAATTACACCTAATTAATTATGATTGAAGCTTAAATTTTTTTTCTAAACTGATTATTTTTTTCTATATATGAAAAAAAAATCTAGTTTTCCATATTTAGCTTAAACAAACGGGGTTTCTACATTTTAAAAAATAATTAGTTTTTCCAAATTTTTATAAAAAATCATTTTTTTATTTTTATAATAATTCAATTTTTTCACATTTTGACAAGAAAAAACACTCTTTTCAGATTTTTTTAAACAAATAATCCAGATTTTATTTGAAAAATAGAAGTGTCCTACAAAAATGAAATCATGAAAATCAAGATTTTTAAAGACATTTTTTTAAAAAAAAAATCCAGTTTCCCATATTTAAAATATCCATTTTTTTCATATTTAAAAAAAAAACAAGTTTTAAAAAAATCAAATTTTCAGATTTTTTTTAAATATCCATTTTTCTTTTTTTTTTTAAAAGAAAATTCAAATTTTCAATTTTTTTAAAAATTGCCACGTAAGCGAAAAGAATTAAAAAAATAGAAAACAAATAATATACATGTGGCAAGGAGAGTGTATGTCACTCTCCCATAAGAGAGTAGATATCTAGTTTCAGGGTGGTAACTATTCCATTTTAAAAAAAATCAGGGGGGTAATAGGACCCCTGAAAAGGTAAGTTGTGTCGTAGCAACTGCGGCCAAAGTTTAGGGAGGTGATAGTGCCTTATCCCGTTATTAGTACGAATATTTGAATATTTTGATTCAAAATTCTTAAATATTTCTACGTTTAAAAATTAGCCAAACTTTCTTTCTTTCTTTCTTTTTGTAATTTTTTTTCTAAAAACTACAATATTTTCTAAGCAAAAATAAAAATTAAAAGTTCACCATTAAAAAATTTTGGGGCCCTAAAATTTTGGAGGCTTAAAGCAACGGCTTTAATAGCCTCCCCTTGAGCCACCCATGTTCATAATTTAAAAAATATAATGAGTTCGGTAGTACAAATTTAAATATTTGATTCGCCTCTATGAATAATAATAAAGCTATTATTGTGGTGAATACTAAAGTAGAGATTGTTTCATGATGAATAATAATATAAGTAATGTTATGTTATGACTTGTGATCTAAAATAAGGTAGAAATATTTGTATTGCTATAAATTATCTTATTTACGGTAAATAGACATTTTTACGTTAAATTATTATTAAATATAAAAAAAATGTTTTTTTTGGGATTGGCTAAAAATAAAAGAATGCCATATAAATTGGGATAGACAGGGTCATATTCACGCGAATATGGGAGAATTTTAAATAAAATACTTACACATGTTTAGTGTTTATATTAAATTAAATAATTTAATGTTTGCAATTAAAAAGTAATGTGAAAATACATGTTAATTATATTCATTGGTTTGATGTAGATAACAAATGAGAATTAAGTTGTTATCAAAACTATGTGCACAACATAATTCATTTATTTTGGCATCACAACAACAGTAATTATGTCTTAATTTCAAATAAATTGAACGTCTTAAATTACATAGTACTTTCCTCGTCTCAAATTATCTGTCATGGTTACTAAAAATAATTGTCTCAAATTATGTATCATTTTAAAAGTTCAAGACACAATTAATTATTTTTTTCCCGATTATACCCTCAGTAGAATATTGTCATTAATGGAGATGACAAATAAAAAGTAAACATTTAATGGAAAAATATTATAATTTAGATATAAATAAAGGTAAAATTAATCAAATATCCCTCCAAATTAGTATTTTGTGATTCGTGCTTGAATTTCTCCCAAAAATTATTAGTTCCTCTTTGAGAATTCTCCATAACTTTTAATTCATTTATTTTTCTGATGATGATTGAAAGACACGTATGGCCCGCTCACACATTGCGCGTGAATTGGCTACATCTTTGTGTAGGACAAAACAGAGGCAGGGGGTGGAGCTAGGTATATATGGTAAGGGATTTGTCTTAACCCCCTTCGATAAAATATTATTTTGTATATATAAGTTTAAAATTATTTTTATGTATATATAATAGATATTGAACCCCATTAGCTTCTTAGTTTGATTACTACAATATATTTTTAAACCCCCTTAGTGAAAATTTTTGCTCCCCTATTGGACAGAGGCATGCAACTCCGTTACTTTTCGCGTAAAAAGAAAGTAACCATGAACACCAGCGTATAAGTTAAATTACTGACCAATCAAATCAGGGGATAGAACCCATTTCACTTTTGGTAAGGTAAATATTTCATCCTGTCTTAATTTGTCTAGCATTTTTTATTTTTCGAGATTCAAATTATGTATATTTTAACTAATATTTTATTATGTAATTTTTCATCATATTGACATGAGAAAATTGTAATTAATAATATTTTCGTATATTTTTTAAATATCTAATTTCTAATTTAAAATATTCCGTTAATCTAATGCAATTTACCTTAAAAAATTAGTTAATTTAATTTTCTGGAAGCAAAAAATGTTACTCTCTCATTCCCATATTATTTGTCTACTTTCCTTTTTTAAAAGTCAAACTATATAAACTTTGACCAACAATTTGAGATACTATACTTTTTCACCATATTAATCTGACAAGAATAGCAATTTGCGATACTCTTCGTGTACTTTTTGGATATCAAATTATAATTTTAAAATATTAAATTAATCTTTAGTTCCGAAGATTAGTCAACATGACTCTCGAAAAGCAAATCAGGACAATTAATATGAAATAAAGGGAGTAAATAAAATGGGATGGAGGGAGTAGTGATTTGTTACAGGCGGGTGAGCTAATTTCATAACAGGAATTGTGATAATCGGTTTCCCAATTAATTAAGTATAACATATTGCAGAAATAGATACCCCACTAGCCACTTCACTAATATTTTATAAGTAGCAAAAGAAAAAGGTCAAAAAATATGAGAAAAAGACATGAACTGGTTTCTTGTTCTGTACTTCTTCACCTTAGTGGGAAACTATAGGAGTCATCATAGCTTTATTTTTGGCTTTGCCTTTACGGTTTGTCCAATTCTACAAAGATATATATATAGGGAAAGACAAATAAAAAATCTTATGAACACCAAATGGACTGAATAAAAGGAAAGAAAAGATGACACTTCTATAAAAAAAAAACGTATTATTACAAGTTTCAAAAAGCTACTGTGGGTGAAAATTCATGAAAACAATAATTTTCACTACACATGAAGGTACTTTATTAAGGGAAAAAAAGATAGAGAAGTCATTTTCTTAAATCATTTAAAATAGTAAAGTAAATGTAAAAGCAGTGAATACAAAATTAAAGCAGTCAAACATGAATATCAATCTTTTTAAAGTTCGAATTTCATAGAATTTTATGACTAAATTACAAATTTTAGTACTTGCCACTATTTCACTTGAATCAAATGCCAAAGTTGATATTTACATATACTCATGACCAAATACTTGAAAATACTAAACTATATTCAGACATTTCGTTGCTCAAATATCATTTGTATTCAAACGAGACATATCTTTTAGGCGTTGTCACTTGTCATTTGAGTTAAGTGTTGCGCTAGGACCATTTGACATAGAACTTTTTAATTATTTTTTTTCATGAGAGCATTTTAGAGAATAAGTCTAGTGTTGGCTAACAATATCTCCTACTATGTATTAAAAAGAACTAACTAAAGAGCACTACTTTGGGTTTGGACCGCACAATAAATCCCAGGATACGAATTAGTAGTTGGCTTATTTGTCGATTGCTTATGGATATGGTAGAAAAGGAAGATAACCAAAGAAATATTCTTGGTCTAAACAATGTTAGCTATGTTGGTTATGGTTCGTTGAGAATTTAGCCCCACATCAAGTCCAAAGCTTTAATCAATTCAAGGGGAACTTTCCATACTTTAGTTGTAACTAATCTCCTAATTAAGGTCTTGTCCATTCTATGGAATGAGAAGCGAATTATATGAAGAAGTATGTAAAAATATTAATCGCTTAAATTTTATTTTGATACGATGATGTAAAGATATTTGTAGAATTAGGTCATTTCAAAACCATTAAGTAGGTGTTTGGCCATAGAAACAAAAAACAAATTCACTTTTTTTGGAATTTTTGAAGTTGAAGTTGGAGTTGGAGTTGTGTTTGGCCATAGTATTTGAAAATAATATTTTGTTGTTGAAATGTATTTTTTCAACAAGATTTGGTTGTGAAAAACAAGTTTTGGTTGTTTTTTAAATTGCAAGTACAACTTTAAATTGTATTTGGAATTTTCATGGCCAAACACTGATTTTTGAAAAAAGTGAAAAAACACTCCGGAAAAAAGTGAATAATTCTTATTGCCAAACGGGTCCTAAGTATGATAAGTAAATGTCTACTTTCAATAGTTTCTCTAACTTAAATAGAATATAGCTAGAGTGGGTAATTACATGTTTTGACTTTTGAGTATGTCAAATTACAACGAACGTGTAAAAGCTTTTTATTGGACCATTCATTAACATGATACATTTTTTGACATTTCTATTTATTGTGAAATGATTATGCTAATTGTTTGACTTATCATGAGGTGATGATATGGACTTTCGATGGTTTCCTTTTTAGGTAAGTGAAATAGCCTAGCAAAGAGCAAACCATTAAGAGCCCGCTTGGATGGACTTATAGCTATGACTTATAAGTCAAAACTCAAAAGCAATAAGTTATGAATTCTGAGCTCGTTTGGCTTAGCCTATAAGTTGCTAAAAATAGTTTATAAGCTGTTTTCAGCTTTTTTGAGTGTTTGTCTGGCCAGCTTATAAGTCATTTTGTGTTTAAAATAAGGCCAAAAAAATAAGTTGGGATAGCCATTTTTTTTGGCTTGTAAGCTGTGCTCAAAAAAATAAGTTGGGGTAGCTCAACTTATTTTTTTTTGGCTTATAAGTTGTTTTTAGCTTATAAGCTGCTTTTTTTAAGCTAAGCCAAACGGGCCCTCTAACTTATAACGTTTGACTTATTTTTGTTATTTTGATTTAAAATAAGTGTTTAAAAATATTTTTTTAGTATTTTATCTAAACACTATAAGAGTGCTTAAAAGTTATTTTGCTAAAAGCACCTAATATAAGCCAATCCAAACAGGCTCTAAGTGGTCACCTTAAGTCCTTGACTGCGTAAACAAAAAAAAAGTTTATCAGAAAAAACTCCTATTTTTTTTAATATGTTGCAATAGTCTATTCGCTAGCGATCTTGATCTTAAGAACTAAAATAATCCTAAATTCCTAATCCATGCAAGTCTTTTAGGTTAAGAAAATAAGAAAGTTAGAATGAAAATGATATTAGAAAGAACGGGAGTATGAAGAAAGAAAAATAAACTTAAAAACTTTGTGTGACGAGTGTTACAAAGTGAACATTGTCATTTTTCACTCTTATTATTTGAAACTTGAATTATCCCCTCTCTCTTTTTTACCTTAGCATTGTTTTATTTTTATTTACATGTATAATTTTATTATTGCATATATATGAGTGTTGTACCTGTGTAACTGTGTTATTTGACAATTTATGATTAACATGAATCTACTATGCATGCTTCTTGCTACTAGAATTAAAACCTAATTATATAAAACACCAGTTTTATTTTATTTTTAAAAAATGGCTTAACAAAGAAATACTATAGAAACATGTGTTTAGTTTTTTCATTTTATTCCATAGAAATGTTCGGTGATACTTGTATGAGAAAAGAGCACTAATTCATCAACTTTTTATGGGGGAAATGGAATGAGGTTTGCTATGCGTACCTTCAAGAGTCAAGACCACATGCACTATTTTGATGAAAGAAAACTTGTTTATACTGGTCTTTATATCCAACCATGTGAATTTACTTTAGATAAATGATTGATTAAAGTAAGAATCTATTATTGACTAATCTATCTATACTATATTAAAAACACGAAGAGCCTTAGAAATGTTGATTGAACTTTTCGCCCTTCATTAAAGGCCTTTACAGTAGACAAAATTATCATTTACTATTTTCCTCAAATTATTATTTAATTATATTTATGATATTTCACCTAACACTGAAAATTTTAATTATAAATCTTTCCTAATTTAAATTGTGTAGGGAGTCCTAATATTTAGGAATTTAAAACCAACTAGGTTTTACTCTTATGTCAATTCTTTCCATACTTAAACATAATAATCACCTAATTAATAATATAAAAACTACTTGCTCATCTCTAGCAAATTTGCCAACGACATATGAATTGCTCCATATACCATGGCGGGTCAGTTCATTAAACTTCATTTTTGTTTTCTATTGTTCTATAGCCTTTGATAGTTTTCATTGATTTAGTTTACTGTTGTTTTTGATGCTTTTGTAAGAATATTTTGATTTCACGTTTAAGTTTTTTTTTCCCATTATTATTGACCATTTAATTCAATTATTCTTTTGGAATAAAAGCCAATGTTGATTAAGGCCTTGGGTTAAAAAAAGTCACGATTGAAAAAATATCTAAACAACTTAGTATTAGTATTATTTTCTTTGGTCAAACGTAGCTTCAATATATAGTTTTGTGATTATTATTCAGGTTTCTTTCTTCTTTAAGGTGATATCCTTTTCTTTTATTTTCTTATTAGTTGTTACCCATCCAACGCAATATTTTTTGGGAATAAGAAGTTATGTTGTTTGAGACTTTGGATTAAAAGATAATTCATCATGTTCAAAAAATATCTAAATACCAATATTGCTAATTTATAAAAAGAGCTCCTCTCTAGCCACATATATTCATTAACTCTTGGAGGTATATGTTTCTCTACTTCTTCTCCTCCTCTTTTTGTCATCTAGAATTTCTTGTAGCTATAATAGCCACATGCTCAACTTAATATAAATCAATCTTTTTAATCTTTAATAGTAGGTTTCAAATTGGGAAATATTTAAAAAAAAAAAGCATTTTGTACTTAAAATCAACTAAATTCTGTTTATTGATTTTTTCCTTATATGAACTATGTTGGGGTCCTAATATTTAGGACTTCAAAATCAATTAAAATTTCACCTTATACAAAAGAAAATTCTTATTTGAACTGTTTAACATACCTATAATTTGTTTGATATTAATTTTCTTCATATTTAAGACTTGGAAATCAACTAAAAAAAAATTATTAATTTTTTTTATTTGAAATATGTAACTCTTAACATCAGTGCTTTATTTAAAATTTTAATTATATTAAACAAATATTTCTTTATTAAATGATCTAACATAATTGTAATTCCTTTCACGTTACAGTTAAATATTTAAGATTTTAAATTAATAAGAAAACTGTGTTAGTATCTTAATTAAGATTTCACCTAATAACGATCCTTATTTGAAGTTTGAACTATGTAAGACTTTGGAATCTAAAGTAAAAGTCACAATGAAATTGGATATATATGTCCACTTTGAGATCCAAGGTACAAGTAAATTTAATACACTTTTTTGTGGAATTCTTCCGCTGATACGTAGGCTATTTGGGTGGGTAAAAAATAAATTCATATAGAGTTTCAAACAAATACTTCTTTCACTGGGAGAATCAATTCAAATAGATTTCAAACAAACACGGATTTTGGTTCCTAGCTAAATGATGTTAAAGAGTATATATGCAAGAGTTCAAGACATATATCTTATATTTATTGGCTTGGTATAAACACTTGGTATATAAAAAAATACTCTCTTCGATCCTTTTTAAACTTTGCAACTTTTAAACTATCCACTTAGGACTTGGTCAAATATAAATATTTTGAGGTTGAAGTTGCACAAAAATTATCGAAACATGAAATACTTTTATTTTAAACTAAACTATTACAATAAAGATAATCGCATCAAATATTACCAATGCTAAATAATCCAGAACTTGAATTTTCAAATGACCTTTATCCTGCGAATCTGAATTTAAAGGTTCCGGAAAAATCAAGTAAATGAAATATGTTTTACAATACATGTTTAATTTATTTGAATAATTGTGTGAATACGTACTTTAAGCACGTGAAACATTATATAAGATATTAAACTTTTTGCATAAAGACTTTTTAGTTCAACTAATTTATGCATGTTATAAGTTTTTTGTGGTTTATTTATTATGTAGTCGTATAACATTTTTATCATCTATCTTCTGTATTATATTAAAAGCGTGCCATTCGCCTTTTTCACCATTTAAAAATAAATTTCACATTATACAAAATAGTTATTTAATTATTTCTCTACTAATTAGAAATAGTCTCATTAATTATTTTCCTAATAATTAGGACTTCGAAATCAACTAAATTACGTGTACAAAATTCCTATTAGGATCATTTTCCTTATAGTTAGGAATAGTAATTTACTTCTTTAGTTTAAGAATTCTAAATCAACTAAATTTGATTTTAAAAAGATATGAAAACCCAGAAATGAGTGTAAAAGTTTAAAAATGGAAGGACTAGACAAGAGAAAGATTTAAAAACGTAAACAAAGATTTTGAAAAGATTTGAATTTAAATATAAGGAAATATTTGAAATATAGAATAGCTAAAAATAAGAAAAATAATCGGTAGCACAAATATGGTTCAAATTGTCTGCTTTCTCGACAAATTTATTTATTACAATAGAAGAACTTCTATTTTCTTGTGGACGATGAGACCAATTGTAAATTTAGCAAAATGATTATGCCCTTTCCTACAATTTCTAGGAACTAAGTCGCCTGTTACAATTTTAATACGAAGATTGATATCATTATCAGATGCATTATATTTTATCTGTAGTCTTATATAAGTTTAAAGACTCATCTACTGAATGATCCCTCAATATGATCTATTAAAACTTTTCTCACTAATATTTAAGACTTTAAAATTAATTATATATTAAACAATGTCTAAATTAATGCGCATAGGCGCACTCAGTGAATTTAATAGCTTTTCACAAATTATTAAAGTGATTATATTCTTTGAGCTTTGTTTGTCCTATTAAAATTTCACATTTTAGTAATGCTTTATTTGCCCACACATATTTCGATAAAGTTACGAAAACGATAAATTCATTTTCGTTTTTAGTTTAGTAACTAAAACCTCAGGTAACAATGAACATTTGAGGGGAGATAAATTGAGAAGATGTTAGCTTCAATTTTTCATCTGTGTTATTTGACAAATCTTTTCAATGTTTTTAACCCGTTTCATGGATTATTTACCCATATTCAATAAAAAGATCCATTTGTTTATATGTATATTCTGAAGATTATGCTAATTAAGAATGATATTGGAGGTTATGCAATTTTAGTGAAAGTTTATGGACTCGTGTGGATTTTGGAATTATTTTGTTCAGTGCACTTCATTGAGATGAAAAACAAGCACAAAGCGCGTACGCTGAAACTAGTCATGTAATAAAGACATACTTATTTATAAATAGACACGAGCTACATATTTATTGATTTAGTGTAAATATACAAATACAAGTATTTTTTTTTATTTCCATTTATCTTTCATTGATTCATCACTTCATTTGTTTTCGCGTTTACAAATTAATTAAAACTAGTAGTATAACAAAAACATACAAATTGAGTACAAGATCTGTCCAATCAAAACTTAATTCTCAAACTCAACGTTTGAATTATTTTTCTTCTCCATTCAACTCCTCTCTAGTGACCTGCATGTGGTGGATAGATAGATGAAAATAAAAAGGCAAAAGCACACCTGCAAAAATGTGAATGATTATGAGTATGCAAGAGAACAAAAATTGTCGTAAAATGGAAGGAATGTTAGTCGTGTCATTATATTCCCTCAATTCCTTTTGTCGGTAGACATGGCAGGGACTACTCATATGCAACTCTACATGTAAGGGACCCCCACTTATATTCTCTATATGTACTTTGGCATGTCTCTTGTTATTTCCTTCTACTTTTTCATTGCCAACCTTTACTTTTACACCAAAGATAGAAGTTTCATCCCCATTTTAGAAGCTTCGTGATACTTGTGTGGTAATGACTAGTTAAAGTTTTAATATGCTTTTCTAATTGGGATTCAGTATGATTAATTAACATGAGGTCATTGAGCTACTATTCGATCTACATTTTGTGTAGTTGATCTTATGAATCCATGCTGAAAAAATCCAACTCATTGCTTATTTGTAACTGCATTGATTTAATTGAAGAAAATTATAAAATATTATAGTTGGGTTGAGCTTCAAAAAGTAGGTATATTGATATTTGAAGATTTGGGTTGAATGTGGGTACCATAGAAATTTATTAGGTTGAGCTTGACCAAGTGGGTATATTAATCTGACCATCTTTTATAGATATCGTAATTCCAAAAATTCACTGATAACCCCAACAAATCCCTTAAATGAATTAATCACGTTACTCACTTAAGGATGAGAGTGTTTTCACGGTCCGTGTCAATCTGTGTAATGCCGAGCTATTGATAGAAGTATTCATGATCCGTGTCAATCTGTGCTGAGCTGTTGATAGAAATGTGTTTTCACTTTCAGAGTGAGATCGGGTGAAATTCGCGTGATATTGCTTCGATCTGCCTAAAAAGACGAGGCTTACAAAGAGGTAGTCATGAATATCAATCAAATTATCTGCAAGCAAAATAATGGTAAAGCGAAAGCAAAATAAGAGCGGTGACAGAAAGTTTTTCCAAAGGTACAAAAATGCGACCATAGATTTGGCTGTTGGCCCTACTCCTGCTGGCGGCGCTATTGTTCCTATTGTAGGTGCTAACCCCGATCCCGCCGGCAACGATATTAGAGCACCTCTTAGAAATATGACCATTTTACGGTCATGATTGTTTTAACTTAGTCTTTTACTGATAGGTGTGGTCTGTTTATTTCTTCTTTAGATAGTTAGTTGTGTAAAGTTAAGCTACAAATTTGTACTGATTCACTTATTGATTGATAATAATTTATTTGCCCCAAAAAATAGTTACTTCATTCTAATATAATACTTTTTTTTTTTTTTTTTTTTTTTTACATATAAGCTTATTTACACCACACAAAATTATATTATATATTTCTCTTTATTGATTTGTAGAAGGATAATGTTGAATATAATTGTATGAAAAAATCAACTTGAAATTTTTTTTATATCAAAAATAAAAATAGAAATTCGGCAAGGCAAATTTTAATATCCGGCATAAGTTCTGTAGGAATGAACTTATCCTGCTCCGTGCAAAAGATTAGAATATAAGTTGTCCACAAAGCCATTCTCCTGGGAAATAAAGGCGGTAAATTCGACTTTTTTGGAGAACCTAAACATCAATTGAGTATAAGTCCTCTGGTCAATACATTGACTTCTATGCACAATTACTTTTATTTTAGATCAATCTATTTATCATAATTGATATCACATACAATTAGGTTTGTTACACCGACTTGGGACATTATTTTGCCGGATTGCCCTTCAAAGGCGCTAGTCTTTAATTTTTGCTCCTCAAATTGCTGGTCATAGTTGATATCACACACAATTAGGTTTGTTAGACCAACTTGGGAAGGATCAGATCGCCAGAATAGAATCGAGTCATTTGCACGATTTCCCTTCAAAGGCACTAGTCTTTAATTTTTGTCCTTGCCCTAATACCCCGAGGTTCTGGGTTCGAATTCCGGCTCAATAAAAAAAATCGCAAGGGAGAGGTTTGAAGCAAAATTAGGCGTATTCGGGCAAAAGTTAGGCCTTAAGGCAGACTTTTATCCAAACTCTACCTTAAATCCAAAACTCTGCCTTGTGACTTTTTTTAATTTTTTTTTTTTTGACTGAGCGGGGGTTCGAACCCCAAACCTTTTAGGCGAAGGGCAAAATTAAAGACCAACAATTTGAGGGACAAAAAATAGGGCAATTTGTAGGATTGGCCTTAGCTGGGGGTGGTCTTTAATTTTTGTCCCTCAAATTGGTGGTCTTTAACTTTTGCCCTTAACGCAGAATTTACATGGAGAATTTTGCAAATTATGTCCATACAAATTCTGAATTTGGGCCTTAAGGCAGAATTTGGAATTTGCATGGGGAGAATTCTGCCTTCTACACATGCAAATTCTGTCTTCTGCCTTGAGATATATATATTTTTTTAATACTGAGACTGAGGTTCGAACCCATAACCTCGGGGTATTAGGGGAAGGCCAAAACTCAAAGACCACCAATTTGAAGGCCAAAAATTAAAGACCACCCCAAATGAAGGCCAATCCGCGCAAAAAACAAAAAGAATAGAATCCAACGTGCAGGCCAATGAATCACCAAGCAGGCATTGGGCCCAAACTTAAAGACCGAATTGATTAGCCGAATTAGGGCCAAATTTGAGATTTATCCAGTCAAGAAACCCTCCTTCAATTGTAAGATTGACATTTTCATTCATTCTGAAAAGAGTGGATCACAAAAATGGCTCCGAAAGCGAAAGAGAAAGAAAGGGCAACAACAGCAATATCAATAGAAGATCTCTTCACTTCACTTAATCGCCATATCCAACGATCCGAATATGATCAAGCCGTCAAAATTTCCGATCAAAGTCAGTTCCTTTTTTTCACTTATAATCTTTTACATTCAAATTTAATCAATCTGTTTCTGGGGAAATTCTCGGGTCGGGTTCTGGGGAATGTGGGTTTTGCTTCTGGGTTTGTTTTTGGAGTTGGTAGAAGTAGGGTTAGTTACGACAATAGTAGTTTTGTTGAGTAATTCTCATGGAAATATAGGGGAAGGAACAATTCCGATCAAAGTCAGGTCCTTTTTCACTTAAAATCTATTAATTTGTAATATTCTATTGAATTCCAATTTATCCATCCAAAAAAAGCATTTTGTGATGTTTCTTAAAAAACAGGCACCAGGTAATTCTGTGATTCTGTCCACCAGGGATAGAACAGATGGGAAGAAATCACTTAGTGTTTTTTTTTTTTTCTGCTGGGATTTGAACCTTAGACCTCATGGTTTGTGATTTCTTATGATTTTATTTGAAGTTCTTGCGGCTGCGCCTGGAGATGAGGACGCGATACGGAGTAAAGTGGTGGCTTTAGTGAAAGCAGATTGTATAGAAGAAGCATTGGCTGCTATTAAAGAGTGTAGCAAAAAGGCTTCTATTGATCTTAGCTTCTTTAAGGTACTGCAGCACACACACACATATATAATTTAAAGGTGATTGGAAATTTGGTAAAAAGTAGTTTTTGTTTTCAAGTTGAAAATGGTATTTGGAAATTGGAGTTGTGTTTGGACATGAATACAAATTTGAGTTTTTTTGAATTTCTGTGAGTGATTTGGAGTGAAAATAGCTTGTTGGAGTTTTTTGAATTCCGGAAAATTAGTTGAATTCCAAAAATTGTAACAATTCTATGTCCAAACAGTTTTCCGGAATAATATTCCGGAAAAAAGTGAAAACTATCCATGGCCAAACGGGCCCTAGATTTTGCTTTGACGTTGGAATTGGAAAATAGTGCTAAGGCGTGTTTGGTATGACATGAAATTTCCACTGAAGAAGTTACTTTATGGTGTTTCATTAACAGGTGGAAAATTGACTTCTCTATTATGGGCGGAAGTCATTGTACATTACAACATTCTCTAACTTTTGCTCCATATCACTTGCCTAAACCGACGCTTTACAATATTACTCCCTCTGACCGAATTTATGTGATTTTCTTTGATTGCGCACTGAGTTTGAGAAAGAAAGACTTTGAAACTTGTGGTCTAAAACAAGCATAAATATTTGTTGCCATAAATCGTCTCATTAAGGGTAAAAATAGAAAAGAGAAGAGAAAGAGAAGAAGATACAACAGATGTTGTTAAGCTAGTTAGCCAAAGGTTAATTTCCCAGGATGTTAGAGGCAGCAATTTTTTCAGCTGATAGTCTCATATTGAATACCTAAATTATACTATTACAACTGAAACATCCTTATTGGCTTCCTCCCAAGGGCAATTCCAATTAAGAAGTAGGAAGTTGACTGACTTATAATAGGAAATATATGAGCAGTCATCAGTTCCTGATCTTTTCTACTGGTGTTAGTTAACCATTTCATAATCTTCTTTTCAGTGCCAAATTTGCTTGGGTTGTTCCAGCACCTGTCCTGATGCAAATTCTTTTACGTATATTTGCCTTATATTTACTGCATATCTCCTGTACCTGATGAAAAGAAAAATAAGGTTCTTTCTCTTCAATATTGGATTTTGCTTCTCTTCAATATTAGATTTTGCTTCTCTCATTAACATTTTCCTTTTCTCCTTGTCATCCTTTTGTTGAAAAGGCATATTGCTTATATCGGCAAAATAAATTGGAGGAGGCTTTAGAGTCCTTGAAGGGGCATGAAGGAAGTACTGAGTCAATGCTGTTGGAGTCTCAGATTTTATATCGTTTAGGAAAGATGGGTGCATCTGTTGATATTTATCAAAAGCTTCAGAAGTCAGCGGTAGATTCCTTGGAGATAAATCTTGTTGCTGGGCTGGTGTCTGCTGGAAGGACTTCTGAAGTGCAGGGAACCTTGGATTCACTGAGAGTTAAAGCAACTAGCAGTTTTGAATTGGCTTACAACACTGCCTGCTCTTTAATTGAAAGGGAGAAGTATAAAGATGCAGAACTATTGTTATTGTCAGCTCGAAGGCAAGTTTGCCTCTAATAAGCTTTTGAATTCCTGACTTGTTAAGACTTTTATCCATTTTCTTAACACTTGATGATGCACAATTTATAATTAGTAAAAAAGGATCAGATATTTTCTTGGAAGTTATTTTAGAGGGTTTAAGTTGGCATCAAAATGTACTTACTTTAGAAGAAGAGGGGTGGGGGTGGGGGGGGGGATTTAAATAGGGGCATGTTCAATGAGGTTGTATATTATAAGATGATTTCCTCTCTGTATCTTGTAGACAATTGAATGCGGTTTATCATTTGCTGCCAGAGATCCTAGGGCAAACTGGAATATCTTTTGTTTTTTTGAGAGTGGCAGCTGAATATCTATTTGTGAGATGTGACAAGGGACAAACTGCATTCTGGTCTATTCGTTTGGAACAGTCGTAAAATGAATTTTTCTGTTCTTTTCTCTTTTTAAGGTTTACTTCAGTTCTTAGAACCTGTTTTTGGGAAAAAATGTTGGTTATGCACTTTTAGAAGTCTCAATTCAGATGTGGTAAAATTTTGCACTTCTTTGCAATTCTCTGTGAAACTTCCAGTTTCTGCATGAATGTAATGAAAATATAACTAAAGATGAATATCTTATTGTGGACATTGAAATTACAGAATTGGTCAGGAAACACTAATGGAAGAGAACTTAGCTGATGATGATGTTGAAATTGAATTGGCACCTATAGCTGTTCAAATTGCATATGTACAACAGGTGAATTATCTTATGACACGAGTTTGAATAGTCTTCTTTTGCTTTGATAAGTTGCAATTATGCAAGTTTCTTTTTTTCCTCTCCAGATTCTAGGGAACACCCAAGAGGCTGTTGCATCTTATACTGATCTTGTCAAAAGAAATTTGGCTGACGAGTCTTCACTTGCGGTGGCAGTAAATAATCTCATTGCTTTAAAGGGTCCTAAAGATGTCTCTGATGGCCTTAGGAAACTTGATAAGCTAATAGAGAAAAGTGATGGACCAGAGAAGTTCCAGCTTGCTCGTGGACTGGACTTGAAGCTCTCACAGAAGCAAAGGGAAGCAATATATACCAATAGGGCGCTGCTGCTACTTCATTCTAATAAGATGGATCAGGTATATTATCTGAGATGCTACATCCGTTTTGCAATGGTTCTCCTTTTAACATTTGATGCATTAGAAACAAGGGAACCATGAATAGACACCCAACTGCTACTGTTTATTACCACATTTTTTTTCCGATGTTTATTTTTGTTACTGGATCATTACAGGCTAGAGAACTTGTTGGTGCTCTACCTGGGATATTCCCTAGTAGCTTGATGCCTGTACTTCTTCAAGCTGCTGTACATGTGAGAGAGAACAAGGCTGCTAAATCTGAAGAAATACTTGGACAGTATGCAGATAAGTTTCCTGACAGGTCCAAGGTTATCCTGCTTGCAAGGGCTCAGGTTGCTGCAGCTGCCGGCCATCCGCAGATTGCAGCTGATTCCTTGGCGAAAATACCCGACATTCAGCACCAGCCTGCAACTGTTGCGACCCTTGTTTCTCTTAAGGAACGAGCTGGAGATATTGATGGTGCCGATGCTGTGTTTGATTCTGCAATCAAGTGGTGGTCGAATGCCATGACTGAAGACAATAAGCTCAATGTCATCATGCAAGAAGCTGCTGCTTTCAAGCTCAGGCATGGAAGGAAAGAGGAGGCAGCACGCCTTTTTGAGCAGCTAGTGAAAAGCCACGGAAGTATTGAGGCTTTAGTTGGATTAATCCAGACTGCAGCCCATGGCGACATTGAGAAAGCAGAAGCTTATGAGAAGCAGTTAAAGCCACTACCTGGTTTAAAAGCAATAGATGTCGACAGTTTGGAGAAAACTTCTGGTGCCAAGCATGCCGAGAAAGGTCCCAACGCTGGTACCACTGAAGCATACGAAGCCAAGAGTAAGGATAAGGCGAAGAAAAAGAGGAAAAGAAAGCCAAAATATCCAAAGGGCTTTGACCCAGCTAATCCAGGACCTCCGCCCGATCCAGAGAGGTGGCTTCCCAAGAGGGAGAGGTCTACTTACAGACCAAAGAGAAAGGACAAGAGAGCAGCTCAAATTAGAGGTTCTCAGGGTGCAGTGGCTAAAGAGGCGGCGAGCAGTAGTGATACGAAATCAAACCAGCCAGCTAATCCTAAAGGAGCCTCTCAGAATGCAGGCAATGTGCAATCAAAGGCTTCATCCAAATCTTCGAGGAAGAAATCGAGGAAATAATCCAACAGATAACCTTTTGTTTCTTTGTTATTGTTTCGGTGGATTCTTTTTGACTGATTCTTTTAGTACTAGTGGGGAATTGCCCGTGCTAAGCATGGGCCCAATGTCTAATTTTTATTTTGTGTTTCAACTGAGATTCTATTGGTATTTTATATTTCAGAGAATGTGAAGGGTGCGTTGCTACAGCGCATGGGCATGCATTTTGAGGAGTTTTGATTACTTTTGTGCTGAAATAAAATTGCATTTGAATATAGTTTTGAACTTGTCAATGGGTAATATATAGTCGGGTGAAGAAAGCACTGCATAGCTGCAGTTGTCGTTGGTAGCTGTCGTTGCTATCCAAGAAATGTACCATTTTTATCGCGTATGTGAATGTGATTCTTTTAACTTGCTAGCATGGCTGTTTATGAGATATGCTTGCAGGAGCAAAATGAAATTTCACTTTATTACAACTTCAAACTTAACAGCATTTCCATTGGCATGGGGAAGTATGTTTTTTGGCTTTTAAGTTCAGTATATTTCACAAGTACATCCAACTGGCCTCATAATTTTCCATGGAATAAAACAACAAAACTTTGTTAATCATGTATAAAGTTACAATAAAGTCAAGAAATTAGATAACAAAAATGCAGGAGTTTTTTCTATAATGTAACGAAGTTATTTCTATTCAGATTCTCTAGACCCCACACTACTCCCTACGCACTAAAAGTTTAAACTATATTGAATCAAAAGAACGTCACAACTATTTACCAAATTCCCCTATACATAAAAGCACAAACATCTCTGGTCTACTGAACAGAGCACCAAAAAGCGCCTTAAGCCAGCTATATTTTATGTGTTTCCTACTGTCTCCTATCATTCCCATAAAGACAAGTACATTGATGGAGGAAAACAGTCGGCACTATGTCTTTTTTTCCTAGATAGCTTGGCCTCAACATGTATAGCTTAAGCGATGCCGAGCAAAGCTCCATCGAATTTGAAGAACTCCATTGTAGGAGTTTACATGCAATCGGAAATACAGTATAATACTCGTTGTACTATGCCAGCGAATCCACAGTCAATATGTCATTATGATGGACATATATTTTGCCAGATAAACTTAAAGGAAAAAATAAAGACTCGTAGACAAGACGTTATACAAAAATTGCCCAAGTGAAACAACTGTTTCTCATATCCAAAATGTGCAGCGCTTGTGTTTACAAACATAGGTACACACTATTTACAGTAATCTACACACAAAAAATCGGAGCATTTTGTTGAGCGTGGTAAATATTTGAAGCTGTCAAGCTAAGTTACTCGGACTCTTCACTTTCGGTGCCGCACCCGTGTCGACAGGACATGGGTGTGGGTGTGGGATCTGTACCTGATCTGGTCAACCGCTTTTGGGTACTTTGACCAAAATCAACAGAAAAATTCCGGACAGATCCAATATTTTTTTATAATCAAAACAAAAGTTAAGATGGACTTAAAGAAAATGGAATACCATGTATATTGAAATTTCTATGTCACTCCTTTTCCTTTTATCTCCTTCCGGGATTCTCCTCTTGATCAATATTTTCTCATGTTTTTCACATAATATCTCATAATTTAGGTTCCACAATTTTATTTTTAGATATTTCAATTATTTTTAGCCAGATTCCAACACCCGTATCCATACTTGTGTCCGCTGATCCTTGCTTTGCCTTGGGTGGAATTTATCTACGACCTGGACTTTACAAGTCCAGTCTTTAGTCATCGGTGTGATTGCAGCGATATAAAGTCTCTGCTCCATTTTTATGAGTGTTACAAGTATATAATAATGTTGTAACAATAAATCATATTGCGCCGCAAATAGTAAGCAGGAAATACGCCCCCCAAAGCAACCATGTTCAGACATACGATACGTTAAGTCATCATGTGAACAACTTTTCCGACAATTATCAAAACGATATGAACAGACGTGCGACAAGAATCATAGCAGTGTATGAACTTGAAGTATTAATATGCATATTATCAAAGTTGGAGGAATATTTTAGTACTCCATCCTTGTACAATGATAATACAATATGATAATATTGGTAGCACATTTACATGAGATAATTTGTCTTCTTTTCTTACTTTCTTTACAACTAACATATAATTTTACTTTGATGTAAATTGTTGGGAAAGAAAATAATATTTCAGTTGCCAGAAGATTACCAAGAAAAAGAACACTTTTGAATGGATAAGCAGCTCCACATTTAGTTAGAAAGGTTAGCACGTAAACGTTTTAAGGAAGGAAATAGATAATTAAAGTAAGAGATTCACAATATTAAAGTAACAAATGCAGAGAGAGGTCAGAAAATGTATCTGAAATGGGCCGATATGAGATTAGACTGTGCCTTCTTTCGAGACTTTATCCCATTAACTATGTGATTGTTTTGTTCCATTTCTCAAGTGAGATAAATTAGTTCAAGCATTATCACGTATTGTTAGAAAAATTAAAGAAGAATAACAGAAAATTAAAGGTTTTGAGGCGTAAAAAATCACTATCTTTCAAGAGTTTATGCCTGTATATCCTTTAGAAATTACAAGTAAATCTCTATCAGGATACAAACCCATTAACTGAACCCTTCGGGGACAGGTTGGCAGCATCTTTCATGACTTGACAAGTTATGTGAAAATCACACAAAATAGGCGCGTGAAAATGCTTAAAAAAAACAGATTTTTATTATTTTTATTTTCTCCTCCTCCTCCTTTATTCTTTTTCTCTTTCTTCTCACAATTAACAAACCTTCCATCATTACTAAAAAATCTTAGTAGAAACAGCAGAAAATCACATACCAAAGAACAATTATAAGCACAAAAAGGAGCTAAAATATTGGGATGGAGAAAAACATGGAGCTCTTGGAAATAAAAAAACTTCAACAAAAAGAAACTATCATTGGCGTGCTTGATGATGGAGGTTGGGTTTCAGTAGTGATTTTCTGTTCTGTATACTTTTTGGGTGTTTTAAAAAACTCACTCACACGCTCATTTATGAAAAGCACAACAAAAAACACTCAAACTGATCAAATACAACAGAACCCAGTTACACAAATGAGCTAAGAAGTAAATTATAAGCACAAAAACCAACTAAAACATTGGGAATGAGAAAAACATGGAGTTCCTGAAAAATAAAAATCTGAGTGGAAGTTCTATTGGAATAGTAATTGCACATAAAATGACTTTCTAAAATTCTCCAGGACTATACTCAAATTAACCCACTATAGCTTATTTAGATTTAAATCTTTCAAACTTTAGAACGTAATGATAAATAAATATAATCAATTTCAGCCTAAAAAGAAAATAGATCTGAATTTAAAAAAAAAAAAGGTTTATCAGAATTTTTTTCCACAAAAACTATTCATTCTCGGGCGAAAAGCATGTAGAGTTTGTTTACAAGGGGGAACGAGGGGCTGGGTACATGGGGTTGGGTTTTGATTTTTTTTTAGTTTTTGAGGAAAATATTTTTTTCCCTCAAAATTCATTTTTAACTATTATTCCCGACCCAAAATGCTACATGTAATCAGTTAATTGATTACTTTACCATGTCATCGCGAGTGTGTTACACACTCTTTACATATTTGGCTGAGTCGAAAAGTGTCTAAATGATACAGTCGGACCCTATCTCAAATGTCTAAATGGAACAAAATTTAGTTCAGATGTCTAAGTGAAAGATGTTGTCAATTACAAGTGTCTCCTGATGGGTTCAGCCAAAAATATATTTATCTTGTTTCGTTTTACCTGACATGTTATTGTTGAAGACTTAAACAAATTATCTTTAATTGTGAATTCTTCAAAAAATATCCGTAAAACTTTGTAGTTATAAAAATTAGTAATTCGGAGAACTTTTTGTATAAATATCTACTGTTCCAAAAACAATTAAGAAAAATTGATGTCCAATCAAACACTTTAAATTAAATACTTGGACCTTGTATTTCAAAATTTTCTCCTTGAAACATAAGGACAACTGCTTTGACTTGCTGTTCTTATACCGAGGATCTACCGGAAACAATTTCTCTACCTTCCTAAGATAGAGGTAAGATCTGCTTACACTTGTGTAAATATAAGGAGAACTATTCAAAGGAAGCAACAAAAATAGTCCCTTTTTGAAGGTAGGTTCAAAGTACTTTTTAGATATGCATTAAGCGGTTTTAATCATTTAAGTTCTTCAAAAACTAACATTTTAGTCTCTATCAAATATTAATTTATGTTCATTAAATTTGACGGAAACAATGGCAAAAAAGATTTAATCTTAAACACCAAGAAAGTCTTATCAAATCCTAAAAATTGCAACACAAAAAACTGTACTAGACACACCAAACCGATATAAGAAATTGCAGACAAAAATAGCATCCTCATATAACAATACCTCTATAACAATCTAGTTTTATGAAACCGATTTTTTATGTTATATTTTATCTCTCTATAATAACTTCTTACTTATAACAACAACCATCTTTATAACAGTACGCTCTTTGTAAAATTATCCCTCTATAACAACTATCTCTTTTTTTTGGGTAATATAATGATTGATCATCTTTATAGAAATAGAATCTCGAAGATTACCAATAAAAGGTCTAGAGATTTTGGTCAAATATTTTGATGCTTTAATACACTATTCATGACAAAAATTATTATATAAACATATATTTTCATCATTAAAAGATTTTCCTTTGTTATGCAAAGTGTAATTAAGCTTAAGATTTTTAACAATAAAAAAAAAAGATTTTATGTACCTTTTTTCCTATAAGAGCAAAATATTATTTAAATGAAAATGTTGTTATAGATCAAAATTTTTTGAACCGAGTGATATTGTTATAGAGAGGTTTGACTATACACCTCAAAAAGCTGCACCAGACTTTAAAAAATAAATAAAAAATATAAAACTGCTAATTTTCCTTCTTTTTATAATTGTGGTCAGATCTAACAAAAAGAGTGAATAAATATTTGACGAAAATTAAAAGTGTAAAAACTTTGAACAAACTTAAGGACCAAAGCTGTTGGGTGCATGCTTAAGAGACTACTTTGAAGTTTGAATGTCAAGAGTAAAAGACCGTTTTTGCCATTTTCTCGAACAATTCACTATCGTTAACTATTCGGCTATTATTTCGAAAATTGAGCCAGGTCGACCCTTCCAGGGTTCCTGAAAAAAAAAAAAACGAAGTGTTGGTCTGTTTTTGGGGGTGAAAATGGCGGCATCATTCAGATGGATACTACAGCTACACAAGGACGTACCAAAAGCAGCAAGATTCTACTCAGAGGGCTTGGATTTGACCATTAATGTGTGTACTCATAGATGGGCTGAGCTCCAATCTGGCCCCCTCAAACTTGCTCTCATGCATTCATCAAGGTACTACTTCTCTCTCTTTCTTGAATTATCATCTAAACAGTTGATTGTGGATCAGCATGTGTTAAAAGTTCACATTTTGATAGTTTACTGTGCTTATATTTGAAATTTAGTGTTTTGTTTTTAGAATTTCAGCATCTTTTTCCGATTCCTTGCCAATTGTCTTGAATACCCATCTAATATGTTATATTTCGGAAACATATGTTAAAGTTGTCATTTGGGTTTCTGGGGTTGGGTAGTTTAGTGTGCTTGTATTTGATATTTAGTGTTTTTCTGTAGAATTTCGGGATTCTTATTCATTGTCTTGAATACCCATCTAAAATGTTATTGTTCAGACAGATGTGTTGAAATTCTCATTTTGGTTTCTGGGGTTCGGTAGTTTAGTGTGCTTATATTTGAAATTAGTGTTTTTTCTGTAGAATTTCAGGATTTTTATTCATTAAGTGTGTTTCTTTCCCTTGCCCATTGTCTTAAATGCCATGTAAAATGTTATTTTTCAGAAGGATGTGTTAAAGTTTGTTATTTTGGGTTCTGGTGCTGGGTAGTTTGTTGTATTTATATTTAAAATTTAGTGGCTTTTGAGATTTTTTTGGATCATTTAGTGTTTCTCTCCTTACAAGTTACAAGCAGTTGCCTGTTGATAAGCATCTGCTAATGTCCTCATTTTGGGTTCTGTTGTTGGGTACGGCTAGTTTAGTGTCTTAGATTGAAAAAGTGGTTTGTGAGAACTTTCTCCAGTCATAATCTTTTCTAAAGGAAATTGGGTGTTTAAGGAAGTTACATAAATTGCTTCAATTCAAATTTTCATTTTGCTACCTAATGTGCTAATAATTTTGCTAGCGGCACGCCTTTTTCAGACCATTGGTTAATATACTTAAAAAAAGAATTATTTCTTTAATTAGAGCTAATCAGATTAGAATTTTTTTTTTTCTTTTTTCACATCATAGTGAATTACATGTGCTATGCTAGTTTTAGATCAAAGAATAACATATGAACAGTTCTGGCAGGAAATTTGTTTGTGAGGAGGATTAAAATCAAATGTTAGACTAGACAATAGGCATTGTAGATTATGTCAAGTTTGGGTTTCAATAATTTTCTAATGGTCAAGAGCTACTCATCGAAGCTCCTTCTGGAGTAACTTATACCATCATATTACCAATCTGATATTATGCTGGTGTTCCATTGAGGAATTAGATATTGCACAACTCTGGCAGGATAATTAGTTTATAGGCGTTGTAGATAATGATGCAAAGCAGCTCAATCAATCTCCTTTGGGAGTATCTAGATTAAGCTGGATACTTGTGGGCTTTCAGACAGAAGACACTTCTTGGATCAGATTCTTAAGCTGTAATGAGTGTTCAAAAAGTCTAGGAAGATCTAAATTTTATTTTACCACATCCATACGAGCTGTAACATTCCAGCCTTCTAGTGACCCATTTAGTATATATGTACAAAGGTAGTTCTTATGGGATAATGCTATAAAAGAAAGATTCATTTAGTAAGGTGGCAAGTGGTTACAAATGAAAAGAATAAGGGAGGTTTGGGAGTGAGGAATTTGAAATTGCATAACAAGAGTCTATTATTTAAATGGCTATGGAGATATAATAGGGGTGGTGATCAATGAAACTTTTTACTTGATCAAAATAAAAAAAAATACTAAAAAATAATAATAATAATAAAAAAAAATAATAATAATAATAAAAAAAATATATATATATATAATAGGGGTGGTGATGAGATCTGGAAAAAGCTCATAGATGCTATTTATGGCAAGAAAAATGGTTGGAAACAATATCCTTCACAATTGAGAACAACAGGGACTGTTTGGAAAGGCATTGGTGGGATGTGGGATGAGTTTTTACATATACCAGATTAGAGGTGGGTAATGGAGCCAGTGGCCAGGATTAAATTTTGGACAGATGTTTTGATTGGGAATACAGATTTGAAGAGCAATTATCCAGATTTATTTAGATGCTCTGTGCTTAAGGATGGATAGGTTTCTGAGTTTTTTTACATCTCTGGTTGGAATCTAGTATTGAGAAGGAATCCCTATGATTGGGAATTGGAACCTTTCTGTCAACTCACTCAACAGTTGTACACTACATCGATTGATCAAAACAAGGAGGATAAACTAATTTGGGTGAACAGCAAGGAAAAAATGTTCTCTGTTGGTGAGTGTTATAAGCTGTTATTACAACAGAATGGTCAGGGAACATCCAATTGGCCCTGGAAGATCATCTGGAAATCAAAAGCTCCTGCTAAAGTTGCCTGCTTTTGGATGGATTGTCACTTGGTAGGCATGTCTGACTCAGAATAATGTACGGAAGAGGGATTTGCTTTAAGCAATAGATGTTATTTGTGTGAAGAAGATTTGGAAACAGTGGAACATCTGTTTTTGCATTGCAGAATTTCCAGAGAATGCTGGGAGTTGTTTTTTAATCTAACTATTTGTCAAGATGAGGTCGAGTTATGATAAACCTCAACACTTAGTTTAGAGTTCTGCTTAGTTTGCATTCGGATATATGGTAAGCCTAGTTTAATATCCTTTGCTTCTGTATTCTGTGGTTTGTATTCAGCTGCATTTTTAGTCATTGCTCCTCTGTCCAATCATCTGTCAAAATATGATCTCAGGAGCCGAGAATGTGTTTGATGACCAGGTCCTTTTTCTTTTTCTTCTGTCAAAACTTCATTAAGTAGCCTTCACAATGTTGCATGCAATTGCTTCAAGTTTTAGTCTGCAGCTCAAACTGGCACATTAACTATGAGTCATAGTCTATGACGATTGTTGTCTTTGCATACTGATTCGAATTATGTTGTATCAATTGGTCACTTTTCTGTTAGTGATTCTGTTTTTATTTTTATTTTTATTGAACATCATACAACTTGATTAGCTGCTAATTCTAGTTTTACAGTGACATTGTTGTGCAGAAGGGATACTCATCCCTTCTGTCCTTTACAGTTGGTGATATAAACAACTCAGTGACCAAGCTATTGGCCTTAGGTGCTGAGTTAGATGGCCCCATCAAGTATGAAGTCCATGGAAAGGTAACCGAAATTTTAGAAGGTTGCTCTTCTACTGTTATTGTACGAATATTACTATGGAATGTTCGGTACTATTTACTCTAGTTGCTAGCTGTTATATTCTGTTTCATCAAGTAGATATTCTATTTTTTTCTTTTTCCCTTTTTAGCCGAAAAAGAGATTGCAAATTCTGTTGTGAACTAGCATAAATGTGAACTTTGATATGCTGCTCCAAACCATTATAATTTAAAAGGTCAAAAGTTTCTTTCCCATGCTATAAAGCTGTAATTGTTACTTCTATTTAGATTGGTTCATATTTATGTGCTTTGCTTATAGTTGTTGACCGGTAATATATTACTGGTTTATGCTCGTTATTTGCATATTGGTTCAGAATTTGGTGCTGCAATCAGCATTAGTCCCCCCACCCCCATCATTTATGTCCATGAAAGCTGACCTATCACATAATACTGTATATGGTTCTTGTAGGTTGCTGCTTTGAGGTGTGTGGATGGGCATATGTTGGGTCTTTATGAGCCGTCCTAAGACCTCGAGACAACCACTTGCAGGTTAATGAAATTGCTGACTTTGTTACCAAGGCGGGTTTTGTTAAAAGAGAGGCTTGATTCTTGTTCATGGATGTGAAGCACAAAAAGAGAGACGAGATAGTCAATACAGTACCCAATTGTTTTACAGCAAGAGACTGCCATTTCAGTAGTTGAATTGCTATTGTATTTATTTTGATGTTCCATTCTGGTTACGACAACAACATACCCAGTGTAATCCCCCAAGTGAGGCTGTTCCATTCTGGTTACTCTTATGGATTTCAATTTCATCCTTTTGTAGTACAGATCCATATCCTGATATTAAAAATCCTTCATTCAAATGAGTCTATCAAGTAATTTGGGTAGGTTCTATATCAAGCTTGTGTAAGGGGTTTCCCATCACCAATACATTATTTTCCTTAACAGAAAAAGGAGGGAGACTATTAAGTATCAACTATTGACATCGATACGTTTGTTAGAAGATCGCTACATCTGCTTTAGATTTTGTCTAAACCAAACTACTAGCTCTAGAGAGAGCTGTATTCGAGCATTGCATATCATTGTTACTTTCTTAGGATGAAGTATGGAACGAAATCTCTATGAAAAGGATGTAAAAGAAGAGTGAAGTGGCTAGTAGCTCAAGGAATTAATGATATAGAAAAGCACGACATTTTCACAAAAAACACTTAAACTTTGTACATATCAAATGTAGGGGTGTACAAAGTAAATCGATAAACCGCACCAAACCGATAAACCGAGAAAAAAACCCGACTAGTGGTTCGATTTGACTTGGTTTGGTGTTGGAAAAAAAAACCCTGCCATAATTGGTTTGGTTTGGTTTTAGCTAAAAAAAGTCAAATCAAACCAAACCAACCCGACATTACATGTATTCAATTTTTAAAATATTTTATACCTAAAAATATTTATTTGTAATGTAATTTATAAATATTTCTTAATTTTTTTCATAGTTTTTCATCTATGATCATATTATTCAAGCTTGAACTTAGGATTTTAAATGTGAATAAGTTTTATATCCTATGTATGTTAGTAACTCATATAAAGTCCAAACCAAAACCAACTCAACACTAATACTAACAAAAGAATTTCAATTTACCCATAGAAATGACAATAATGTTGGATATCTATTCTTTAGTTTTGCATAATTGGTTTAGAGAGTGAAAATATAGAACTTAAGTTTTTCTTTCTTATCATGTAATTAATACTTATTAGTCGTACTTATTTTAGTATGACTTAGTATTTTTAGATTATGGTCATTTTCTTTATGGCTTATTAATTAGCAATATTTATTTTAACCGATTTTATTATCTTTTGTTGAATATTTTAATACAATGCCATCACTCTTCTCACATTTTGTGTTATTTTCTTATGAAACACCTTAATTACATAGTTATATCTTACTAGGACTAAAGAAATATTTGACGTAAAAGTTATATGTTTTGTATCAAGATTATTCCGAAAAAAAATCCGAATAACCCGAGAAAACCAGAGGTTGAAAAACCTGAATTTTATTGGTTTGGTTTGGTGTATAAATTTAAAAACCCGACGCAATTGGTTTGGTTTGGTGTTTAAGAAATCCGAACCAACCCGGTCCATGTACACCCCTAATCAACTGTACAATCTTGACTTATTCCATTCATTCACCAAGAGAGAATATATAGAGGATACAATCTTGAACCCTAGTGAAACAAGGAAACTAAGATCCCAGTGAAACAAGGAAACTAACTAATAAATGGTAATTAGTGAAACAAGGAAACTAACTAATATGTGGTAATTATCTCCCTACAAATATGCTACCAAATAATATCAAATTATATCGCAATACCCCCCCTCAAGTTGGAGCATGGGAATAAAAAATGCCCAACTTGGAAAGCAAGAAGTCAAACTAAGTTTTGCCGAGAGCTTTGGTAAAAATGTCTGCCAATTGTGAAGATGTTGAAACGTGTGACGGAGAAATCAAACCTTCATTAATTGCATCACGAACAAAGTGACAATCTACCTCAATGTGCTTTGTTCGTTCATGGAAAACCGGATTTTTTGCGATGTGCAAAGCGGACTGACTATCACAAAACAATTTGATCGCCTTGGGATGTTGTATACCTAAACTCAACAACAGACCTCTCAGCCACTTCAACTCACAAGTAACCGCAACTATGGACCTATATTCAGCCTCTGTAGAAGATCTAGAAACTGTGTGCTGCTTCTTTGTCTTCCAAGAGATGGGAGATTGACCTAGAAATACTAGCCAACCTGTCAACGAACGACGAGTAAGCGGACAAGCCGCCCAATCAGAATCACACCATCCCTGCAAATTCAACTCACTGTCGGCACGTAACAAAATACCCTGTCCTGGTGTGCCTTTCAAATAACGGACCACTCGTAAGGCCGCTTCCCAATGTTCAATCCGGGGTTCTTGCATGAATTGAGACAAAATATGAACAGAATATGCCAAGTCCGGTCGAGTGACCCCCAAATAAATCAAACGCCCGACTAATCTACGGTAGACCTCCGGATCCGACAACAAATCTCCATTTGCAAGACCAAGTTTATGATTTTGCTCAATAGGGAACCCACTTGGCTTTGCACCGAACAATACTGCTTCAGAGATAATATCAAGAGTATACTTGCGTTGACACAAAAACAACCCTGATGAACTACGAGCTACTTCAATACCCAAAAAATATTTGAGAGACCCAAGGTCTTTCATTTTGAAACAATCACTCAAATAGGCTTTGAAAGTTGCAAGTGTAGCGGAATCATTCCCAGAAATAATAAGATCATCAACATAAACCAAGATATTAATCTGAATATTCCCTCTAGTAAATGTAAAAAGAGAATAATCAGAATAAGATTGAAGGAAACCGTACCCTTTCAAAGCAGTCACCAATTTTGCAAACCAACATCTAGGGGCCTGTTTCAACCCATACAGCGATTTGCGCAAACGACACACCAACGTAGAATCTGGACTTTCAAACCCGGGAGGGAGCTTCATATACACCTCCTCATCAAGGTCACCATGTAAAAAGGCATTATGAACATCCATTTGGTGAAGTTCCCAATTTTTGGATGCTGCAATGGCTAGGAAGGCTCGAACAGTAGTCATCTTGGCGACCGGAGCAAAAGTTTCATTGTAGTCAATCCCCGCTTGTTGATGATTTCCCCACACAACCAAGTGCGATTTGAGCCGTTCCACATCTCTATTTGACAAAAACTTGGTCTTGTACACCCACTGATTACCAAGTGCTTTCTTACCCGGAGGAAGATGTTCCAAAGTCCATGTACCATTGTCTTCCAATGCACGCATCTCTTCTTTCATTGAATGTCTCCAACCTTCGTGTTTCATGGCTTCTTTGAAGGTCTTAGGATCCTTACCCGAAATAATAGCTGCAAGAAACTTACGATAATTTACAGAAAAATTGTCACAATTAATATAGTGTGCCAAAGGATAGGGAGTACCTGAGGATTGATTGTTAACAGGAGTTGTAGGGGACAGACTATTAGCAAAAACTGAGTGTGTCACATAATCACGAAGCACAACAGAGGGAAATTTCTCCCGAAAACCACGCCCCAAGCCACCTTCCACATTCATGACTGGGGTATGGTGTTGCTGCCCCTCATCGCTGCCAGCGGGCGCTGGGTTCCCAGCGGGTTGTGCAGTGGCTGTTGGCAGCCGCTCAGCCTCGCTGGTAGCTGGCGCTGGGTTCCCAGCGGGCTGGACAGTGGCCGCTGGCTGCAGCTCGGCCTGGCTGCCAGCAGGCGCTGGTTGGGCAGTGGTTTGCGGCTGCTGCTCGGCAGCCTCCGAACTATCAATTTCGCCCCCTAATTCATCCCCGTACACCATAAAATCACGATCAATTTCAGCACCCTCATCAAAAAAACTAGACGAAATATTAACATCTTCCGGACAAGCAAAAGGAAACACATCCTCCACAAACTTTACATCACGAGAGATAAAAAACTCCTTCGTATCAAGATCAAACAACCGCCACCCCTTCTTACCAAATGGATATCCCACAAACAAACACTTTCTGCTCCGACTAGCAAATTTGTCACCCTGAGTTTTTTGATTATGAGCAAAGCACAAACACCCAAAAGTACGAATAGCATCAAAAGAAGGAGGTTTATTGAATAAAATTTCAAAAGGTGTTTTATTTTCCAATTTGGGTGTGGGGGTACGGTTTATGAGATGAGATGCAGCAAGAACACATTCACCCCAGAAAAAAATAGGCAAATTGGCCTGAAATCTGAGAGCCCTCGCAACATTCAACACATGTTTATGATTCCTCTCTACCCTCCCATTCTGTTGCGGAGTACCCACACAAGAGGTTTGAAACAAAATACCAGTGGCGGAAAAATAATCGATCAAACAATTAAATTTCGTACCATTATCACTTTGTACAACTTTAATTGTTTGATTAAATTGTCGATCAACCATAGCAACAAAAGCCATAAACATCGGAAACACTTCTGTTTTATCAACCAACAAGTAAATCCAAGCAGCTCGGGAAAAATCATCAACAATTGTTAAAAAATAACGAGCTCCACACGACGAAACATGGCGATATGGGCCCCACAAATCACAATGTATTTTCTCAAATATTCTAGATGCATCATTATCACTTAAAGGAAATTTGTCTCTAGGATGCTTAGCACGTAAACACACTTCACAATCCTTTGCTAAACTACTCTTATCTCTACTGACATGAGGAAGCAACTTAACTACTCTCTCGGAAGGATGCCCCAATCGTCGATGTCACAATTCCAATGCGGACGTTGCCACGACAGTAGACACATGTTGCACCACGTCCGGTTTGCTAAAGTAGTATAGTCCGTCCCTCCTAACTCCCGTTCCAATCAGCTCCTTCAATAGGTCATGAATAGCACACATATAAGAATTAAAAGAGACAATAATATGTAAATTATCAGTAAGTTGGGGGACGGAGAGTAAGTTGCAACGTAAATAAGGCACATAAAGGACATGATGTAAGGTGATTTTATCTGACAGTCGAACAGAACCTTCCAAAGAAGCAAACACATTTTCACCATTAGGCAAACCAATAGGACAATCAACAGTATGGACATCAAACAACCAAGATTGCTCATCGGTAACATGATGAGTAACACCCGTGTCAATAATCCAAGAAAAAACATCAAACTTACCATTCAAGCAATTTTCGGGAATTGTAGCATTACCAAGAAATCTCGTAATAGCCTTCCATTGATCGGAAGTAAAGTGCTGACCGAAGGCAGCGTTATTTGATGCACCCTTGAAACGAGTAGGCGTGATATAGTCCCCGGGTCGGTCTTGAGGACCGAGAAAATAGGGAGAATTAGACTCAATTTTAGGTGGTGGTGGAGGAGGTACGGCGTCACCGACCATGGAAATTTACGATGAAGAGAAGAAAAAAAACGTGTGGCCTGATACCATGTAGAAACTGTACAATCTTGACTTATTCCATTCATTCACTAAGAGAGAATATATATATGATACAATCTTGAACCCTAGTGAAACAAGGAAACTAAGATCCTAGTGAAACAAGGAAACTAACTAATATATGATAATTAGTGAAACAAGGAAACTAACTAATATATGATAATTATCTCCCTACAAATATGCTACCAAATAATATCAAATTATATCGCAATAAAACCGAATAATCCGAGAAAACCCGAGGTTGACAAACCCGAATTTTATTGGTGGTTTGGTGTATAAATTTAAAAACCCGACGCAATTGGTTTGGTTTGGTGTTTAAAAAATTCAAACCAACCCGGTCCATGTACACCCTAATCAAATGTACCGTAGCAATTTTACCAGTGGGTTCACTCTAATATAGTTGAGGATTAGTTTAGGTAGTTATATTCTGATAACCACCTAAAAGTTGAGGATTAATATAGTCTGAAAAATAACATCAAAGAAAATGATGACAACAACAAAAACAGATCATTAGAAATTTGATTAAAATAGTTTTTTTTTTTTTTTTTTTAAATCAATGTTACGTAATAGATTTATGTAACAACCCAACCTTTCGTTTTGAGTATTTAAGTCCCAATTGATATTTTGAGTGAAAAATTGTCAAAAATACTCCTGAACTACTAGAAATAGTTTAACTTTACCTTCTTTTACGTTTTTACCCTAAAAAATACCGTTACCATTTCTTGAAAAGTATAATAACAATAAAAAAAATAAGTACACAAAATCTGAAACCAACCATGTACAGCTTTAAATATGTAATTTTACATAAATATAGTGCATTTTAAAGAAACAATCTTTATTTTTTGTCAGTTTCAAAAATGATGATATATGTCTATATTTAGTAACAATTAACTTTAAATTTTTTATTTTAACTTAAATTGTTTATTTTAACTTAAAGAGATGATTTATAGTCATACAAATAACTATAACTTATTTCAGACTACAAGTTTTAAAAATCTTCATAATTCAAACACCTTTCATACTTCCTCTGTCTCAATTTATGTGATACACTTTTACACTAAATGGAATGAAAAACGTCAAAAGGTTTATTGAGGGAAACGCGTGTTACAAAGTTACGACAAAGAGGAACCACAACCTTTTGAACCGTTTGGTATTTGCATAACTTTCAGTTTTTAAAGTTAATTTTGGAGTTAAACGCGTTAGCTTCACTAAAATCATTCATATTGAGTTTGGTCTTCCTGTTTTGATTGTCCCATCCATCACTACACCACCTTTGTTGATTATAGTACTCCTTCCGTCTTGTTCATTCTATTTTTTTTAAAAATCAAATTAAATAAATTTTCATTAATATTTTGAGATATATTTTCTGCTATATTAATATTAGAAGAAGCACATCGTGCAGTATTTTTAGTTTTTAAATATCTAAATTATACATTTTAAAATATTGAATTGACATAATCTCCGGAAGAATTGACATAGTCAAGTTGATTACCTAAGGCAAGGAAAACTGGACATAGGGATTACAAGTCTTCTCTCTCTCAAAAAAACACACACACACACACACACTCTCTTTTCCCTGATTTTAGCTTACTCTTTGCTGATACAATAGTGTGTTGATTCTTCTTTTTTCGTGTTGGGTGTAGTCATGGCAGCAGCATCAGCTACCGATATCGACTTTGACCTCAGTAAGAGTAGCTTGGATTCCTTTGGTAAAGAACTTCTAGAAGCACTTGAACCTTTTATGATTGGTTCTACTCAATCATCTAGTATTTGGTTGCACCCAGAAGCCATTTTCGATGATCCTTTATGGTCAATTCCTTCGACAACCCAGAATATGTTTCCAAGTTTTGAGCATATGGGTGCAGTGTTGAGTGTCCAATCACTTGAGGATGTAGGAGCGTCGACACCGATTCATTCGTTGTGTCAAATGTCGAATGATGTCACCAGTGCTCAGGTTGATTCTTCTCCTGCTATATATTATCTTGGACCATTTAACTCGGAAGAGCTAGCACAACTTGATGCTTCTTTTTCGCCAACCAACAGAGCAAGTGTTGGCCTTGAAATTGAAAAGGACGACACAAATGAATTGGTGCAACTTAATTCACATTTTGAGCAACCGAATGTGGAAACTGACCAAGTGGAGCATAGCGATTGCGATGAGATGTGGAAGACAATTGTTTATAGGTGAAACTACAAATGGAGAAAGTAACCTCCTCTGTGGAGCAACGACGACTACCTTCATCTTATTGATTCAAAGAAGAACAAGGCAAAAGAGAGGATAGTAAAAGATTATGGGATCACTCTTGAGATTCTGGAGCAGCATTTTGGCATGACTCTTGAAGATGCTGCTAAATCTCTACATGGTAACTTCACTAACTTAACACTTTGCATCCCTTTTCACGTTATTATATGGCATCTATATGCCACTTAGAAAACGACATGTTTTTCGAGTTCATTTCTCATATAGTACTCAACTAATAGTTTTTATCTTTGTTGAAGAAAATTGGAATAAAGAAGAAAGGTGACTTTGTGAGATAGTAACTATTAGTTGAGTGACCATCTGAGAAATCAACCCGATGTTTTTCTCATAGGTTTACTAAAATCCCTTTTCTGGACTTTTTGTTGTTGCAGTTAGTCGATCAACACTGAAACGGATATGTAAAGCATATGGTATATCTAGATGGCCACATCATAAGACTAGAAAGGTTGATCACCATGTTAGCTAAGTCGATCACTCATGAAGGATTTTATGTTCCATCTTCAGGTGACACTATCTATTGATGTACCTATATTGTACGTATCCGTTGAACTCATTAGAAATAGAACCCTGATTTTAAGTTTTTTGGGCTATTTTGATCTCAGTTGCTTCAGAAAAGATGATTCCAGGATGAAGATACCAAGCTATTTCAGGTAATTGGGGAATGCTTACGTAGTTGTTAATTAGTATATGAAGATCATCTTCAAGATTGAATTGGGTCCATAAATCTGTCTACACAGAGAAATGGCATGCTAGATGATTGAGTCCGTCTGTCGATCCTTGTAGATCTGTGTACATTTATAGTAAATATAGATCTAAAATATCCCACTTAAAGTAAAGATGTAAAACTTGCATAGAACCTCATTGAACCAAGTCGATTATTCAGGATGTTTTGTCATTGTGATAGGTCCTTCTTACATAAGTCCAGATTGCTGATAATCTGGATAAAGAAAAATCAATTTGATTGAGAGAAGTGGAAAAGTACTTGAGTCATGTAAAAGGAAAAAAATGAAAAAACTTCCAGTTCAGTTTGGACTATGTTTCACATTAGGGTCTAATGAAAAGGTTTCATTACTTGCTCAATTATATAAGAACCTAACATATATTTATCTTATTGAATGTTTGATCTGGTGAATTCTTTCTAGTCTGTCCCTTTACCTTCTTTTTTTCCCTGTGCTTTTCTGGGAGTCCAAATCACATTGATAGTTCATAAAATTGGAGGACATACTGGATCTGACATTAGGTCATAAGCCATTTGCTAGTTAATTAATTGGTAGGCAAATACTATTTGTACTGAAACTGATCAGGGAAGACCAAAACTTGAAGGCTAATGAATATTAGGTGGACTGTGGTGAATATTTGAAAAAAAATTCAGAAAAAAGTTTTCACCATCTTTGAAACAAACACACCCTTGTTCTTTCCAGTTCATTACCTGGTTAGAGTAGTGGTTTCATTTTGCCTGGAACTACTCAGAGATAGATTTAGATTATACAATGGAAACCGAAGTAGGACATGTCTTTTATGATATCTTACTTTTTGAAGATGTTGTTCATCTTTTCTTCATCTGCTCCTTCTGTTAACGCAGAGATAAGTTCTTAAACTATGTGGTCTTAGTAGCCAAAACACTCGACACTCAGCTGTTGCATTGGATTCTAGCTTGCCGTCTTGTCAGAGGTTTTAGACTTCTATTTGTGCAGTTATGAGCTGGCAATATCTGAACACAATATAAGAGTAGAAATACAACACCTTTTCATGAGGCACTCAACACTCATTTAGAATGAGATGATCACTTGTCATGACTGATAAAGTCGAGAAAAACATGGAATTTATCAGAAGAGCAAGATGACAAGGTAGCTTTGACACTACATATAAAAAAGGTATTTGATTCATCAGCCAAAAGATATTAGTAAGAACTAAGAACTAGTAAAAAGAAAAAGAACTGAGGAGTGAGTTAAATGGTGGGCCGAAGCCCATAATAGTGGAGTTGGCAGAGGGTTATAAGAATTTGGGGGTGGGGTGGGGCGGGGAGTATGCAAAATCCTTAAGGTCAAATTGAGCAACTCGGAAGAAGCTTCTCTCAGCAAAGTTTTTAGAAAGAAGATAAAGCACTTGTTCAGTGGAAAAATGCAGGCATCCTAAGAAAGTATAGAGAAAAAGAAGAAGAGAAGAATCAAGTTTCGTCATAAAAATTCAGGGTCATTATGTTTTCTTATGTTTTTTAGTTTGGGGGGAGATTTTGACAGATCCCCTAGGTAACGGTGGATTCGTTAGACTTGGTGCGCCTTATCATTGCAGATACTCATATACCTCGAGTAGGCCATCGTTATGATTTGTCTCTCCCACAAGCGCGGTTATAGTTTACTTAGAGCCTGTTTGGATTGGCTTATTTTAGGTGCTTTTAAGCCAAAATAGCTTTTAAGCACTTTTGTAGTGTTTGGGTAAGATAGAAAAGTGCTTTTGAGCACTTGTTTTTAAGCCAAAATAACAAAAATAAGCCAAAAGCCATAAGTCATAAGTTTTAAGCCCATCCAAACTGACTCTTAGCCTATCCATTGAGGTAGGAGGCTCACCGATTTCGTTTTAGACCTCCCAATGTATGTATTAATTTATGATGCAATATCTTACAGAGCATATACTTATGGTATTCATGATGGGCAGACTCCCTTTTATTATCACATTGTTATTTGAATACTGTATAGTGTATACATGATATATTCATGATATGAATTGACTTTTTACCATTACTAAAAAGGACATATCTACTATATATGTTTTCTGAATACAGTATATTGACATGTTTTCTGACTTTCTCCGACTTAAACGATTATGGATAAGTGTTATCTACTCACTGAGCTAGCGAGCTAACTCTTTTGTTGTTGTTGTTGTTTTCAAAGACAGAGAGTGACGCTGACGAGGACCTCCTAGCTGGCACGAGCAAAGTTGATCGTACTAGTTAGCCCTTATTGGTTCAAGTGGATGAAGAGTCTTTATCATTTATTATCGTGTCTTTTAAACTTGAGAGTTGTTTCATTAGTCAGTTTTGAATACTCTGGTTACCTTAAGACTTATACTTATAAGTATGTGCTGGCCTTTCTTACTATATTTTGGTGATCTTAGTATTTTTGTGTTACAGACGGATGTATAAATAGTTATGGTTAACAAGTGCTTGTTATGTTGTCTGATTTTGCTGAGACAAGAAAATTTGGATAATCCTTGAAATAGCGAAAACTCAGTTCAAATTTTCTTCAAAATCCCGGCTTGCATAGGAATCTTAGCATCTAGCCTTGATCATGACCCTACATGAGGTCATGACAGTGTCATGTAGAATCAAGTAGATGAATGATACCAAAAGTGGAACTAATAACAATGTGGTGTTTCCTGATAGTGGTTTAGGATAATGGAAAATGATTGCTGGGAAAAGATGCAGCTTGATCCACTAAAAAAATGTTACCACTATAATACAAAGGTAAATTTGAATTATAGTAGAATGATAGTGCAGTTTCCTAAATAGACAAACCTATTTCTCTGACTGGTTAAAGCTGATTGCCAGTCCGAAGTAGGCGAAACGAACAACAGTTAAGATTTACAGTAAGGATTTCAAAGCAGGAATTTGCAACAGAACGGTTTAGAAAAATTATGGAATGGGACTTGAGTTTTTTTAGCAGAATCATGGTTCCACTCTTGTTGATGCTACCAAAGGCTCGGTGAAGTGTTAGTAGAACTTTAGTTGTTAGTGGCTTTTTTTTGTTGAAAGAGGGAAAGAAAGTGGTGATTTAACACGATCTAGAAATACAGCAGTTGTGGGGAATAGTACTCTATGTGTCCCGAATTGTACATGGGAGTTGAGTTAGTAATTAACCTACTAGCTATTACTTTTATATATTTGAGTCCAATAAGTAATTATTTTATTTTCCCCTAAGTTTTTTTTATTTCACTTTCTCTTGAGCCGAGGGTCTTTCGGAAACAGTATCTCTACCTCCCAAAGTAGGGGTAAGGTCTGCGTACACTCTACCCTCCCCAGACCCCCATTATGTGATTTCACCGGATATGTTGTTGTTCTGGTTCTTTTATTTCACTTTGCCCCTAGGTCTTGCCTGCCTTTTATGTAATAGAGTTGCCCATTTCAAAGTTATGAATGAGAATACTATTATTTTTTATATGTACATGGTCAGCAAAAATTTATAACCCAAAATTTATAATAACTAGTTTTCGAACATGTGCGTTGTACGTGTATTTCACACTAATTAGTACAAACTTCTTTAAACAATAGAAATAATATGGATTCTTGACAAGAGATCATAGCCAGTGCTTCAATTTTTGGCTTCTCTCCAACCCGTAAGTATCTCAATATTTTAAAAGTGCAAAACAAATTGAAGACTTGAAGTTCACAAAATCACCTTCCTTATTCCCGCCAAGAACAAAAACCAATTCGCCTTCGATTCAGGCTGCTTTTGCTCTTTAGAAAATAGTGAAAGAAAGTGAATTGCAATAGAGAATTGGTTGCAGAAACTCAATGTTGCTGCATATGAAGTCGATCATATATTGGACAAATGTAAAACTGAGGCAGCAAGATTTAATCAGTCTCTATTAGGGTGTATTCGTCCAAATATTATCACTTTCCGTTACAAGGTTGGAAAAAGAATGAAAGGAATTATGGAGAAACTAGATGCAATTGCTGAGGAAAGAAGGAAGTTCCATTTGCGCGACAAGATTGCTGAGAAACAAGCTGCTAAACGTGAAACAGGTGCTTCTCTTAAAAGTTTGTAGCCAAAAAATAGTGGAGTACTTACTAATAGCTTAGTTTCGGGGTGAGGACAAGTTTTAGAGATTTTCTTTACATGTTTGTTCCATGTCAACCCTTCCTTGTCTCTTTATTTTGCAAAAATAGTCTATTATTCCCGGTGACGGACTCCTCCTACTGAGCTCGAATGTAACAATATTTGTGTCCGCATTGCTTGGAACAGGTTTTGTTTTAGCTGAACCAAAAGTCTATGGAAGGGACAAAGAGGAGGATGAGATAGTGAAAATCCTGATAAAAGATGTTAATAATGTCCAAGACTTTCTGGTGCTCCCAATACTTGTATGGGGGGACTAGGAAAGACGACAGTTGCGCAAATGGTTTTCAATGATCAGAGAGTGATTGAGCATTTGAATATAAAGATATGGGTTTGTGTCTCAGATGATTTTGATGAGGAAAGGTTGTTAAAGGCAGTTGTAGAATCTATTGAAGGAAGGCCTCTTGGTGACATGGACTTGGCACCCCTCCAAAAGAAGTTTCAAGAGTTGTTGAATGAAAAAAGCTACTTGCTTGTCTTAGATGATGTTTGGGATGATGATCAGGAAAAGCGGGCTAAATTAAAAGCAGTCTTAAAGGTTGGAGTTAGAGGTGCTTTTGTTCTAGCCACTACTCGTCTTAGAAAGGTTGGATCAATTAAGGGAACTTTACAACCATATCAGTTATCAAATTTGTCTCAAGAAGATTGTTGGTTGTCGTTTATGCAACGTGCATTTGGGTACCAAAAGGAAACAAATCCCCACCTTATGGCCATTGGAAAGGAGACTGTGAATAAATGTGGGGGTGTGCCTCTAGCAGCCAATACTCTTGGTGGTCTTTTAAGCTTCAAGAGAGAAAAAAACGAATGGGAACATGTGAGAGACAATGAGATTTGGAATTTACCGCAAGATGAAACTTCAATATTGGGTGCTGTGAGACTGAGTTATCATAACCTTCCACTTGATTTGAGGCAGTGTTTCGCTTTCTGTGCAGTATTCCCAAAAGACACTAAAATGGAAAAGAAAAATTTCATCACTCTGTGGATGGCAAATGGTTTTATTTTATCAAAAGGAAATTTGAAGCTAGAGGATGTGGGTAATGAAGTATGGAAAGAACTATACTTGAGGTCTTTCTTCCAAGAGGTCGAAGAAGATAAATTTGGTAATACTTATTTCAAGATGCATGATCTCATCCACGATTTGGCTACTTCTCTGTTCTCAACAAACACAAGGAGCAGCAAAATTTATCAAGTAAGAGCAGCAGCGAAAAATATCATGTCCATTGGTTTTGCTGAAGAGGTGCCTTCTTACTCTCCTTTGCTCTTGAAAAGGTTTGCCTCGCTAAGGGTTCTTGATATGAAATTTTCGAAGGTGGAGCAATTATCATCTTCCATCGGAGATCTAATACATTTAAGGTTGTTGAACTTGTTTGGCAGTAGCATCCGTAGCCTTCCAAAGAGGTTATGCAAGCTTCAAAATTTGCAGACTCTTGATCTATCATTTTGCATCTCACTTTCCTATTTGCCAAAATAAACAAGCACACTAAGCAGTCTTAGAAATCTCCTGTTCAAGGGTTGTATACTGACTTCTATGCCACCAAGAATAGGATCATTGACATGCCTTAAGACTCTAGAGTACTTTGTTGTGGGCGAGAGGAAAGGTTATCTACTTGGTGAACTACTAAACCTAAACCTACATGGCTCACTTTCAATCACAGACCCTGAGAGAGTGAAGAATGATAAGGATGCAAAAGAAGCTAATTTATCTACAAAAGAAAATTTGTACAATTTAAGCATGAGTTGGGATATTAGGACATATGGATTTGAATCAGAAAAAAATTTGGATGAAAAAGTGCTTGAAGCCCTCAGACCACACCCCAATCTGAAATCATTAAAGCTCACTGGCTTTAGAGGTTTTCATTTCCCAAATTGGATGAACGCTTCAGTTTTGAAAAATGTTGTCTCTATTGAAATTGGATGTGAAAAATGCTCGTGTTTACCACCCTTTGGGGAGCTGCCTTGTCTAGAAACTCTAGAGTTATACAACGGGTCTGCGGACGTGGAGTATATTGAAGAGGATAATGGTCATTCTGGATTCCCCACAATAAGATTCCCGTACTTGAAACGACTTGCTATAGAAAGGTTTCCCAATCTGAAAGGATTGTTGAGAACGGAAGGAGAAGATCAATTCTCCATGCTTGAAGAAATGAAGATTTGGCATTGTCCTATGTTTGTTTTTCCAACCCTGTCTTCTGTCAAGAAATTAGATGTCTGGGGCACATTGTGCACAAGTGGGTATACGAGTCTTGCCTTGGCCATAGTTTGGAGTGCTATCAGTAGAGAAATTTGATCTATTTTGCTTATGCTGGGCTGACTTGTGAACACTACCAGCTTTGGAATTGTCAGACCTTCCCCTTTTAGATGGACCTCCTGAATCTGCATCAGCTTTTCTGAACTTGTTTTCATTTCTACTAGCTTGTTTCTTATCGATCCTTTTCCAAGTAAGAGCAGCTGAAACTAATTTACAAAAGTTCTCATGTTGTAGGACCGCCACAGATTTTCTGATGGAATTATTCAAACCGTCTTCGAATCGCCTGCACTTATCTTTTTCATTATTAATAATACCACCAGCATAACGAGAAAGCCTGAGAAACTTTGTTGATATTCAGCAATAGACATACCCCTTTGCTCTAAATTCAGAAACTCCTTTTTCTTTGCATCATGATAAGCAGGTGGGACATACTTCATATGAAATTCTTTCACAAAATCATTCCAAGTAAGAACAGGAGGTTTTGCCTTGGCATTCGGTACACTTACCCACCGGTCATAAGCATCTTTTTGTAACAGTGAGACGGCATACTTAAATTTGGCAGCGTCTGAACACTCTAATTGCTCAAATACTCTTTCCATGCGCTCCAACCACTGCTCGGCGTCCGTAGGATCAACAGTGCCTTCAAACTCAACTCCGCCCATTTTTCTCATTTTCTCAAAGTTCATTTCATTAGGGTCGGGCATTCTTCTAGCCATGTGAATAAAGAAATCAGCCATTTGTTGAAAAGGAGGATCAACAACAGGAGTACTATGACTCATATGAGAATGTGACCCAACTCTTGCACCCTGATTATTTCCAGTTCAGATCCACTAGTATGAGGAAAATTAGAATCAGAAAAATGCTCTCCAACCCCTTCTTGTAAGTGAGGTTGGGCATTAGAGTTATTTAAACCCTCACGAGTGGCTTCCATAGGTCTATTAGAGGAAGAAAAGGCCATGGCTTAATTCCTACATAAGGGAAGATCACATTGCATTAGGGACATGTACGTAATGTGTTACACCTTGTGTTTTCATGTGTTATCGTATCGTAAGGTGGCTAACATGCTAAGAAGGTAATGTTTTGAGGTATTTAAATAGTATAATAGTCGTATGTTAAGTTTTGAAGTCAAACGAGTTGTGATACGAAAGTCGACAAAGGTCGTCGCAAGTTACGTCTGTAAATTTCACTGAAATTTGGGTCAGATGTGAAAGAGATTTTCTCTCAATATACTTGGAGTTATGAGGTGATACACCTATCCAATCGAAGGTCTACAAGTCTAGTTTCCAGCACATTTAACCGTTTGTCAATACGACGTCCGAGTAGAGAGAAATCTGCATTTCCGTCCAAGGGTGCAAACTGCCACAGGGCAGTGAGCCCAACTTAAGTGATATAAATAGAGTACCCAACGTTTTAGGCCCTCATTTTCATCAATATTAAGCCCTAGAACAGCCCTTATACTCTCCCAAATTTATTCTCCATCAATCACAACTAAGTTCAAAGGCAAATCAAGTGATTACAACATAAGGAATCACATGACAATCATAGAATCATAGATTTCTCGTTGTTTCGATTTTCGGAAGAAAGCTTCGTCTTGAAATAACTTAAGTTGCAGAGTATTATTCAACTTTTGAGGTATGATTTAACCTTTCCTTCATCTCTTTGAGCCTTACAAGTAATTAAACCTAGAAATTAGGTAGAAACCCCTATAGAATAAGCTTTTGCAATTCTTATGAACTCTTATGGACTTGGCTTGATTGTTGGGCTGTTTTATATAGGTTTAACATGTTTCTTGGAGTTATGGTGGTATGGATAGGATCGTACTGATTAGGGGAAGTAGAAAAGTAAAATTTTGTAGCGTTTTGCGGGAAAATTGAGCTACAAAAGTGCCTACGAACTTATGCTCGCGAGTTACTTGCTTAAATGTCTAAGTGAAGATTTTCATGAGCTATGAGTTTGATTTTGATCTTGATCTTGAATAGTTAGTTTTGTGTAGGTAGTCGTTCATAAAGTATTCAAGGACCCGGAAGACGCGTATAGCTCTATCAACGAGGTATGTATAGCTCTATCAGCGAGGTATGTAGGGTCCTTCTTTATATCTTTTGGCATGACTAGAACTCGAATGAACGTTTATTGGATTATTTCATCGAATTCGAACAGCTGCACTTCAAATTGATAAATATGATTAAATCTGCCCTTTTCTCATGAATAGATCACATCGAAGAAGATTTAAGTATTCTCATCCTTCCTTGTTCGTCGCTCAAAGAGAATTAAAATTCTTTTGTTCGTTCTTTTTCCGACGTTCATATTGATCATGGTTACTGATAGCTTGAACATGATGTCTACTTCAAACAAATCCATACCACGTAACTTCCATGTTTCTTGTGCTGGTTGGCTCATAGTTGAAAACCAAAGAACGTAGGGACAATAACGATAGTCGAAGGATAACGACGATAGGTCACTTCGACTCTTGTCATGATATCTCTTCTCAGGTTGGTCTTGCATTGCACTTATATATATGTGTTTATTTTCATTACCTAGCCGCGCTATAGTCGGCCGGGTAGGCACTTATATGTGCACCTAGACATGTTTCTTCTTTACCGAGCCGTGTTGTAGGCGGCCGAGTAGGCACGTAGCTGTGCATCGCCACCGATCAGTTAGGCAGAGATGATATTGTGATGATGAGCTCACCCCACAGAGAGATTTATTATTATTGTTATATGATATGATATATACCTCCACAGTGAGGAATAATTTTCGGAGCACGCATTTACATTTATGTTGTGGTTATGGTGGCCCTCAATGGCTTTGAACAGAGTTTCAGGTTGTTTGTAAATCTCTTCTCATATTATTTACATTATTTGTGCTTGTGCTTACCGCCGTACATATTCAGTACATATTTCGTACTGACGCCTTTTGTGCGCTGTGTTCATGCCCACAGGTGCTGATAGACAGGCTAGCGTGCCTCCGCAGTAGGACACCGAGATCAGCGATTGAGTGTCGGACTCCATTTCTTCGGAGTTGCTGGTTGTGAGTCTATAGGTACAGATGCATATGTATATGTATTGTTTTGGGGTATGTCGGGGCCCTATCCCGACCTGTTGATATTGTGTTGCTCTTTTAGAGGCTTGCAGACCAGTTGTCAGTGTATATATGTTTTGCTTGGCCTTGTCGGCCCCCTGTACAGTTGGCATGACCGTGATATAGTATTGTTGGCCTTAGCTATATATATTTGATCACTATTAGTGCCCTGGAGATGGGAGAGAAATTGAAGGATATGGGGGCCTGGGATAGTAGTGGGGATGCGACCAGTATGTGGGATAAGACGGCTAGTTATATATATATATATATATATATATATATATATATATATATATTTGACCACTATTAGTGCCCTGGAGATGGGAGAGAAATTGAAGGATATGGGGGCCTGGGATAGTAGTGGGGATGCGACCAGTATGTGGGATAAGACGGCTAGTTGCATTAGGGTGGTAGCAAGGGAAGTGTTGGGGGTCTCGACAGGTAGTCGTGGTCAGCATCGAGGGGACTGGTGGTGGAATGGAGAAGTTCATGGGAATGTGGAAGCAAAGAAGGTGGCGTATGCGAAGTTGATAGAAAGCAAGGATGAGGTGGAGAAGTGGACGAATATAGAACTTTATAAGATGGCGAGGAAGGAGGCGAAGTTGGCGGTTTCGACGGCAAAAACGACAGCTTTTGAACGCATGTATGCTGAACTAGAAGAGAAAGGAGGGGACCAGAAATTGTTCAGGCTAGCCAAGGCGAGGGAGAGAAAGGCACGTGATGTGGATCAAGTAAAATGCATCAAGGACGAGCATGGCAAAGTATTGCTAGAGGAGACTGTCATTAGACGGAGATGGCAGTCATACTTCTCCAAACTCTTGAATGAAGAAGGGGACAGAGACATTGTGTTGGGTGATTTAGAACATACAGGAAGGCGTCGCGACTTTGGCTATTGCAGGAGTATTAAGGTTGACGAGGTTAAGGGTGCTGTTCGTAGGATGCGCAAGGGAAGAGCGACCGGACCTGACGAGATTCCGGGGGAATTCTGGAAGAGCGCGGGCCTGGCAGGTTTGGAGTGGCTGACTAGGTTGTTTAATGTCATCTTTAAGACGGCATTGATGCCTGAAGAATGGAGGGCGAGTGTAATGATCCCTCTATACAAGAATAAGGGAGATATCCAGAGTTGCAACAACTATAGAGGTATCAAGCTGCTAAGCCATACTATGAAAGTGTGGGAAAGGGTGGTGGAGATGAGGGTGAGGAGAGGTGTGTCTATTTCAGAAAACCAGTTCGGATTCATGCCGGGACGTTCAACTACAGAAGCCATCCATCTTATGAGAAGGTTGGTGGAGCAGTATAGGGAGAGGAAGAGGCCTAGAAAAGGCTTATGACAAAGTTCCAAGACAGATCCTATGGAAATGCCTGGAGGCTAAAAGTGTACCTGTGACGTACATTAGGGTGATCAAGGACATGTATGAGGGAGCCAAAACCAGGGTGAGGACAGTAGGAGGAGACTCAGAGCACTTTCCAGTTGTGATGGGGTTGCATCAAGGATCAGCTATTAGTCCGTTTTTATTTGCCTTGGTGATGGATGGATTGACACGGCAAATTCAAGGTGAGGTGCCATGGTGTATGCTTTTCGCGGACGACATAGTCCTGATTGACGAGACTCGTAGCGGAGTTAACGCTAAGCTGGAGTGTTGGAGACATACTCTGGAGTCTAAAGGGTTTACGCTAAGTAGGACCAAGACAGAGTACTTGGAGTGTAAGTTCAGTGAAGCACCTCAGGAGGCTGACTTGGAAGTAAGGCTTGGTACTCAGGCCATCCAGAAGAAAAGTATTTTCAAGTACCTTGGGTCTATTGTGCAAGGCAGCGGGGAGATGGACGATGATGTCACACATCGTATTGGGGCAGGGTGGATGAAATGGAGGCTTGCTTCCGGAGTGCTATGTGACAAGAAGGTGCCACCAAAACTTAAGGGCAAGTTCTACAAAGTGGTGGTTAGACCGACTATGCTGTATGGGGCGGAGTGTTGGCCAGTTAAGATCTCTCACGTTCAAAAGATGAAAGTTTCCGAGATGAGAATGTTGAGATGGATGTGTGGCCACACCAGGAGTGACAGGATTAGGAATGAGGATATTCGGGATAAGGTGGGGGTGGCCTCGGTGGAAGACAAGATGCGAGAAGCGAGATTGAGATGGTTTGGGCATGTGAAGAGGAGAGATACAGATGCCCCAGTGCGGAGGTGTGAGAGGTTGGCCATGGATGGTTTCAGACGAGGTAGGGGTAGGCCGAAGAAGTATTGGGGAGAGGTAATTAGACACGACATGGTCAAACAAGTTTCAAATATCGTCAAGTTCACATTTAGGAAGTGCGAAGTAAAATATATCGTTACTATCAAGATATGGTCAATCGAAAATTCAAGAGTTAGTTTAAAAAAATTCGGGGTGTTACAACCCGCTTCTTAAAAAAAATATTCTGGAAAATTGGATTTTTTTATTAAAAAATATGGAAAATGATTTTTTTTTTAAAATCGGACACTTTTTTTTTAAAAAAAAATACTTTACAGTTTTCCAGATTTTTTAACTAAAATATCCAATTTTCGAGAATATATTTTAAAAAAATGGATTTTATTACAACAAAAAAGTTTCAGATTAAAAGCCATTTTTTTTTTCAGATTTGTTTTAAAAAATCAATTTTCTAGATTGTTTTTAAAAAATTGTCACGTAGGAACCATATAGAATAAGTTAAATGCCACGTGGCATCCATGTCACTCAATTCCAACGATCAAACTTGCTTATGTGGGAATATGTTAGAAATGAGGGGTATTTTTGAAATTTTGCTAACGATAGGGGTATATTTGGCCCCAACTTGTAACGGGAGGAGTATATTTGATTACTTTGGCTAACGGAGGGCAAAGTTAGCCAATAAATTAAAATAGAGGGGTATATTTGACCATTTTCCCTAAATTATATTTGGTCAAATGTTGCACCAGTTGATCACTGTTAAATCTTGTGGTCTAAAACAAGTCAATTTTTTTTTTTTTGTGGTTAAAAATTATTTTATTAAGAGTAAAATGAAAATTTTAATGTTAAATTGTTGCTACAAATAAAAAGACCGAAAGAGAAAGAGTGTCAATAAATTGGGGACGGAGAAAGTAATATTTTGGCTGCGCCGCCCCCATTGCCATTTTGGCAGTCAAAGGGGAAAGAAAAGTCTTGGTAGTGGGCAGGGAGAGAGCTATAGGTGCAATGAAAGTCATGCCGCATGCAGTTTACTTGTAATAATTGAGTTAAAAAACTGATCAATTACTGCAAATCCAGACCCAAGCTTTTGAATATATCAGTCACTTTGGACTGCCCAATATAGTCAAATAGCTTTATACTTTTGTGTTACAATTCCATTACTCTTAAGAGTACTTTCTCCACTATATGTTATAGTGAATTCCAACATATGGCAGAAGCTTTCCTTCAAGTTTTGCTAGACAATCTGACTTCTTTTATCCAAGGGGAACTTGTATTGATTTTCGGTTTTGAAAATGAGTTCAAAAAGCTTTCGAGCACGTTTTCTACGATCCAAGTTGTACTTGAAGATGCTTTGGAGAAGCAATTGAAGGACAAGGCAATAGAGAATTGGTTGCAGAAACTCAATGCTGCTGCATATGAAGTCGATGACATATTGGACAAATGTAAAACTGAGGCAGCAGGATTTAACCAGTCTCTATTAGGGTGTATTCGTCCAAATATTATCACTTCCCGTTACAAGGTTGGAAAAAGAATGAAAGGAATTATGGAGAAACTAGATGCAATTGCTGAGGAAAGAAGGAAGTTCCATTTGCACGAAAAGATTGCAGAGAAACAAGCTGCTACACGTGAAACAGGTGCTCCTCTTAAACAGTTTCTAGCCAAAAATAGTGGAGTACTTACTAATAGCTTAGTTTATATTCAATTTTTTGTACTTACCAGATAGTGTTTTTTGGGTGGGGACAAATTTTAGAGATTTTCTCTACATGTTTGTTCCATGTCAACCCTTCCTTGTGTCTTTATTTTGCGAACGTATTCTATTATTCCCGGTTACGGACTGCTCCTACTGAGCTAGAATGTAACAATATCTGTGTCCGCATTGCTTGGAACAGGTTTTGTTTTAGCTGAACCAAAAGTCTATGGAAGGGACAAAGAGGAGGATGAGATTGTGAAAATCCTGATAAAAAATGTTAATAATGCCCAAGACCTTCCAGTGCTCCCAATACTTGGTATGGGGGGACTAGGAAAGACGACAGTTGCACAAATGGTTTTCAATGATCAGAGAGTGACTGAGCATTTCAATCTAAAGATATGGGTTTGTGTCTCAGATGATTTTGATGAGAAAAGGTTGATAAAGGCAATTGTAGAATCTATTGAAGGAAGGCCTCTTGGTGACATGGACTTGGCTCCCCTCCAAAAGAAGCTTCAAGAGTTGTTGAATGGAAAAAGATACTTGCTTGTTTTAGATGATGTTTGGAATGATGATCAAGAAAAGCGGGCTAAGTTAAAAGCAGTCTTAAAGGTTGGAGCTAGAGGTGCTTTTGTTCTAGCCACTACTCGTCTTAGAAAGGTTGGATCGATTATGGGAACTTTGCAACCATATCAGTTATCAAAGTTGTCTCAAGAAGATTGTTGGTTGTCGTTTATGCAACGTGCATTTGGGTACCAAAAGGAAACAAATCCCGACCTTATGGCCATTGGAAAGGAGATTGTGAATAAATGTGGGGGTGTGCCTCTAGCAGCCAATACTCTTGGAAGTCATTTACGCTTCAAGAGAGAAAAAAGCGAATGGGAACATGTGAGAGAAAATGAGATTTGGAATTTACCGCAAGATGAAACTTCAATATTGGGTGCTTTGAGACTGAGTTATCATCACCTTCCACTTGATTTGAGGCAATGTTTCGCTTTCTGTGCAGTATTCCCAAAAGACACTAAAATGGAAAAGAAAAATCTCATCACTCTCTGGATGGCACATGGTTTTATTTTATCAAAAGGAAATTTGGAGCTAGAGGATGTGGGTAATGAAGTATGGAAAGAACTATACTTGAGGTCTTTCTTCCAAGAGGTCGAAGAAGATAAATTTGGTAATACTTATTTCAAGATGCATGATCTCATCCACGATTTGGCTACTTCTCTGTTCTCAACAAACACAAGGAGCAGCAAAATTCGTCAAGTAAGAGCAGCAGAGAAAAATATCATGTCCATTGGTTTTGCTGAAGAGGTGCCTTCTTACTCTCCTTTGCTCTTGAAAAGGTTTGCCTCGCTAAGGGTTCTTGATATGAAATTTTCAAAGGTGGAGCAGTTATCATCTTCCATCGGAGATCTAATACATTTAAGGTTGTTGAACTTGTTTGGCAGTAGCATCCGTAGCCTTCCAAAGAGGTTATGCAAGCTTCAAAATCTGCAGACTCTTGATCTATCATTTTGCATCTCACTTTCCTATTTGCCAAAACAAACAAGTACACTAAGCAGTCTTAGAAATCTCCTGTTCAAGGGTTGTCTACTGACTTCTATGCCACCAAGAATAGGATCATTGACATGCCTTAAGACTCTAGAGTGCTTTGTTGTGGGCGAGAGGAAAGGTTATCTACTTGGTGAACTACGAAACCTAAACCTACATGGCTCACTTTCAATCACAGACCCTGAGAGAGTGAAGAATGATAAGGATGCAAAAGAAGCTAATTTATCTATAAAAGCAAATTTGTACAATTTAAGCATGAGTTGGGATATTAGGACATATGGATTTGAATCAGAAAAAAATTTGGATGAAAAAGTGCTTGAAGCCCTCAGACCACACCCCAATCTGAAATCATTAAAGCTCACTGGCTTCAGAGGTTTTCATTTCCCAAATTGGATGAACGCTTCAGTTTTGAAAAATGTTGTCTCTATTGAAATTGGATTTGAAAACTGCTCGTGTTTACCACCCTTTGGGGAGCTGCCTTGTCTGGAAACTCTAAAGTTATACAACGGGTCTGCGGAGGTGGAGTATATTGAAGAGGATAATGGTCATTCTGGAATCCCCACAATAAGATTCCCGTGCTTGAAACGACTTGATATAGAAAGGTTTCCCAATCTGAAAGGATTGTTGAGAACGGACGGAAAAGATCAATTCTCCATGCTTGAAGAAATGGAGATTTGGCATTGTCCTATGTTTGTTTTTCCAACCCTGTCTTCTGTCAAGAAATTAGATGTCTGGGGCAAATTAGATGCAACAAGTTTTAGCTCCATATCTAAGCTTAGCACTCTTACTTCCCTCTCTATTGACCATAACTTCGAAGTAACTACACTCCCAGAAGAAATGTTCAAACTTGCGAATCTTGAGTCCTTGAGTATTATATACTTCAAAAAACTCAGACAGTTGCCTAGCAGCCTGGCTAGTCTCAATGCTTTGAAGCGTCTGGAAATTCGTTATTGTTACGCACTAGAGAGTCTCCTCGAGCAAGGAATGGAAGGTTTAACTTCACTCACCGACTTATATGTTCAAAACTGTAAGATGCTAAAATCTTTACCTGAGGGATTGCAGCACAAAACAGCCCTCACAAGCCCAGCATTGATAAAGCGGTGTGAGAGCGGGATGGGAGAGGACTGGCACAAAATTGCTCACATTCCAAATGTGCATATTGGTTAGTCTTGATCTGTATTCTTCCTGAGGTTCCTTGATGTGTAAATTTGTGATTTTCTTTGGGAAAAAATTCAACAGCCAAGATCTATTTGTATTATACTTGTTAATGTAAAATCCATTCACTTTACTTGCTATTGTTTTATAAGTAATTAACTCAAACAGAACAAAAAATGAGCTAGGTATCAACAATGGATGCTTTAGCATCCCTAATATGATTCAAGACAATAATGACTATTTAAACAGAAACTGAATATGAAGTTGTCTCACTTAATAGGAAAACCATGGCATTAAGTTTGATGGTAATCTCTTAGTTGACGACTTCTCATGGGAAACATGTGTATATATAAAATTTTTACTATGTTTTCTTCAAATAATTTTATTTTCAAGAGTATGAGTCATAAGTTTTTATTAATACAGTATACTAACAAATATGTATTGGGCATATAAGAATGTTTTGCGAGTAAATTTCTCAAATGGTCACTCAACGTGATGAATTTCTCTACCAAGGTCATTTTTCTTTGCTTTATATCAATAAAATCACTTAATTATTTGTTTCATTGAAAGTCACTCATGCCGAAAACTTAGATAACACCACAGGAAAACTTTCCCTTTCTTTGTACTTAATTATTAACGTAGATAATTGTATGCATTATGCTAAATTTAGCAATAGATAATCTTCAAAATTTTCCATATTTATCAAAGTAATCTGCATTTTATCCATTTGAATAATATTACAAGAGTAGCAGACAAATGACAGTTTTTTCTTTCTATTTTTTCTCTTTTTTGGGCTTTTTTTTTTTTAAAAAAAGTATGACATACACGTGTGATGTAGTTATCATTAAACCTAACACTAAATACGATCGATTGCAGATACATCCACCCACTCTAAACACAGATATGCAGATACATCCACCCACTCTAAACACAGATACCCCCTATCAACAACTTTACTAGAGCGTAAGTTAATGAAGTAGGAAAAAAGAATAAATTTTCCGGTGGTTTTACAAAGAATAATAATTAATGGCAGTGCCCGGTGGTTTTATTTAAGTTTCTAGCATAAATGACTTTCAAAGAAATAAATGAATAGTTAAGATACTTTATTAATACAAAATAACATAAAATGATGTGTTAGTATGTAAACTCATGAAGCTTAGTGACCGTTTGAGAAATTACTCCAAAAATTTATAATAATATGCATATGATATACGTGCAACTGAAAAGTTCATAGACTAGCTAGGTTATTTAAGGTATTAATCATCACAAACTAAATTATTATTGACATAACCATCTTTAAACACCATCCACTAATTTTATATTGTTATGTATTTGAAACAAAAGTTTTACATGGAAAAAGAAATATATTTTGAAGCAACATTCATGACGGAAACAATAATACACCCCTTAAAAGGGAGCAATGGTTGTGGCAGTAAGTAATTCCTTTGAGGATAAGTTGTAGAATAAAGTCAGTACGAATGGGACTGATTTAATCCATTTTCAGTAGCAACACCTTAGGGTAATCCTCTTGTCGACATCTACTCTTATTACACTCGTAGTCTCTTTTGGGAAAGCATGTAGAGGAAAGAGAATGAAACCCTGTTGAGAATTAAACTTTATACATATCGAATGTAAAGTAGCAATTATATCGGTAGGTTATCACTTAATCCTTAACTTTTAGATAGTTACCAGAATATAACTTAGCAAATTTGACATCCTAAATAATCATACATTTTCACTGTTCAAGATCAATAACAAGAAATGATGCTGACAACAAAAACAAATCATCAGAAATTTCATTAACATATAAAAAAAAATAATCATACATTTTCACTGTTCAAGATCAATAACAAGAAATGATGCTTACAACAAAAACAAATCATCAGAAATTTCATTAACATATAAAAAAAAAATTCAAAGTTACATTGATCTCTGCCAATTATATTACCATTCATAAATGGCTTGTCATTACATTATAGTAAAGTAGTGTTCGCCTTTGCTTGACAAGCTCAAGATCTTTGTATTTGATTCCTTTTTTTTTTCCTTACCTATTTTCTCCTGCCCACGAGAGAGTGCAGCCTATAGCAGATCCAAATGCAGCTGCAATGAGTTCGGCATTCCATGCAAATGTATCCCCTGTAGTCCAGATATAATCAATGAATTCAACTTGAAACTGTGTGCTCTTTCTCGAGGTTTTCGAGGATGTCAATGCATCTCTTGAGCAAAGACTTAGCATGTTCGTTCTTTTCCACATCATAGACTTGCACAAACTCGCGGCTGAATGCCACTTCTCCACCAGGCAACTGTCCAGTAGCTTTCAATAAGTTCACCATTTCCAGAAGGCACTCTGAAGCTGCTATGTGAACCTGAGTTTGCGCACGGATGAAAATGTTTTAGGTTCACAATGAAATATAAAACAAACAAAAACCTTCTAACAAACCTGAGCAAGAAATCACAGGATATCCCCTTTCCATTTCCATAAATGAATTCTATAATTGAAAATACTAGTCATAAATGTATAGTATAACATTGACTTTTCTCAAATGAATGATGAGATCAGAGTTCATTTCAGGCATAATTCACGTTTCTTATTCAATGCAGAAACATTGCTAAATGCATGCAGTGGGAATCTTGCGAGGCCGGAAAGAACATTAAATCTACAGAACTGTTACTAAGTTCTATCACCCTAGACATAAGATTGGGTGACCAGAAGAAAGGACCGCAGAAACAAGTATACAACAGCTATACATACTTAATTGATCCTAACCGGCAGAGAGAATTAGCTGAATTACTGAAGTCAGGATGATATCGCAACTGAAAAAAGAGTAATAGCCTGTTTGGCCAAATTTCCAAAATCGGCTTATTTTGAAAAGTGCTTTTAGAAAAAGAATGTGAGGAAAGTAATACTCCCTCCGTTCCATAATAAGTGGTTTTTTAGGTTTTTCAAATTAAGTGGTGCTTTAGGATTTCAAGAATACTTTGGGCAGATTCTTCCCAAATTGCCCTGATTTAAATAATCAAGATTCATTAACTACCATGTCTTTTTCAAGAATACTTAGGGGTAAGTAAAAACACTCAAAAATTTCTAGGAGTGAGCAATTTCTTAAGGGGTGTGCATGAACTAAAAGAACCACTTATTATGAAACGGAGGGAGTAGTTCATGTCTGGCTAATCAATTTGAAAAACACTTTTAGATCCGTACTTTGTGCTTGACCAATGTTCCAGAAGTGCTTCTGAGGAAAAGCTACTCTTTTTAGCTTCTGAAAAACTGCTTCCGCTACTGCTTAAAAGCACTTACTTTTCCCCTAAAGCTTGGCCAAACACTTCAACTTTCTAAAATAAGCACCCTTTGAAAAAAAAAGCACTTTTAGCTTCTCAGAGGTTTGGCCAAACAGTTTATAAAGGCAGGAAGAGACACCAGCATGGAGATATCTCCATTCAACGTAACAACAGACAATCAGGTGTCGATAGTGGACGAGATGAAATAGTAGTAATGACACGTGTGAAAGAGGGAATGCATATTTGTTTCTGATAAGCCTAACAGCATAAAGAAGATGACATACCTGGGCAATTTTTACTGTTTGTATAATTTCAAGTACTTTCACAGAGGTTTTGCAGAACAACTGGAGAGACCAAAATTTTAATTAGAATCCCGGTGCAGTATTAGTGACGGAAAAAATGCAACTTTGGGATATGAATCACCTCATGGGCAAAAGCAATTATACACGCATATTGAGAAGTATCTTGAGAACCAACTTCTGTGTTCAGCTTTGAGCATAGCTCCTTAATTGACGAAAAAACAGACACTTTAACTGCAGAAAAGAAAACAAGCACATCAGGACAGGAATAACTGTTTCACCATCTTGGTCAGGATAAGTAATGTTATGAGGGGCATACCTGGCCATGAAAAGTTTGGTGATAGTGAAATTAAGAAAAAATCAATCAAGTTCTTCTGCTGTTGAATAATATCAGTTGTCCGTGCTATGTGGATGCATGCTGTTACACAATTTACTATCTTATCATGTGCAGAAGAAAAATCCTCCTTCTCGTCTCCTGTAAATAATAAAAAGGCATAATTAGACAAATGAGTTTGAGCTTCTAAGACGCTCAAATATGCATCATTAACGGTCGTACATCTACCATAAGGGCAGACAAATAAAACAATTCATGCAATACCTCCCGTGAGATCACTTGACAAATTAATTTGATCAGTCCCTGTATTAATTTGCAGACTGCACATGTCAAATAATTGTGGAAAAGCTTTATTGAAGAAGTCTGGATTGTTGAATGCCTTTAAAACCTGAAAGGAGAGACGACAAAAGGAAATAGTATTTAATGCCATGAAACATGAGGAAGCTAAAACATTACACCAAATGATCAAATTAAACTAGACAATAAAAAGCAGAAACTAGACAAGCATTATGTAAATTACTTTCTACTCAGATTATTCCGTAGTGTATATGGAAAGCAAGCAACAGTGCAAAGATCATCGCTATCAGCATACAACATATGTACTAACTCCACCTCTTTTTCCCAACTTATACCCTAAAGAGCATTTGATTTGCTGTAACTTTCAGTACAGCAGTCTAATGTTGGTTCCTTGATTTTTCAACTACAGCGTGCAAACAACAACTATGCCTCAATCCAAGCAATTTGGTGTCGGCTGTGTGAATCCTCAATAACCATGTCGCTCCATTTAACTGTACCATATGATATAAAATTTCCTTTAGGTAGAAAACTCTCACAGAAAACATTGTCCGGAATTTCTGATTGAATAGAAAGGAGTCCTCGCGACACGGCTCCAGTTTGTCAAAAACCAGTGCTCCAGCTTAACAACACGTGCAAGTGTTCTATTTGATTGATATCTTTACTTTTATTAGATCCAGCTATAGCTATCCGGTTATTCACTTCTTGCAACACGCTTTCACCTTTCATCCCTTCGGTGCAAATTCTTGACATAGGTTAAGTTTTTTGAGCATTCTTCAACTATTTGGGGGTCCTGGAAGAGGGTTTTTGTGTGTGTGTGTGTGTGTGTGGGGGGGGGGGGGGGGGGGGAGGTTGTGCGCAGCTGAAGGTTTGACAAAAATTAACTACAACAAACTTTACTAACAGTACAAGCAAAAGTTTTAGTGAGGCTTTGAACCTATAGCGCACACATACTGCTGCAGAATATACCTCTGCAAAGTAGACACGTAGCATCATGCATATCAGTACCTTTTCAATACTGCTTCACAGTAAAATGCCATTTCTATATTTACATCTTCTAAAGCATATTTTATTGGATTATGGAAGAAGCTAAAAGATTGGATCTTCAAAGTCTTAAACTAACAATGTAGAATGTGTCTGAATGGTGTGATACCAATCGGCTATGAAGTTGACTATGAAGTTTAAGTCATTTCACTTAAGGGTTGTTTGATTTGTGTGATAAGGGATAACAATCCCGGGATAAGATACGGGATTATTTTATCCCGTGTTTGGTTAAACTTTTGTTTCCAGGATTAGCAATCCCAGGATTATATATTACACAATTGTTGTATTAGTTTTATACCACACTCAATATGGGAATACAATCCCGGGATAAAACACTAAAATGACAAAGATGCCTTTTTCCAAAGCTCTTCTCCCCCAGTCTTTTTAAAAAGTCAGGTTTAAAATTGAAAATAAAAGTTTTTTCCGTTTACCTAGCGTAAAACCAAACACATGTTTTATATTATACTCAGTACCCATTTTTAGTCCAACGAACCAAACATATACCAATAAAAGTGTATCCACTAAATAATCCCGTCAAGACTTGATCACCATTTTATAATCTCTGTATAACTTGTTCATCAACCAAACCTCGTAGGTGTTTAATTATCCTCCAATTTATTTTTCATTGGTGGTTGAACTAAAAACATTGGAAGATCGAACACTTCTATTTGACATTATCCCTCACAAGGGAAGAAAGTATGTCTTGGAATGACTCTTCCACATAATCACTGGTCAAAAAAAGAAAATATGAAAATTATTCACATTAACTGCTGTCAGATATTTCAGGCAAAAAATTCGCATGCTCCTGCCGGCATGAATAAAGGTGCTCAAACATCCAGAGTGCATATTTACCTGCTCAAGACAGGAGAAAGCTGCTTCACGATGCTTCTTCGTTTTCTTTGCACATGCAGATAATATAAGACTCAAAATGGCATCTGGAGCGTTAGGATCAGCAGCAGAAATTGCTTTATGACACGACATACAGAGTGCAGATAATGCAGAGAGTACTGCATCCTTTCCCTGCAACATATCAATGCATTTTTCTGTTAAATAATCATTATCACAATAATTAAACAATAAACACAATATTCTGTACAGGCTTAAGTAAAAGGATCCAGCTGATAAATTAAGACTTCAGGGACTAGAACTGTTATATAGTGGCATGGAAAAAAAAATATTGAAAAAACAATTGAAAAGCTAATTTGGCTGAGAAAATATTACAAAGTTCAAAAGTTGAAAAAGTTAAGTGAACATAAATTCTTAAAAAATGTGAGAAATGTTTAAAATAACCCTATTATTAGCGGAATCATGTTATAAGATCTTGGGACATCCGAAAATGGAAAGCCTACCATATAAACTGGGATAGAGCGAAATAGAAGAAATAATACCAGTTCACCCAAGGAAATAAAAAGATAAAAGTGCCAACTCCTACCTCCCATAGGCGGCCAGGAATTTCCTTCAAGAGGGATGAGAGGAGAACGTGGTGCTGTGAGGAAACCACCTCACCAAGGGTGTCACAGAGCTTACTGATTGCCTGAGCAGCCTGCATGAGAATATTAAACAGGATAGTACAACTCCAGAGACAATCCAAAATACCTTTTCTGCTAAGGTGCAAGGAAGAAAACTGCAGACGGTTAAAATTTCATGCACTTGTCTTGGAATGAGAGTGAATATAAGACACATTATTAATACCTTCCGTTTACTAGACCATGATGATGACATAATTCCTCCACTGATAAGCTCAACGATCTCCCCCAAGTACAATTGAAGAGTAACCCGTTCACTACTCATATTTTCTTCCCACATTTCTTCGTACAAATTAGAAACAGATTTTTCATCTTCAAATCTGCATAAGATTATTTATTGGTGTCAACCGATAAGCGCTAGTCACTGAAAATACTGTTGGGAGAAGTTTAAAATACTGGGCATAACAATAGGACAAAAGCCGCAAACTCAAGCAGCAGGTTAATTTATGCAAATATTGCCACAAATATCAACACGTAATAAAAATAGAACCTCAAAACCCCCAAAGTAAATTCAGAAATTAAAAGAGAGGGATGGAGGTGCTTGTTACTATTTCCAAAAAAAAAATAGATAAAGGATGGGGTGGAGGTAGAAAGATCAGAAAGTTACAGAGTTCACATTGATTACTACATCAGGCTGTCCGACCACTAGAAGTTCAAGAACTTCATAAAATTTTCTCTCTAAAATGACATAAAAATACATGTAAAATGGTGGCCCTCAATATCATGTATCATCAAATGGTCATTTTCCTCAGTTGTCATACTGCATAGCTTCCTTTTTCAATGAGATAAACTCACACAACAGTCACAAAGATGAATCATTTGCTTAATTCAATTGATAAACTCACAACAACAGTCACAAAGATAACTCGTTTGCCTTATTCAAAGATAAAAGGCATGTGAATAGCGGGACCAAAACCCGTTGCCTTACCACTTGGCCACGCCCCATTTAGATTTCTATTCGATACTAATAAAGTATATTGCTGGTTTTGTTTGTTTGTCAACTCTAGTCCAAATATCTATAGAATAGATTAGATTGGTGCGTTCCGAGGTGTGAAGTGGGAGAGAAGGGATGTCACAATTGGGGTTTTGAATAAAACGACCTAATGCCCAAACTCTTTCTTCTGTATCGAGGATCATCGAAATAAGCAAGAATACTATTTCGACGGAAAATACCATTTACGGGGATTTCAATCGAGATACCTGGGTCCTTTCGAACAAAATCAAGACAAAGAAAAGCGGACTTTTTCGAGAACCGCCTAAAGTTCCAACTAAAAAGAACTAAAAAGGTGAGATAATATTCAAAGATAAAAGGCATGTGACTTTTAAACTAGGTAGCCAACAAATGAGGCACATGCTTCAATCAAAACCATTAAGGAAGAAAGATACAAGGACCATTTGAAATCGGAAAACAGACTTCAAACCATAAAGAAGAATGCCAATAATTAACTGGAAGTTGAAGGACAACACTTGAAAACAGAAAATGTACAAATTTTGGTGGAAGAAATACTGAAACAAGAAGATATTCTTAAAGATAACTGATAGAAAAAAACTGACAGCAAAACCAACCAGTATCCAGAGTAAAAAGAGAACCCAGAAACAGCATGCAAGATTGACGTTCAAAGCACGTGTTATCCTGACCTCGAGATAACAAACTTCTCCCAAATATCCAAAAGCAGAGAGCCGGACAATAAAATAGCCATTCATGTGCAGAACCTGATCCCAGATAACCAGTTTCCAAGACATACCAGTTCGGAGAGATGAATTAAACCCATTTGGTGCATTTGAAACAGATTATATACTCCACTTAAAAGGAAGTTTGATGAAGAGACTCTGAATTATTCTCTTGCTTCGTATCCTAGGCAATCTAAAGGCTTCAAGTACTATTTTGTAGCTTTGGCTGTAAAATTTCTAGACATCAGATTTCATTTTTCTAGAGGATACTAGCATTAATGGGTTCTGACAGTTAAAAATTTCAGCTCTGAAGAAAGCCAGTTTTGCGAAACAGATGCATCATCTTGTTATTTAAGATAACATTGCAGACTCATTGATTTTAAGTTGTTTTCGTTGAGAAGAGGAAGCTCCAAACATTAGAAAAGCTGACATCTCATAGAGGATTTCCCCAACATAAAATCAGCACTTAGGAAGAATTTACTGTCTACTAGCAAAAATCTGTGTACGACACTGGACTTGCAAAAGAATTACATCCAACAAGCTGTAATCAGGCTATGGATGTGCATCATTTGAGCAGTGTCTGAATTCAGGGATACTGCCTAACACTTATTCTCTCTTTCTTGTGTAACTCTGAAACCTGATAAGTGTATGTGAAGAAATCAACTTCATGGAAGAGAGTGACGTCTGAAAACTTGCAGAATAGCGAAATCGAGCAACAGCAGTCAACTGCTAGACTGATAGTGGAGCCACCAACAGCCAATTTCAGAGATGTAGCATAGGCAACGGAGAAACTAAAAGCAAAAACATCTGATATGTCAACAGAAGTTGGCATTGTCCCAATTGACAAGAGCAAGCATAGTTTGAATTTGTTGTCACTGCTTATATATCGCCATGTTATCTTGTTCAAACAAAGAATAGAAATGTAAATATGAACATAAGAAATTACCATCACAGACTACGAAACAGAGAAAGGAAAGATAAGAGTTTGACCTTGAAATAAATATAACTGGCACAATCACATCATTATATCCACCCAAAACATCAGCAGCCGAGGAAAAGTAGCATTTCAGTAGAACTGCACATGCAATCTGTTCATTCTTATCCCCAAGATGTAAAGCAGCAGTGTCTTCAATCAACTTTTGGGCCTGGGAAGGAGTTGCATACTTCAGAACTGTGGCACAAGCATTTGCAAACGCACGTTTTGATGTAGCACTTCTTTCCTCCTTAACAGCTTGAAACAGAAGTCTCAGTAGCATGGCTGTAAAAGGTTTGATATTTACACCAACTTTCTGCGCTAACAAGCTTATAAAATTTGCAACACCAACCCTATAAATAGGAGAACATATAATGTGATATTAGAATTAAGAACCAGATCAATGGCAGTTCACCTCACAACAAAGGGGGATGTCTTCAATTTTTGAGTTCAAAAGGTAAACAATCATTCAAGTGACACTGACAATACAGAGATTGTTGGAGAGCTGTGGAGCATGCAGGGATGGTAGCTGAATTACTAAACCAGCTGGGGTTATTCCAGGGTACAACAGACAGAGCAGATTCCTTGTCATGGAGGGGGGCTAGCAACAAGACATTTTCAGTCAAATCAGCCTATGCTTTACTCTCAAGGAACAGCCAGGGAGGTAGCAGTTGGCCTTGGAAACAGATCTGGAGAATCAAGGCCCCTTTCAAAGTAGTTTGTTTTGCTTGGCTGGTAGCTAAACAAGCTTGCTTTACTCAAGAAAACCTATATAAAAGAGGATTCCAATTGAGCTCTAGATGTTACTTATGCTGTGGAGATTCAGAGTCTAATAGCCACTTATTTCTACACTGTGGTGTCACTTCTCAACTGTTGCAACTATTTTCGAGTATAGAATCATGTGGTCTATGCCAAAAACAACTGACTTACCGAGGTGCTGGTACAATAAGGGGAAAATTTCAGGCAAAAATAAATAAATGGTGAACCTCATCCCAGTTAGCATTCAGTGGATAGCCTGGACGAAAAGGCATCATGCCATGTGTGTCAAAGGCAAAAGCAGCTCTACTCAGAAGTTAAAAATGAAGTGTATCTTGCTGTTTATGTTTTGGTGTAAAGAAAATTATGTAAATGATGATGAATCCATATTAGATTTGATAGAATCCTTGTAAGAAAAGCAAGGATAAGTTTTTGCTCACATTGGAATAAGTACAAAGTTACTAGCACAATCTTTGTGCTGTGATTTTGATACAAATGTTACCTTCTCAAAAAAAAAAAAAAAAAAAAAAAAAAAGAGAACTAGATAAATGCATACTAAATCCGTTAAAGTTGCAATTTTCATGTAAATGACCATATGGGACTTGCAATATACCTGGTATTTAATCCAACGCCAATACGAACTAACTGAGCAACACGAGGTACTAATAACTCCAACGACTGGAAATCAATAACATCAATGCAACGATCAAGAGTTTCCCACATTGGAGAGCCCTTTGCTATTGATATACGGAGGTTTTCAAGCTTTTCGGTTTGTATACCAACATTTGCTGCATGCAACTGAGATAAGCGAGAGGCCAGAAGAAAAGGAGAAAACATAGAAAATGAAAAGAAAAATAAGTTAATATTGCAGACAATGAGAAGTACCAAAGCAGTATCAAAAACCACAGAATTTGCCAGACCTCAACGTAATTTAACCCTTGGTCTTCCAGGCTTGATAAGCTTTCAAGCATGCAGCAGACTAGTTCAGGTAGATGTGGCCGAAGTGCAATACCTGCACCCTGCAATTATTCAACCACCAGATAAGAACTTAAACATTCAACTCTGGTGCAATAATGCAAGAACATTGCAGAGCGAAGCAAGGAAAATTCTGCAGTCTAGTATGAACAGAAGCACCATAATGATCTGACTGAAATGATTAACTGAGAAGGAAAAGGCATGGCATTATGTGTATTTTAGAAACTGGAGGGTCTACAAGACAGATTCAACTGTTCAATTTCTAGTTAGAATAAAACCTTTGTGAGTTTTGTAACCACTCCAATGGATGCCTTGCGAATGCTTTCAACTTTACTCATTATGCCATCAGATAGCAGTAATGGCAACACAATCTCCATTGCCTTTGTTGCCTCTGAGACTTGTGTGAGAGAAACATCACATAACCTCAGTGTTAGATTAGTAATAGCCCGGCACAACCTGTCACCTGAATTTCGTACAGACTCCTTTATGTCATCCATCGCACGGAAAGCAGTAGTCCATATTCTTTTCAAGTGCTTCTCAACCTATATCATATGCAGTGCTGACATTGTCAGATAAGGCAACAATTACGCTCTCTGCAATAAGGGATACCATAGATAAACAGACAACCAAGTACATCAAATTAAAGGATATGGACGATAGTATCAAACTAAAAAAACGCAAGACCGAAAAATTCCACGAAAGCTTATTTATCAATTGCTCCCCTACAAGCAATGCAGAGCGGAAAGGGTAGGCCATATTTTACATCAAGAAAGTACCTCGGTTGTGTCACTTAGAACAAAAAAAGAGGTAGAGCTGATAACGGTTCCACATAGAAATTTAGCATGCAGCCCACAAAGGGAAAGGCAAGCTAAAGGAGCCAACCACTCTACTATACAAAAGAATCTACTATGCAACAACAACAACATATCCAGTGATCCCACAAGTGGGGTCTGGGGAGGGTGGGGTATACGCAGACCTGTATAGACCCTCAGCTCTAGTAAAGCGATTTCAAAACAGGTTTGAAAAAACCAAATTGGGTTAATCTTTGAAGGAAATGGGAAAAATAGCCATCCGGGCTATTTATGGAAACTCTAAAAGTGTAGATATATATTTACAAAAGACAGTGCCCATCATCATCAAAAGATACATGTCCAAAACCACTTAAATGATCACTCTCACAAAAGTCAGATACTCTTAAACCAAATTGCCAAATTTCATTGACAGAGTTCGGTTTCACATAAAAACTGAAAAGGAAATTTACTAGTTAGAGGCAACTGCTTAAATTTATTAAAAAAATAGTGTAAAGTTTACTGTGTCAGGAATCAGCTTTTCAGTCTGGTTGAAGAATGTTGCCCATCATAAGAGGTAACAAAAAATGAGGAAAGAGAATAACTAGTGATTCCTTCTTGGATATATTTAAATTTTTTTCTCTGATCATGCTCTAGGCTGTGAAACACAAGAGTCAGAAAACATAGAAAGCTTTTGACAGGAAAATATAGTAAAATAGCTTAAAATGCATCACGAGGAAGCTCAATGATTTATATCAGTTGATTGTGTTAATTAATTAGCATGATTTTATGACACTTTATTTTTCCTTTTCCTAGCTTAATTATAGAAATAAAATATTTCTTTTTATTGTAATTGATTGTCTTCCCTCAATTAGTTAGATTCACTTGTATAAATACCCTTCTTTGGTTACAAAAGTTACTGGAAGAATTGAGATTGTCGGAAAAAGGGCAACTTTCCTTGTACTGCAACAATAAAGTTGCAAATGTTACCATTCTCAAAAATACTTTTCATATTCTGATTTGCAAGTTGGGCGTTTGCGACATTTTTGCTCCAACTTGGGGGGAAGTGTGGATAAATTAGCATGATTTTAGGAGACTATTTTTCCTTTTCCTAACGTAATTATAGGAATAGAATATTTCCTTTTATTGCAATTGATTGTTTTTTCTTAGTTAGTTAGGATTCACCTGTATAAATATCCCTTCTTATGGGATACAATGACATACTGAAATACAACAAAGCCTTTTCTTCTTTCTCAAATTCTACAATGTCTCACCACATCATAAAACTTTCTGATCCTGATATCAGTTATCTCTTTTGGTATAGCTTTTAGAAGTATCAACAAAATATCCAATGTGACCAAAGAAACTAACCAACCATTTTTTTATTATGTTGAGCAAAATTTTGTAATACAGAAACCAATAGCTAAGTTTAGTATATGAGGGTAGACCAAGTGGACCTCAAAAGAAAATATGATTTACAATCAAAAAGGGTAGTCTGCTCTGTCAAATTGCAAGGGTTCTGGAAACCTCAGATAAGTTTAACTTTGTGCTAGGACTTGCCAACTTAAGAACATAACAAAAACAATATTCCCTCTGTCCAATTTATGTGACACTTTCTTTTTTAGTCTGTCATAAATAAGAATAATACCTTTCTGTATTTGGAAACAATTTAACTTTAAACTTCTCATTTACCCGTAATAATATGATTTATAGCCACAGAAATGTCTATGTCATGTTTTAGACCACTAATTTCAAAAGCCTTTCTTTCCTGAATTCCGTAGCCAATGAAACAATGCCTCATAAAATGGAACGGAGGGAATAATAAATAAAAAATAATAAAACGTATTTGGGATTTGTGGACATTTTTACCATCACATCAGGTACATCTTCATGTTGACATGCCAAACACCAGTATTTTAATGCCACATACATAACCTTGATGCTGGTAAAGAGATGCAAAGCTAGTGACCAGTACATGAAGAAAATTAAGTGTCAGTGGGAACAGGTTTCTGTACAGAGAAGTACTTCTGTGATCCTCCAAATTCCCTCTCTATGAGAGCAAGTCTAGATCAAGTATACTCTTTTTCTTGTTTCCTTTTCTTTTGACAAGAGTGATATATGCAAATTGTTTCCACCCTATAAATTCAAAACTTTGACCAACTTTCTCGATCATCGTTTGCTGAATATCATTTTAATCATGATTTATAGCGGTTTCTCACAGACAAGTGCAATTTCCTTGCACATAAGATGACAAATCAATGACTTTACCTGATCAAATTTACGTCCTTGGATCACATCTGAAAGTGCTAGACAAGAAGCCTCTCGTGATCGCCAAAGTCGGGATCCGCTTTGAGTTAAAAGATCATCAATAATAAGATCGTAATGCTCATCAATTGTTTTCTTTGAATCTGTAATAAGTGATCTCCAAATATGTGTCATCGCATCCTAAAGGAAACGATAAAATAATTCAAAAATGGGCATCGTTACTAAAGCCAGTAGGATATCAACTTCCTTAACATAAATAATAATTATGACAAACTGCATGCAGACCACTTTTTCTCCCTCTTACCACAACTTTTGAGAAAAGCATAAGCATATAATAACAAACTAAACATTCTCAGTTAGCATCTACAACTGCCAAACGATCACAGACAGTCAGATATCAAATTCCTTAATACAAAAAACTAACAATAACGAATTGCACGGCAACCACCTTTATCTCCCTCTCACCACAAATTATGAGGAAAACATAACATAACAAACTAAATAGTTAACATATCAGCTAAAACAGCCAAAATGATTTTTTGGTTGCTTGAATGGAATACTATTAAGTTAAGCCCCTACTTAACTAGGAATACACAAAATATTAGCTTCATACAAGAACTTATGTAGAAGTACCTGCACATTCTTATCAGGATCGTACTGATAACGAAGGAGTCTTGGAACAAGAGCATGCAAGTGAGGTTGCAGAGCATCCCCAGCATGCTTGGCTATCTTGGAGAACCCAAAGGCCGCACCTCTTTTAGAATTCAAAGATGCCTGATAATTGGCTAAGTCCATGAACTTATAAATCATGTCCGGCTGCCCCATCTCGTTTGCCAAGTTGCAAAGCTCCTTATAAGTACTTAGTTTCCCTCCACTCGGACTTTCACCAATTGTACCCTCTTGAAACACTTCAGAATCTTCTACAAGCTACGAGCACGAATTTAAAAAAAAAAAAAAAAAAAAAATCAGAGCAAAAATTGGGTAGTCATAGTGTAAGACACGAGGAAAAATTGTCAAGAATTATAGCAAGACAAAAGCAGTCATCAGACCTTAACAGCTCTTTTCCTCTTCCCAGAACCAGTAAGAGTGCCAACAAGAGCATTCACTAAGCTTTTCTTCATAGAAGCATCACCAAGCTCATATACAACACTAAGGCCCTGAGAAGCCAGCTCCTGGGTAAGCTCGTTCTGCTCAGCCAGAAGGTGAGAGAATGCTTCCTACAATAGCACAAGAGTCAGTGGTTCAAAAGGCTCTGGTAAAATGTTTTCCTTCGCAGACATCAAAATAAAAGGCTAGTTTAAAAGGCACAGCCATTGAAATTGCATTTATCAGGGGAAGAGATGCTTGAAGCTGCCTGGTAGCCAAATACTTGAAGCTGTCTCGACATTGCTCTTTAAAACAAAACTGTGACTATCATAATTGAGACTGGCTATTGAAACAATAAACATAATCTCTAACGGGAATAATTACTGTCAAAACATAATTGATGACTGCAGGTTATCCCTAACTAGATTGGGAAACTCAAGGATTCAGTACATCTAGAAAGAAGCTAACCAGTTGGCATACAGGCTAGCTAAGCATGGAAGCAAAATCCAAGTTTGGTTTACTTCTGTACTATGTTGTATTGCCATCTTTTGTACTATCTACTTGTGAACCAAATAGGGAATCCAATCCCTAGGAAGGTCAAAGCTGGTAATAGTTTCTAGATTTTACTAATAATAAATTCCAATAATCAAAAGAAAAAATTCCTGGCAGCCAAAGGATTGACTGACACCAGAATCAACACACTTTACAGCTTATCATGTTAGCTAAATATACAAAAGGCTAATAGAGCTGAAAAGCAACAGTCATAGTACTTCTCCCAGATATACAACAACAATTCCGACTTATAAACCCCACACCAGTTCGAAATTCTTCCCGGGAATGTTATATAAATTTTTTCTATGGAACTGTCAGTGTCAACTTAAATAGAAGATACCTGGATGTCGGGAAGCAGTTTCTGGATAGCCTGGTGCTGACCACAATACATTGTCAGTGACAAAAGCCAGACAGTGCCAGCACAGCGCTCTTGTTTCCGGCTACTGTACAATAGATCGTCAAAAAGCTTTCTAGTGATTGCATCTCTAACTGTACTATGGCCTTGTTCATTGGCTTCAGAGTCCACACAGCTAGAACTTGTAGAAGACACATCTCCCATCAAAAAGTTTGAACTCATGGAAAGTGAAGTGTAGTTGCTCTTAAGAATCATGTCAGCAGTAACAGGAACACCACCCCATAGAAATGACAATGCCTCCCCAGCAGCAAACAAGATATCTTCTACCTAATCAATAACAAAATAGGAAACCAAGATGTAAAAGAAATAATGACAACTCAATGTACGCCACGCAGAAGCACAAGAAAGATGTTTTAGCAGTGATATTATTAAAATTAAGGTGTTTTCCTCGAGCTGTGAGCCTGAGAAAAAGAGAGTTTGTGCACTTTACGAACATAGAGAAAGACCTTTAGGGCCATCAATGGAGGAAATTTCACTTACCTTTGACTGGCTTAGACTGAAAATCAGGTCAAGAGCAATATTTAGATGTGAAGATGATAATTCCTTGACACACAAGTGTCCCAAAGAAATAACAATTCTCTGAACTGCTTTCACGTCATCACCAGCAAGCAGCTTGCTTAATTTTTCACGCAAGATTACCAATATGGGAGCTGCAGTTTTAAGCTTGGTTAAGTAAAATTATCCTACAAACATGTTTCACATACAGTGATTCTATAGTGGCCTCAAAAAAAGTACAAACTTACCTGAACTAGAGTCTACTAGCAGGAGAGGCAATGGGATACAAAGTCCGACATGGCCCAGCGCTTGCATTGCAAAAGAAGCCAATGTGGCAGTCTCCGAATTGACAACATCGACCAGACATTTAAGTGTACTCTGGAGTAAAGCTTCTGGGATCTGTCACACGTAGAAAGGAAAGCAAGGAAAAGATCCATGTAACCAACGGAAAATCTTATCGAAACAAAATCAATAAATACAAGATTTATAATGAAATAAACAATTAGTGCGTAGGTTTACCAACAAGAAGCTTAAAGAGGAAGCAACTTCAAAATTTCTATAGAGCTCGAATAATCTCTAGTCATGTTGAAAACCTGAGGGGAGGAAAGTAATAGAGAGAACTAATTTTGTTTATCCTACCTTAATTCTTACACAATACACCTTCACCTATAAATAGGTGTAATACACTATAGAACACGCAGAATTAAGTATGAAAAAATTTGAAAAATATGGCACTGCATAACTGTTTGACTCATTTATGAGATCAGCATATTTCAGTGCCAACTTTGACTCTCTACAGAGCAACAACAACAACAACAACAACAAGCCCAGTATAATCCCACTATGTGGGGTCTGGGGAAAGTAGAGTGTACGCAGACCTAACCCCCACCTTGAAAGGTAGGGCGGCTGTTTCCGAAAGGCCCTCGGCTCAAGAGAGGAGACAAAAGGTTAGATATGATCAAGCGTATCGAAAACAATATGAAAGCCAGGAATAACAAAGCAAGAAAGTCATGGTAAAAGGAGAATTAACTGCTATAGATAACTATGAAAATGAAAACAATGAAAGTAAATAAGTCATTATAAACCAACAGATACTTGCAAAAATCAAGAGACAAGAAACTATAGAACAACATAACTACTCTTAAGGGAGGATAGACGCGACTACCTACTATCCTTCTACCCTAATATGAGTCCTCCATACCCTCCTATCTAAGGTCATGTCCTCCGTAAGCAGGAAATGCGCCATGTCCTGTCTAATCACTTCCCCCCAATACTTCTTCGACCTACCTCTACCTCTTCTGAAACCGTCGCTGGCCAACCTCTCGCACTGGGGCATTTTCATCTCTCCGCATCACATGCCCAAACCATCTCAGCCTCGCTTCCCGCATCTTGTCTTCCACTGAGGCTATTCCAACCTTCCCAAGAGCCCACATTGTGGGATTCATTGGGTATGTCGTTGTTATCGTTTGGTTGGGGAACAAGTTATCGCAAGATTAATTATGTCAGGATTAGTTATCCCGGGATTCTTATCCTACCCTCCCACGGGATAAAAATAACACTACAATTCTGGGATTAGATATACCGAGGTTTTATTCCAACCAAACATGGGATAAACTCATCTCAAATTTAATCCCGAAATTAATTATCCCTTATCCCTCGTACCAAACGAAGACCTACTTAAACCTAGCATCAACACAACAAACTGGGAAAAAATTTCAAGTATCTACAACATATCAAAATCAATTATACAAGCTTCAAATTAGATGCTTTGGTGTGCACTTTTTTTTTTCCTTCCACCACGCCATTTTGGTGTTTTCAAGCTTGTTATCCATTTTCGTGAAATATGTTTTCTTGTCCAAGTCTTCTGCGTTAAAAAATATTGAAATGTTCAAAGTTTTCACTAAAAGTGCATATAAATACAGACTCAGAGATGCGGAACAAGAGAGTGATAGATTTCCCATCTTTCTCCTCTTTTCACTCTGTTTGAAATAATTTCATAACACCAAACAATCAGAGGCGGATCTAGGATTTAAACTTATCAAACTTTTAAATTTTTTAGCATTGAACCATTATATTTCTAAAGTTATGGATTCATATCTACTATTATTGTAGTTTTAGTAAAAAAAATTACACATAAATTTACACCCTGCATCGAAAGTTTGGGGTTCAATTGAACCCCTAATTATAGTGCTCCATCCGCCTCTGCAAACAATCCAGAAGAAAAAATAATGTAACAAAGGAGATAAACTTACCGAAGAAAGGAGCTGCAAGTCTCAAAACAGAGCATTAGAAACACATGAGAGACATTTTGGAGTTTTTAAAAAGTAGACCATCACTAACCTTTTAGTACTAAAAGAACTAAAATCATACGCAACCTAATTAAGGACAAGCTGTTTTTAAAAGATAAGATCAATGTTCTGTTTATTGAATGACATTTTGTATATATCTTCTTTTGACGGGTAAAAGCTGATAACACTAAATGTAACTGGCAGAGTAAAATAAGGACATGTGGCTGTAGAAAGTCCTCAAAATCTAGCTAGTACCGTGGAGATAGGCAACAGCCAATTTGCATTTCTCTCAATTTGTATTATTCGGGTTCTTAGTACATTAGAATGGAAAAAAAATAAAAAAAATCAACCTGATTGATATCTAAGGACACGTGGGGTTTCAAAGATGGTCCTTAAAATTCTTGCAAGGTCCAAATTGCCCTCAGTGAGGACGACAAAAGTTCTTGGATTGTGGCTTATATATAATAGTAATGCACAACTAAACTTGGCTAACAAGGTATCCCTCTGAACCAAGTACACTGCTGTTCTACTATGCATTTTACATCAATTGACGAGGAATTTTCACAAAAGCACTTGGATGCACATCGGAGAAATCCCGAAGGATAAAAACTTACAGAAACGGTTCTTGACATGCAATTTGCAGTAACATATCCTAAAGTACATAGCACGCCATGCTGCATCTCGAACCTGGAAGAATTGATAACGGATTATACCATCAGAAACCAATGCAGTTGCTCCAACGACGGAGATGATCCACAAGAGGTGATAGACAGCTGAATGTTTTAAACTCAAAGCTACAACCTTAACTTAGGTGCTGTACCGATTAAGGCGATCAATTCACTAATAAGATCACACAAACTGTGAAGAGGAAGTGAACAGGAAGCAATTCCAATTAAGCGAGATATAGATTCACGTGTATCAAAGTCAATATGTCCCAGAAATTGCTTCATCCATGCGACTTTATCGACATATCGAGAAGCTATCACCTGTCAGTAATATTAGAAAACCAAAAATTCCTGAATCCATAAATCAGATATAAAATGAGAATTTAGTGTAGTCCTCTTCTTCTACAATTCAAGGGAAATGTGAGCCTACCTGCGGCACATGAGATCCAACAGATATAAGCGCTTTGGAGGCTTTAGCATGCAGGTCAGCAGAGCCTTCGTAAGCCATTGCATGTTCTAGAAGCAAGCATAATTTCTCAACTGCAGCCGAAAAATGGGCACCTTCTACCAAATTATCCTGTTTCATATCTGCCTCAAAGCACCTCAACAAAAACTTGATCATAGCCACATAAGATTTAGATGGAAAAAGAAGCTTTGATCCTCCCACACTAGCAGAATCCAAAACCGAAGGCTGCTGTTGGATAATATAGTCTAGCATGTCAGAGAGTTTTGGGTACTTTAAGTTGAGGCTTTTGCTTACTGCTTTCCTTTGATCTTCATCAGGAAATAAACCCTCTAATGCAATTTCCCTACAGAAAACAAAAGTTGCACATTTGAAGACGTGTACAGAAAGAGGAGATGATAGCACTATTAACCCAGGCAAGAAATCACACAACAAATAAATTGCACATAACTTGATCAGAAACTATTTCAACAATGAGGAATACCATGTCTTCTATTTGAGTTAATTCCTGCTTTCTTTCCATCACTACCACTAATCTATTATGCAGTACCCATTTGAAAGGACAAAGAAGATGAGCAGCCAAATATTTGAAGTCTAAGACAGTTTTTCCAGATAAAGACTTAGGGAAATAAGGGAGCCATTTCTTCTGGCCTTATCTTTGCAATGTTGGACCTCAGAATCTTCAGACCTATGGGCTAGCTTTATTTTCAGTGGAGGAAAAACTTCATGCCTTTGGACTCCATGCGGACTCATTTTCAGCATTAGGTAGGGAATCCCACTTTTTTTTTTTTTTGATAAGGTAACTAAAATAGAATAGGTTCTTCACTCAGAAGGAACAACATCACTAAATGATTAATAGAAATTTTAGAGAAGGTAATGATGTCACTGCATTGAATAGACTTACAATTGAAGCATAATGAAGCTACAGAACGAGGGAACCTGTCTCAGCAAACATTCTAAGGCCCCGTTTGTCCGTAGATACCAAAAAAAATTCACTTTTTTTTGGAATTTTGGAGTTGGAGTTGTGTTTGGCTATAGTTTTTGAAATTGTAGTTTTTGGTGAAATGTAGTTGTAAAAAAGTGAAAAAAGTGAAAAATTTTGAAAAACAAGTTTTTGGAGTTTTTGGTATTCCGGAATACAACTTCAAGTTGTATTCGGAATTCGTATGGCCAAACGCCGAAAAGTGAGAAAAGTGAAAAAAGATTCCGGAATAAAGTGAATAATTCTTATGGAAAAACGCCTACTAAATATGCAAAAGTACTACTATGGTCGTAAGTGAATATTATAGAAAGATATCCAACAATTAGCTAATAAACAAGAATGTCCACTTAATGTTAAACAGTAAACCTCATAAGCTAACCTTATATCGAGCTTAGGATCAGCAGCTCCAAGCATACAAATAAATCGGCTTGGGCAATGCTGCATGTCAAACAACAAGGTTGCCCATCTCATAGCACAAAAGCGCACTTCGCCTTCCTCCTTGTGAAAAAGAAAACAAATAGAATAATATAACAGCTCGCATCCGTATTTGATACAGCCCCTCAAGTTAACAGGAACAAGCATAACACTGGAACAACAAAAATAAAGGAATCAATGCTACAAATGGATACCACTTGAGAACTTCTAAGAAGGAGTGCCTCCAGATCATTTAATACATTTTTTGGTGCATCCTGAAAACCAAATAGCCGTCAAAAGGGTGGAGACTGTAGAAAACATATAGTGTTTTTTTTTTTTTTTTTGAAAAGGGTATAAATAAACAGTTCACAATGTAGAACCTTGTAAGCAAATGCAAGGGAATTTGTTGCTTCTTGAATAGTAAGACGAAGAAATTGGGCCTCAGATTGCAGGGCATTAAACAGCCTTGAAGCAACATCAACTTTATCTCTGTAACAAATTCAAAATGAAAATGGCACATTAAAATAACATCTAATTTAGCTATAAAAAAAAAAAGAAAAAAAAGGCCCCGGGGAAGGAGAGAGGGGGGGAGTGAAAAGTAAACAGGTATCAGAAAATGTGCATACCTAAAAAGTTGAGGCATCCTCTTAGCAAGCAAGCCAATTGCTTGGAAGGCAAATGCTTTCGTCTCGCGTGCAAAAACATCTGGACAGATATTACTTGTTAAACATTATACTAAACCAATTATATCAATCTCAAATGGCTTAGCCGAACAAAGTTCAGTTTTATATAAGCAATAGCACCTGATTCTGATGCTGAATAACCATCAAGAGATTTCAGAATCCCTGTCAGTATAACAGGGCCCATAAGCCTCAATTGGTCCATTGCTCCCTGCATTTATTGGTAATAAACTGTCAGAGAAAATAAGTTCAAAGACATTGCTTCAGTAATCATCAGAATTGGTGTATATAAGAAGAAAGCAATTGTCGTTGGAAGTCAAAGACCGTCTTCCTCAGGTAATCATGGCATTTTCAGCATAAGGAAAAGTGGATCACCAACTCCCAAGTTCAATAGAAGAGGTCTATGAAATTGTAAAATCTCCACTTTGATCACCAAAGAATCACCAATTACCTCTCCAATCAACATGACTGTCCATGTGTGACACCCTAGCTTAAGATGAAAGTCCCACATCGGCAAACCACAAGAGATGCTAGGTATATAACTAAGCAAGCCTTGCACCCTAGTGACGCGTTTTAAAGCCGTGCAGGCCTAGGCCCAAAGCGGACAATATCATTAGCGGGCTGGGGTGTTACATATGGTATCAGAGCCACTCTTGTGTCAGCCTTGTCGATGGTGGGTCAAAGTTCAACTGAATTTAGGCAAATCCCGGGTAGGCGAGGCAAACCTCAGTGCTAAGTCTAGGCAAATCCCATACACGGGGGCAAACCTCAGCGAGGACATTGAGTCCATAAAAGGGGGTGTATGTGACACCCCAGCTTAGGAGGAAAGTTCCACATCGGCAAAACACAAGAGAGATGCTAGATATATAACTAAGCAAGCCTTACACCCTAGGCATTTTAAAGTCGTGCGAGCCTAGGCCCAAAGCGGACAATATCATTAGCGGGCAGGGTTGTTACACCATGATAGAATATCTTTTACCAGCATTAGTAACTCTTTTGAAGAAAGAAAAAAACTGTATTTCGACCACCTTCCTTTGTATTTTGCCTCCATGATATTTCTCAATCCTCCTGTTAGTGCTTCTTTCTTCTCTAATCCCCCTTAGACAATATGCAGTTTTCAGTTGTAACATCTAGTGCTAGGCATTCGAGAATTTCTGACTTCCTCTTATTAATTTCACCACATTCTTAGTTATTCTTTGAGGCTTGATTGCAGTGTCAGGGTATCATATAACTTAGCAAAATGTTAATGAGGCCGATAACAAAGTTCTTGTAGGCATTTTGCCAACATAGCGAAGTTCTAATATATGCGAAGAAATAAAAGAGAGGCGGACATATATGGAAGACTAATAATAATAGAACAAAAACACCTATTTACAAGTGTCAAACCTTGAGTCATATTATACTTGTTTCTTGTTGGACAGTAATTAATAACTTAAAACTCGATTCTAAGACTAACACTTAACATACTAACCAATGTTGGATGCATTATGGAAGAAGGCATTTAGAGGGTGTTTGGATTGGCTTATTTTAAGGGCTTAGTAGCTTGTAAGCTCTTTTCTACTCTTTGTGGTGTTTGGGAAAGATAAAAAGTGTTTTTAAGCACTTACTTTTAGGCCAAAAAAGTACAAAAATAAGCCAAAAGCTGGGCATTCCCAACTTATGACTTTTAGCATTTAGCATCTAAGTTACTTTTAAAAAGCCAATTTAAACACCCTCTTAGTGCAATATATAGGACATCATGTTATGGATGATCACATTAAATAACGAGCCTTTAGAATAATGTATCCATAAAGGCATTATAAAGGAGAAAGATGAATCCATGAGGTTCATTGGCTCGATTGTTCATAATGGTAATTGGATATTATTTTTATGAAGGAGAAAGATGAATCCATGAGGTTCATTGGCTCGATTTTTCATAATGGTAATTGGATATTATTTGTCATATCCACAGCTGCACACAAGTGCTAATGATAGGATGCCTCTAAGTGATCTTCTCCCAAGTTTTGGTTCAACAACAAAGGTAGTATTGTGCTAACTATGTGGTAGGTGTAACGCGAATTTGAACCCTAACTAGTGAACCAAAACTGATACTTAGGTGGAGAAAAATATACAAATGGACTCATTATCCAAGTTTCAGAACTGGAGTACAATGAATTTCTAGGTTTAACTTTTAAAAAGAAAAACTCTAGCAGATCATCACAAGAAACATTCAGGGAATACTTGAGAATTATGCTTCAGAATAGTTATCGAGTATTGGAAATAGTAGGAACTGGAGTTTATACAAAAATTTACATGTACACTAGGTACAGAGAGGACCAAGTCTAAGTAGGCTTAGGTGACCTTATTACTTATGTCAAACTAAAGGGAAAGACGGGATGACGGGTAGAAGATACGGAGTGTAACAGTAAAAAAGGAAGTCACTTTTCCTCCACATAGAGAGCTATCTGGAATACAATAGTTAGAGCAAGCAAATCTTAGACACAGGGAACAGATTGTTAATTTAAGTTAGTATTGTTTATGCAACGAGTTCAAGAAAGATGTACATTACTTATTGTTGCACTATCGTGTGGTTCTGAGTTGGAGCGTAAGGAAGCATGGCACCCCAGATGAATGCAGCATGCAAAGGTAGCCTTTTCTTAGACAATTTGGAATAATAGGATGAGGAGGATGTTCCAATGCAATGGAAAGAAATTAAGGAATATAAAGTTCTTTCATTCTCCATTTATGCATTTGGTGTAAAAAGAAATCATGTTTGCAAATATAATGGGATAGACTGGTCAGGAAACCAAGAAGAGCACTCACAGCCTATGTTGCTCGGACTCTTCAAAATTATCAACGGGTGCGTGTCGGATACTTCAAAAGTAGTGCACTTTTGGAGAATCCGACACGGGTACGGCATAATTTTTGGAGAGTCCGAGCAACATAGCTCACAGCCACGTTGCGCATATACTTTGGCACCTTCATGGTGAACTCTTGAAATGAACTTCGACTTATCTAGTAAAGGAATTCCAATCCTATATAATCATGAAAAGGTGTCTTAATTTTCAGAAACAGATGTTCTTAAGTATCCCTAATTGTTATCGCACTTCCCACATGTTTCTTTAACCTATGTTGGACAATGCTGGAGCTCCTTTAGTAGCACATGACAGGATTGTTGAGCTTCAGTATGTTGTGGAAGATTCTTAGGAGCCGTTTGGACATGATTTGAAATCATGACATGAAATCATGTTTGGACATGCAATTTGGATTTCTTAAGTTGTATTTTTTCTTATAGACATAAAAGCCCCACAAGTTGTGAAAACCATCAAAACTTTCCCAATTCTTATACAATCTTACCAAATGAGCAAGTCATAGTTCATAACAAAATTAATACGCTATTAGAAGGCCTTTCTAAAAAATACAACATCAATTGATCAAACTTTAGTTCAATAAAAAGGAACATTTAACATGAATAATAATATAACTACTCTTTAATATAATCCTCTCACATGGCACGAACAATCTCTTCACGCTGAGCATATTTGATATTTGATATAAATGGTTGGTAAATATATCCACCAATTTATGAGTCTTTTTTTACAAAATATAAACTTATGGGTCAAGTTTTACATTTAAAATTTTTGAAATCATGATTTGAAATCCCAAGTCATGCCTTTTTGGATGATTTGGAATTTCATCTCATGAGATGAAATCGCATGTCCAAACGCCTACTTATAGGTAATGAAATCTTACATGCTTGAAGACCCATACAGTGAACTCCATTCCCAACTGCTTCAACCTTGACGTTGTATTACTCCCTATAAAAGCAAGAAGTATAAATGAATTTTCCTCTACAGCAGTAAGAGTGGAAATTCAAAGAAATGACAGAAAAATCCTAAATAGATATACTATTGCAATAAAAAAGTAAGATGCAGCATTTTATAACATGCAAATCAGCAAACATCTGCTTCAAGTTTGAGGTAGCATAAGTAGAAAGCTGGAACATAAAGCTCTTGGCACACCCCTTGAAGATTCAAATTGATTGAGAGGCTCGGTGTATAGAAGAATTACAAAACAACAAGGGAAGTTTCTTTAATGCAGGTCAACTTTTGAAACTTGACAAATTATTTACTTGATGTAAGTTTCTATGGGAGCACTTCACATGGAGACCTTGAGAGATTTACAACCAAGAAACATTTCCTTCTGTTAGAGCAGACATTTAGGAGGAAGTTAACACTTATATGAGCAGTATGGAAGGAAAGAAATAGGAGTACTTTTGAAGCAAAAGAGCTTGATTTTGATTTTGTACATTCTAAGAATAGACTCCTTAATTTTAATGTGTTTTTGGTCCACCAATGAGGTTCTGATTTGTAGAGAAGATTGTGTGTCTATAATAGAGAATCATAATTCTCTACAAATTCTTTTGGTATATCTAGTTCTTTCCACTATGCCTCGGGTGTGCTGAATACTCCTGTTTCAACCATGGTCTCAAAAAGTACTTTTAGACAATGAAGAATGCAGCTAAATGAACAAAGATAATCACCGAAAGAACAATGGATTACAGAGATGGGGTTAAGGCGGAGTGAAGAAATCCAGGAATACAGGAAGATGATTCTGACTCATAAAACAGTTTTGAACGTCCGAATTTGAGGATATTTGTGATGCAGGACCAACTATACCAAACAATTAGTCAAAAAGCAATGGTTCTTTTGATGTAGTAAGTTAAGACATTCCTTATTTTCTACTGTAATTTAGAATTTTCTTTTATCTAATTTCAGATGTTAGTCTTGAGGTTGCAAGTTGAAACTAGAAATACAAAACTGCAAGTGTTAAAAGAAAAAGAAAAATTGAGGTTTTGTTTTCACATTTTTTGTCTCCAACACTTAACTTTTTATATTCACATTCCAACACTTGTCATTTAACATTAAAAATCACATAAAACTCTAAAAAAAAAAAAAAAAAACATATAAAGCCAGGCTTAAGCCCCAAAAAACCCAGCACAGCCTATTAACTTAATGGACCACAGGTTGTATTACCGCCCCCCCCCCCCCCCCAAAAAAAAATAACTGCCCTTCATAGCGGCCTGTTAAGCCTCATCCCCGACCGGTGGCCCTCAGTCCCACCCCTAAAGGGACCATGCTCAGCCCGGACCAGCCCACTTTGACATGTATGCCAGAAACAGCTTACTCGTCTTGGGACAAAATTCACAAATAGCCATTTTTCGGACCCTTAACTGAACTAATCATAGATTCAAATTTAGTTAAAAATAGTTATTTTTAGAATCGAAATAATATTTGACAAAACTACCTCAACTTAAAGGAGTGGCAGAGACCCACTGAATCAGAGAATGAGGAGAGTTCGAAGTCCAGGACATTATCCTGAAGTTCTTAATTGCAAAAACTTGAATTCTTATCCTGGAGTTTGTGTACGAGTTAAATAAAGAATAAATTATAAGCTCTTTTGCAAACACTGCTCTCTATTGTAAACTTTCACTCACCTTCTATTTTTGTTTTTTGCTTCCAGATCTTCAATTATATATAACTCAATGCCGAAATCAATATGAGCTTCAAAAATCAAACGTATAGTGGAGAGCTCAAAGAGATGTTCAGTACATATATGGCCAATGGCTTCAAGGGATGATGGTCGTTGAAGACGGAAAACTGACATTCTAATGGGAACTCACCGGAGAGTTTCATTTGTCTACTTATCACGTTGATAGAAAGAATAGAGAATACAGTGAAAATTGCGGATAATAACACTAAATAGATATACCTCATTAGTAAATACAATAAATTGAACAGACAAGGAAAGCCTCTGAAATTATTCCAATTTTCTATTGTGATTTTGATACGACTGCTCCTTTACGGACTTACTTTAGAAGAAAATCAAGACAAGCATGTGGAGATAATCTGTCAACTTAAAATATCAGCTGGTGTCAGTTTCTTGGTTTTAAATAAGATAAAATATTAAGCAGAACTTATCTACAGTAGTTACAAGCAGTTATTTACAGCAGTAGCTGTTTTATCTATGTATTAGGAGTTATCTTTATGTAGTTATTTACAGCAGTAACTGTTTATCTATGTATTAGGAGTTATCTTTATGTTTTAGTATATATATTTGTATCTAGAAAAATTCTGGAATTATTCAGAATTAACATTATCTTTGTATCTGGAGATTTGTCCACTCCATACGGACATAGTTATTGGTTAATGCAGTGTTTAAGATCCTTGCACTTTATTTAACCAGTGCAATTTCTTTCCTATTTCTTCTTCTTCATCATTGATTCTATCATTTTGGTATCAGAGCGGCAAGATCCAGAATGGCATCTACTCGTTCTTCTAACGAACCGCCACCACAACCAGTCACAAACCATCCAACTGAGCCCTCTAATGATCAGATTCTCCAGCAATTAACGTTTATAACATCACGTTTGGAAGCATTAGATGCAGCCATGAAGGTCCAATCCAGCGGTCATCAAACGGAAGTTAATCACATCCGCTAAAGGAAAGGGTCCAGAAAATGTTGATATGGACATACCTTGGTGGTTGAAGAATCCATCTCATAGTCCACACACACAAAGATGGAGTTTCCTCGATATGAAGGAGGAGATCCCCGTGGCTGGATTTTGAAGGCTGAAAAATATTTTCGATATTACCAAACTCCTGATGATATGAAGGTTGATGTTGCAGCCATGTATCTGGAGGGTGATGCACTTGATCTCTTTGCATGGAATAACAGTGAGCGTACACTATTGTATTGGGAGGACCTTGTTAAAGCTTTACAAGAGAACTATGGTCCTGCTGAATTTCAGAACCCTGACGAACATTTATGCAGCATCTGACAATTGGGCACAGTACAAGAATATCACCAGGAATTTGCTAAGCGATCTGCCCGAGTCCAGAATTGGCCAGAACACTGTCTTCTGGGGGTGTTCCTTACTGGGCTTAAAGAAGAACTTAAAGCAGATGTGAGAATTCACAAGCCCAGAACTGTATATAAAGCCATGAGCCTTGCAATGGAATTTGAGCAAAAAATGGGTTCCAATCGTGGGTATAAAGGGTCTCAATGGCCAAATCTGTCAAGATCCAACACAACCCAAATTGGTTCTGCACGTGAAGTTCCTTCTCCGTCAGCAGGCAACCAACTCGTGTCGCGAACCAATCCAAATTCTGCACAGATGTCTCCTTCTCATCGTGCTTGGGATATAGAGAAGCAGAATCGCATAGCCAAAGGACTCTGTTTTAGGTGTAATGAGAAATTTACACCAGGTCACCGTTGCAAGACAGCATCTCTTACTCTTATGGAGGCAAACGACAACACTGAAGGTGGTGAATCCGTGGAACAAATGCCAATTGAAATTACTGATACGGATGCAAGTACAACTGCCCTTGCTGAAATTTCGTTCCACGCCTTTCTAGGTAACACAACAAGCACAACGATGAAACTTCAAGGAACCTTAAATGGATGAAAGGTGCTGCTTCTGGTTGATAGTGGGTCATCCCACAATTTTATCTCTGATAAAATTGTTGAAGAATTACAGTTGGTTGTTCAAGTTGTGCCTTATTTTGGAGTCCAGATCGGCAATGGAGATATCATACGTTGCAACCGTCTGTGCCAAAATCTTGTTGTGAAATTCCCGGGATTAACTATCACTCAAGATTTCTATCCTTTCTCTGTTGGTGGAGCAGATTTGGTGCTTGGAATTAAGTGGCTTGCTTCTTTAAATACAATGAAAGCTAACTGGAATGAGATGTTTCTGATTTTTAATTTAAATGGGAAACGGTATAAGCTTCAGGGAGTTCCACAAAAATCAGATGCACCAGTTTCTTTCCAGTATCTCTCTAGGGAGGCAGATACTTCAGGTAATTCTCTACCCGTTGATATTCAGAGTTTGCTTCATGAGTTTGAATCAGTTTTTGAAGAACCCAATACTACCACCTTTTCGCCAACACACCCACTCTATCCCTTTGATTCCTAACTCAAAACCACCTAATATCCGTCCTTACCGCTATCCTTACTTTCAAAAATCAGAAATTGAAAAGCAAGTGTCTGAATTGCTCCAGAAGGGTTTTATAAGGCCAAGTACCAGTCCATTTGCTAGCTCTATCCTTCTCGTCAAGAAAAAGGACAATACATGGCGTATGTGCATGGATTATAGAAGTCTCAACCAAATCACTATCCCAGATAAGTACCCAATCCCTAATATTGATGAGCTTCTTGATGAATTGCATGGAGCAACCGTTTTTTTGAAGATTGATTTGCGTTCTGGTTACCACCAGATACGTGTTAATCCTGCAGACATCCATAAAACTGCTTTTCGTATGCATTCTGGCCATTATGAATTCACTGTTATGCCCTTTGGTCTTACTAATGCCCCTTCTACGTTCCAAAGTGCTATGAATGATTTGTTCAGACCATACCTGCGCAAATTTATTCTGGTATTCTTTGACGACATCTTGATATATAGTCGGACCTTTGAGCAGCATATCAATCACTTACAACTTGCTCTTCAACTTCTCAGAGATAATAGTTTTATGCCAAAACTTCTAAATGCTTATTTGGGCAGATCCAGATTTCTTTTTTGGGTCATGTGGTTTCAGAAAATGGGGTTGGTGTTGATCGGGATAAAGTCCAAGCAGTCTTGGAGTGGCCAGTACCAAGTAATGTGAAGGAGTTACGAGGATTTCTTGGGTTAACAGGTTATTATCGCAGATTTGTGAAAGGTTATGGAATGATGGCTCGACCACTCACTGAACTTACCAAGAAAAATGCTTTTCAATGGTCGGCCACAGCTGAAAATGCTTTCCAACTTCTCAAGCAAGCCTTAACAACAGTTCGGTTCTACGACTACCAGATTTCACTCAACCATTTGTGGTGGAATGTGATGCTTCTTCAGAAGGAATAGGGGCTATTCTTCTTCAGGATGACCATCCTATTGCTTATTTTAGTAAGGGACTTTGTTTTTCCAATCGTTTGAAGTCTACTTACGACCGGGAATTGCTTGCTCTTGTATTAGCTTTGCAGAAATGGAAACACTACCTCTTGGGTCATCATTTTTATGTCCGAACAGATCATTGCAGCCTCAAATATCTCCTTTCCCAGCGTATTACCACCAATGAGCAGCAACGATTATTAATGAAATTGCTTCCCTTCGACTTCACAATTGTTTACAAAGCAGGGAAAGACAATTTGGGAGCTGATTCTCTTTCAAGGCGGCCGTTGAATGCTGAATTTTTGGCTCTTGCTCTTCCTGTACCAATGGATTTTTCCAATTGGCAAGATGCTCTCCAGGAAGATCCATATACTCGTGAGATTATTCAAGCCATATGCCAAGACTCTTCCTTACAGCCAGATTTTCACCTGGTGGATCACAAACTTTATTTCAAGGAAAGGTTGGTTGTTCCAGATCAGTCTTCTCTACGACAAAAGCTTCTCTCGGAGTCTCAAGAAACACCTTCTGCCGGGCATGGAGGATATTTAAAAACCTTGAAACGCTTATCCTCCAACTTTTTCTGGCCAAGGATGAAGCATGATGTTAAGCTCTTTGTTCAGAACTGTTTAGTTTGTCAACAGGCCAAATACCAAGCTTTAGCACCTGCTGGACTTCTACAACCCTTGCCTGTACCTGATAAAATATGGGAAGATATCTCACTTGACTTCATTGTAGGACTTCCCAAATCTGGTGGTTATGACACAATTCTGGTTGTCGTAGATCATCTCAGCAAGTATTCTCATTTCATCCCCGTCTCACCCATATACTGCCAAGTCCGTTGCTAATGTTTTTTGTAGAGAAGTTGTGTCTCCACGGTATTCCTCGGTCAATTCTATCTGATCGGGATGTTATCTTTCTCAGTGCTTTTTGGCAGGAGCTTTTTCGACTTAGCAAAACAAGGCTAAGAATGGGTACATCTTACCATCCACAATCTGATGGACAGACAGAGGTGGTTAATAGATGCTTGGAATCTTATTTACGATGTTTTGCTATGGAGCAGCCTCGTACATGGAGTCAGTATTTACCATGGGCAGAATTTTCTTTTAACACGGGCTTCCACTCATCCACAGAGACTACCCCATTCAAGGTTGTTTATGGTAGAGATCCTCCAGCCATTTCTCCTTTTGTTCATGGAGAAACACGCATTGCTGAACTTGAAGAACAACTTTTGAATCGTGATGCTATGTTGAAGATTCTAAAGGATAACCTTTTAAAGGCTCAAACTCAAATGAAACAGCAAGCTGATGATCATCGTCGGGATGTTACCTTTCAGGTTGGAGATTATGTCTTTCTACGTTTTCAGCCTTACCGTCAACGTTCTTTGGCTCATCGCAGGTACGAGAAACTGTCACCTCGATTTTTCGGACCTTATAAAATTGTACGATGTGTTGGACCTGTAGCATATGAACTGGAGCTGCCTGCTTCTTCCAACGTCCATCCAATTTTCCATGTATCTTTGCTCCGTCCAGCTCATGGTCAGCAAGCTGTTATACCACCAGCCCCTCTTCCTCTAAGTGAAGATTGGGAACTCGCCCTATCTCCTGCCAAGATTCTTGCTCATCGATGGGTCAAAGAAGCTGGTATTTCTTCTTTGGAATTGCTAGTGCAATGGGTTGACCGTCCCCCTGAAGAAGCAAGTTGGGAAAACTATGATCTCATTGCAGACCAGTTTCCTTCTTTTCGCCTTGAGGACAAGGCGACTTTTCAGGGGGGATGCACTGATACGACTGCTCCTTTACAGACTTACTTTAGAAGAAAATCAAGACAAGCATGTGGAGATAATCTGTCAACTTAAAATATCAGCTGGTGTCAGTTTCTTGGTTTTAAATAAGATAAAATATTAAGCAGAACTTATCTACAGTAGTTACAAGCAGTTATTTACAGCAGATTTACAGCAGTAACTGTTTTATCTATGTATTAGGAGTTATCTTTATGTAGTTATTTACAGCAGTAACTGTTCATCTATGTATTAGGAGTTATCTTTATGTTTTAGTATATATATTTGTATCTAAAAAAATTCTGGAATTATTCAGAATTAACATCATCTTTGTATCTGGAGATTTGTCCACTCCATACGGACGTAGTTATTGGTTAATGCAGTGTTTAAGATCCTTGCACTTTATTTAACCAGTACAATTTCTTTCCTATTTCTTCTTCTTCATCATTGATTCTATCAGATTTTTAATATCCACTTTGTTATAGGAGAATAATTACTTCCCTTATCGTTAGTGGAGAATAATGTCTTATCTTATTTTATTAGATGACAACTCCTGTATAGGAGCCCCTTTATATTGTTGAGAACCAAAGACTGAACCCGTGGGCCAAAGGAAAGGGTACCTCTTCTGCAACAGAACCAGACCAAGCAAGCACAAACATATCCTTTATTTTTTTGATGAAGCACAAACATATCCTTCATTGTATCCCACTCTAGAGAATATCATAAGCATAAAGAAAAAAACATATGTTATCCATATCAGGACCAAAATAATTTAAGGACACATCACAGATGGGAAACATAATCATTCGAGGCCAGTAGAAATCTTAGTGTAGGAGTCTACATGAGCTTAAATCCTACATCTCATGTGTATAAAGAAGCTAAAATACCAGCAAACGATCTTGAAGAAACAACGCAAACCATAAATGAAGCTTTGCACGATTTTATAGCCCCCTTACAGAGATGACTAATGCACACAAAGAGAGGATTTTTACCATATATGCAGCCAAAAATACACTGTAAAGTCAACGGAAAACTGTTTGCTGCTGTAATTGATCGGCAAAAAATAGACATCAGTTTTGCTCTCAAAGATGGATTTCCAGGACTGACTCTCAACTCTGGTGGAATTTGGTCAGTTCCAGCGGTACCTACAACAACAGCTGCATCGTTAGCATTATTTGCAACTGATAGAGCAAAATAATTTCTTGCTCAAAAAGACATGCATCAGAAGAAAAATATGAGGCAAGAAAAGATATAAGCTCTTAAAAAATAATTTTCAGTAACACCAGTGAGTGAATGGTGACAAGACCCTCTGCAGATATGTTCCTCTCATAGTAGTTGCAGGTCATGGTGGATGCGCGCGCGCGTGTGTTTTTTTTTGTGTGTGTGTGTGGGGGGTTGTGTGTGGGGGGGGGGGGGGGGGGGGGGGGTAATAACTTGTTAATAACTAAACTAGTTCCCTTTATTGTGCAACTCTTGTTGGACATTGCACTTCGGCGGTACGAACTTACCTTCACGTGTATGTTTCTACTTTCTGAATGATACTGTTTTATTTTTTTTTTAATAACCGTGGAGTCCAAGCCAACTTGCGCGCACCCGACTAATTCCACGGGATACCTGCCACCTCCCACCAGCAATAGGTACCAGATAACTCTGTCCACCAAGGCTAGGACAGATGGGAAGAAATCACCTAGTGTTTTTGCCTCTGCTGAGATTTGAACCTGAAACCTCATGGTTCTTGCCCACTTCATTGACCACTCACCCTTGGGTGCAAATGACATTGTTCTTATGGTAGTAACGGTATCTGAAGTAAGCTAAAAGGATTTATGTTAGAGAAATGAGAGTTTGCCTTATTGTATTGGAAGTCGATTTGCTTCCATAAATTGTTTAATATTTTTCAGCATGTTATTCGGAAGAAAAAGATTTCCCTACAATTTTTGATACTCGTGAATATTTTATTTTTAATCAATGCAGACTTAGCTAAAGATAGGGCACAATGGAAGAAAAAGATAGTTAGGGGATAGGATTTAGTCTTGTAAGAGAACTTCTAATATTGTTATAAGGTGAAATAACAGATGTTCCCCTTAAGTTGTCCACAACGACCGGATAGACATCTTAAGTTGTCAATGACTAGATAAACGCCTCTACTTGACACAGGTGTGTCCCGTGGACACCCGGATCCAGCAGACCTTACGAGTGAGCTGCAATCGCAGAACGCCCCAAATGGACAAATCAGCAGATGATACGTGTTTTTTTTTAATAGAATAGTAATTTTTTTAAGAAAAATGCAATTTTTTGTACATCTCTTTCAAGAAATTGTAACTTCCATTTTTTATAGAAAAACCCTCCCCTCCACCCCTCTTCTTCTTCTTCTGGAATCTGCTCTTCCTTCCCTCTCCATCCTCATCATTCCCTCAACACCTCTTTACCTCCGATGCTACTCCCCTGCCTTTCCCGTCGTTGTTCCTCCATCCCTCCCCCTCCTTTCCCCTCTATTTCTATTTTCTAGAGCAGAAATTTGTTTCTTTTATATCTTATTTTTTGGGGTTATCTAGTTCTTATGGGTCAAATTTAGGTGTCAAAATTTGGTTAAACATTTGTTTAGACCCTATAAATTTTCTTTGAGGTTGAAATTTTCATGATACTTTAATGGTGAATGGAAATTTGAAGAAGTATGAGGAAGATGGTGAAAATGTGGGGCCCGTATAATTTTAACAAAGGAAAATAGACTTTAAACATTTCACACGCTGAAATTTGGGGGAAAGACATATATTTAGCCATATCAGCTTGGGGTATCCACGAGACACACCTGTGTCAAGTAAATGTGTCTATCCAAGCAAAGTTAAGGTGTCTATTTGGTCGTTGTGGACAACTTAAAGGTGCCATCTATGTATTTCGCCTTATTATTACTAAAATTTATAACTAACTTATTTTTCACTTTTGTTTTTATTTGATATGATGGTTACATGAATTGAGCTTAAATGGAAAAGTAACAACAACATACCCAGTATAATCCCACAAATGGGGTCTGGGGAGGGTAAGATGTACGCAAGCCTTACCTCTACCTTTGTGGGGCAGAGAGGCTGTTTCTGAAAGACCCTCGGCTCAAATGGAAAAGCTAAGTTCCTCGGCCTCGGGTGCAGGTATATGATACCGGTATGGATCTGAGTGTCGGATTCGACAAAATCTAAATTTTAAGATTCGGGAGTGGGGATCCAGGTGTGGATACGGGTGCGGGTATTCAGCTAAGAAAATTCAAAATTATAAAAATAGAGCTATAAAGAACACGACCCCTTCAATTCTTGGTTTCTCTCTGTTTGGCCTGAAACATGAAGCAACGAATATGGGACAAAAGGACTATAATATTGAAGGTATGTCATTTTCCATGTTTTAAATTTGTTTTATCTTTCAAAAATCTCAATTTTCCCACCAAATTTGTCCATAGACTTTGGTCAAAGAATCCGAAGTTGGTTGACCGTATCCGAGACGTATCCCGCACCCGTCCCGTGTCAAGACAGGTGCGGCATCAAAAACCAAGGAAAATTCATATAGCTGAACCCAACTTCTTTGAGGCATAATTGTTGTTGTGAATATTTGATTTTATGAGTCTATTACATGGTTTAAGCCAAGGAATACAAAACTTTTAATGGTTTGAACCAAGATTATTTTTTTTATTTTTTTGAACAGTTAACATATCTATTATCAACAAAAAAAATACACCAAAAGTGTACTTTCAGTAGTAATTACAAGCAGTAGTTAGAGAAAGCAAAACCTACCACCTAAAGCCCTATAAACAATCTAGAATACTAGTTATATCCTCTACCTCTTGGGGGAGTTCATGAATACACCAAAAATAGAAAAACGCTAGACAATTCATCTTCAATTTCTGGAAGGAGATACTTTTGTCTTTAAAGCATCTTTGATTCCTCTCCTTCCATATTGTCCACCAGATGCAAGCTGGAACAATCTTCCATCTCTCCCTATGGCCTGACAAATTACCATCTCTGTTCCAGCATGCAAGAACTTCAACTGTATTCCTTGGCATAGTCCAATTAAGCACTCTTGAATTGATGAAGAACTGCCAAAGCTGTTCAGTCACTTTACAGTGAAGGAAAGGATGATTTATTGTTTCAGCTTCAGTTTCACAAAAAAAAACACCTGGAGCAAAGTTGTAAACCCCTTTTCATCACATTATATTGTGTTAAAACAGCTTGTTTAGCCATTAACCATGTAAAGCATGCCACTTTGTATGGAATTTTAACTTTCCAAATCATTTTCCATGGCCAGAAACCAAGTTGAGGACTGATGTTACTGATGCAATTATAGGCAGATTTGACTGAGAATCTTCCTTGCTTATCCTTCAACCAAACTAAACTGTCCACCTCATTAGAGTAATCCTTGAACTGTTCAAGGGTGTTGTAAAATCCTATCAGCCTTTCCACTTCCCAATCATTGAGCATTCTCCTGAAGCTGAGGTTCCATCCCTGATTATCTCTGACTTCCAAGGTTGTTGCCTTCTATTGTTGATTCAGAATGTAAATATCAGGGAACAAACTCTTCAGTGATTGTTGACCTACCCAGACATCATTCCAGAAAGATGTCTTCCTACCATTGCCTACTTTTATCTTTGAATTGTGCCATAGTCTAGGCCACTGATTCCTGATAGTTCTCCACAGCCCAACACCGTATGGATTCTTTACTTCCTTTGTTATCCACTGATTTTCCATCCTATATCTAGACATAATTGTTTCTTTCCATAAGGATTGTTCCTCTGAAGCAAATCTCCATAACCATTTCTGCAGAAGGCTCTGATTCTGTAACCTCAAGTTCTTAATTCCCAACCCCCCCCCCCCCCCCCCTGCTTGCTAGAGATAACTGTACACCAATCTACGAGGTGATGCTTCATTGTCTCACAGTTTCGTTGCCATAAGAAATTCCTTCTCAAAGTGTCCAGCTTCTTGGTGACCTCAACTGGCATGGGTAATAAAGACATCATGTAGGTTGGCAAGGCATCTAGTACACTGTTGATCAAAGTTAATCTACCTCCGAGTGAGAGATATTGACTCTTCCAATTTACCAATTTCTTCTCGCATTTCTCCAAGACTGCATTCCAATTATTCATGGATTTACTCTTTGCCCCCAGTGGCATGCCAAGGTATGTAGCGGGTAAATCTCCTACTTTTCCTCCCAGAATGTTGGCCAGCCTGTTGATACCTGGAACTTCATTGACTGGATACACAAAACTCCTCTCCCAATTGATATGGAGCCCAGAAATAGCTTCAAAAAGGATAAAGATAAATCTTAGCTGCTTCAATTGATCGCTCTCTGTATCACAGAAAACTAGTGTATCATCAGCGTATAAAAGGTGGGAAATTGAGGGACCTTGAATGTCATCAGCATTGACCTTGAAACCCCTGATCTTGTTGTTTATTTGAGCTGTTTTCAATGTGTCACTGAGTCCTCCCATTGCCCGAATAAAGAGAAAAGGGGATAAGGGATCCCCTTGTCTCAATCTTCTCTCAGAAGAGAAAAAACCAGAAGGTGAACCATTGATCAAGACGGAGAACTTGACTGTACTGACACAAAACTTTATCCACTTGATCTACCAGCGACCAAAGCCCATGTTCTCCAAAGTTTTCCGCAGGTAATCCCAACTGAGATGATCATAAGCCATTTCTATGTCCGGTTTGCATAGAATCCCAGGAACCTTGGATATCTTTCTCACATCCACACATTCATTTGCTGAATCATCTACCATGGCCCCATTGATCAACAAACTATCAATGTTGTTGTACCTCTTGTGACAATGGGTAGTTCTGTGAAAGAATTTGGTATTTATATCACCCTCTTTGAGCCATAGAGCCCTGGATCTTTGCCTCCATGCCACTTCTTCCCTTTTAACAATCTCCTCAAACTCTACTGTTAGAACTGCCCTCAAATAAGCCTCATCTTCAGACAACATTCTTTGTTCTTGAACCACATCTAAGTCAGACAACTGATTGGGGACACTTTGCTTTTGCATACCCAAATTGCCTTGAACAGTTTTGCTCCATTCTTTTAACTTCCCTTTAAGATTTTTCAATTTGCTTGCTAAGATAAAATCTGGTCTATCTTCATAAACCCCTGAATCCCACCACTCTTTAACTTTATCCTTGAAGTTTTCCATCTGCAGCCACCAGTTCTCAAATTTAAAATAAGAACTTATCCTTTCCCAGTTACCACATTCCAGCATCAAAGGACTATGATCAGAGGTGACTCTCTGAAGAACTGATTACTTAATGTTTCTCAAAGAGACTTCCCACTCTTCTGAAATCAAAAACCTGTCCAATCTTGCAGCAATATCATGATTTTCCCCTTTTTTGCAAGTGTACTTGCCCCTACTAGAGGTACATCCTCCAGTTCCATATCCACTATAAATTCTGAGAATTCTTCCATAGCTTTGTTGAATCTATTACAATTCTTTTTTTCTGATGGGAATCGTACGGTGTTGAAATCTCCAGCTATCACCCAAGGACCATCTAAGAAGCTTCTAACAGCCCTCAATTCCCACCACACCTCTTCCCTTTCCTCTCTACCATTTGGAGCATACACACTTGATAGATGCCAGCAGAAATCTTGTGTTTTGCCACTGAAACTTACAGTAATACAGTAGGATCCCACCTCACAAATTACTCCCTTCCAGATACTACTATCCCACATTAAGATAATCCCACCTCTAGTACCACTAGCCTCCAGTTGAGCATACTTCACCCTCCTATTAGCCCATAGATCTTTTATAATTTCCCCTATATCCCCTTCCAGCTTAGATTCCTGAAAGCAATATACATCAGCCCTCCACAAACTCGCCATATTTTTAATCTTAGGCCTCTTCCTTAGATCATTGAGGCCCCTCACATTCCAAGACACTATTTTAACCTTCATTATGTTTATAAAGCATCCCCCCTACTTCTTGTGCCGAAGCTCACAAAGTTACTGACCGGCTCCAAGCTCTTCAATTCTTTGGATCCCTACATTTTGGAGTCACTGTCACAAGATCAGCAGATTCATCGTTCATAATTTGTCTCTGTCCATCTATTTTCATGAATAATTCCAAGGCCACATATTCACACCCCTGGAAGTGCAACCCAAATTCGTCGCTCATTCTGAGAATGTTTTGTTGAACAAAAAACGGAATCGCAGCTGTTGGTTCCATAAATTCTGCTCGATCGGTAGAATTCAATGGCAATACTTCCTCGACTATGATAACCCCCTCTTCTTTTTTTTCTTCCACTTGTACACTTTCTTCTACTTGCACCTCCAGAAGAGGTAGATCATCAACCTGAATGATCGACATCGCATCCTCATCTGTTTGCATGTCATTCTGTTCGAGGGCTTGGCGAAATTCTCCTTCGTCGATAACTGGAGAAAGTTGTTGAATCTCCAAATATACTGGGAGTGGACTATTCGAATCGTAGAAGGCCTCACTTTCAACTGAAACATTTATGTTTGCTAGTCGGTGAAGATGTTTTGTAGTGGTGGTGATGCTGATAGTTATGATGGTGGAGGTGATTGGTGTTATAGTGATTGGCGCGATGGTGGCGGTTGATTGTGGCGGTGGTGATTGTGCTATTTGAGTTAGTTGACGTTAGTAATTGGCAATGTTGGTGGTGGTGGATGAAGAATGTGTGGTGGTTGACGATGGTATTGGTGCTAGTTGGCAGTGGTGCTAGTTATGATGGTAGAGGTGGTTGGTAGTAAGGATTGGTCGCAGTTGTGGTGGTGGATGATAATGTGATGGCGGCGGTGCCTACGACAGTGGTGGCAAATACGGTTGTTAATATTATTAAAAGGATCTGAAGGCCTAATGATAGCCTCCTCAGAAATATTTAAGTTTACAATTTGGGCCAAAGGATCAGGGCCCAAAAGAGGCGAGCCCAAAGCCCTTTTATTCAGTCCTTGGGGAAGATCCTCACGTGCCATCTCACGTGCACTTCTGAAGGATTCAAATTTTTCTGAGCAACCCACGTGGCGATCACTGTTGCCAGCTGTTGCGGACCCCGGAAACCCCAGCTGCACCTTTTATCCATTGGGTCAAACCAGCAGTCCTTTCAGCCCTCTCTTCTCCGACGTAAAATCTCACCGAAGATTCATCCCAAATTTGAATTACATAACCGGTACCCTCAAATTCTAACTTCATCTCCTTCGGAATGTGATTTCCACCACCCTTGATTAAAACTCTAGCCCACTTCAGATGGTTACGGGGCTCAGTTTCCTCCTCCGTTCTCACCCACCCTCCACAATAATCACCGATGGCCTTAAAAACTTTATGCGACCATAGCTGCAACGGTAGGCCTACCAACCTGATCCACGTTTTCTTCAAAGTCTTCCTGGACTGGTGATACGCTCAAATTACACCTATTAATGGCGTAAAGCGACGTTGTCAAATATAGTAACCCAAACAAGGTTGGGGTCGAATCCCACAGGGAATATGAAGAGAAAAGGGTACTAATTGTATGCGATACTAGTCTTTAAAGGCTTTAATCCTATTCCGAATAGTTTGAAAAGAGATTTGGTTTGTATTCGCTATTTTGAAGTATTTGGAATTTGTTTGGATTGGGAGAACCAAAGTTGTGTCCCCGCGATGATTAGATGTTATGCTATGGGTGTCAATATGATATATTTCTAATGGGTCGGGGTTTAGTATGCACTTAATCTCTAATGCACTTTCTAATATTTTCCAATAGTTAGAAAGTATTTCTTTTCATGATTTTCCCAAATGCAGAAAAGTTGTAAATAAGATTGCTTAAATATGCCAAGTAGAACTCATCTTATCCCTAAGCGAGTTAGTTAAACGAGTGTTAACGCCCCGAGTCCTTGTTATATTATTTCAAATCACACCCTAGTTCATCTTTCCAAATAAACTAGGGTTTGTGCATGAACAAGTGTTTGCAACCACTAATGAACAATGAATGCGAGAAATAATAAAACACATCACAACCCATTATATATATATATATACAATGTTAGACACTCATTACATAGCACCCATCATTTGGGTCCACAACTTTGATTTAAAGAAACTACTCACACATTATGGTCTCAAAAGTAGTAAGCAATAAATGAGATATAAAGCTTACAAAGTGTGATAAAGATGATGGAAAATGGAATCTTGTTGTCTTCACTAAGCTCCAAAAGGGAAGTATTCAATGCTCACCCACCAATGGAACTTTGTTCACGTGGTTACAATTAAAATTGGCTGCCAAAAAAAACCTAAAATGTTCTTTAAATAGGCTCCAAAAAACGCACAGCAGCGACTGACAAAATTGCCCTCGATAGCAAGATCGACGGATCGTCAATCGTTCGACGATCCATCGATTTCTCTATCCTTTGTACCTTCAGCAATGTGTTCCATTCGACGGTGTCGTCGATCAGTTCGACGCTCCGTCGAGTATTCCGTCTTTCTCTCTTCTTGTTGACAGATCCTGATTAACGACACAAACGACGAAGCGTCGATCAATTCGACGCTTCGTCGATGTCTTCGTCCTTTGTTGTCTTCAACTTTGTCATCACTGGAAAATCGAGCTTATCGACGCTTCGAAGGACGGTCCGTCGGCTGATCGACGGAACGTCGATTCTTCATTTCTGGCCAATTTTTCCTTTGTTCTTTGTTCTTTGCTTTTTGCTTTTGGGCCATTGTTTTCCTAAAACACCACAAAACATATTAACGAGAACCAGACTTACTTGAAAACAACCAAAATTCATAGTAAAAAGGCGTCGAATGTGCCACAAATCCGCGGCACATCAACTGGATTGCCCTATCGTCGGCGACCACCACTGCAAATTCAAGTTTTGTTCCTTCCACATCCATGTTCCCCTTAAAACATGTTCAGCAGCTATGATTGAGGCAAACTCGAAAAGATAACTGTTGTTCCCCATTTCGTAGATGTTCAAACCATGCGCTTGGTTCCAATTAGCACTTGCCCATTTACGAATTTCTGAAAGAGTTGGAGCCTCTATACAATTCACAAGGAAAGAGCCATAAATGCTCCTGCGTAACTGTTCGTTCTGGGTTGGACTGGACCCACCTTCAATAACTAGAGTGTCGCCCTTCTCTATTGCTACAGCATCGTCGATTTCTCTTGTAATCCATTTACTCCTTCTGACAGTCTCAGGAACGACCATCTTGTGTTTCTTTGGGAGTGGCTTTGGTGCAAAGTGAAAAATGAACTTCTTGATTTTATTGGCCAACTCCAACCAACCCACATTGAACGCAACGTCCGGAATGATTATGACCGACCTGCTTTTTCCTTGCGAATTGATGATACTTATATATCTCCCCTTGCTATTATAATTCCTGGCACAAAAAAACTGAGAAAAATGTTCCTGAGACCTCCATCTTCTCACGACTTTACCTTTAACTAGTGATGCCTCTTTTAATACATGACACAACCATTCCATGGTCTTCTGGTTGAAACGTGATCTGCTCATTACGTTTCTGCCTCGTTCAACCCAATCATACCAAACCTCTGAACAAGAAACATTCCTCGTAATATCGAAAGACTTAAAACCGGCTGCAAAATAGATCTTATAGGAATCCATAATAGAAGAAGATTTAGGCTATTGATCAGTAATCACAGTGGGTGATTGCTGGGAGTTCAGATTTATATAGCTTAGGTCTGAATGAGATGAGAAAGGTGGTCGGAAGCTATTTTGGAGTAGAAAGAGAAAGAGAAATATGTGTGATGTTGGTTATGGGAGGTTATAGAGGAGAGAAAGAGTCGAAAATAGTTGAGATCGGTAAATGGTCAGAAGTACGTCGGTGACCAGAATTCGCCGGCGACCAGAAAGTGTTTAGACGAAGAGAGCAGCGTTCTGGATCTATTTTGGAGTAGAGAAATAAAGAAAAATCAGTGGAGAGTTGGTCGGAAAAGGCTAGAGAAGAGAGAGATAGTCGAAATTGGTGCTGGGTCATGACGGAGATGGGTTTGGGATGATCGGGAAGTATGTTTGAGGAGAGAGAGTGACGGAATAGGGTTTTCTTTTCTTACCTTGAGGAGAAAGAGTGACGGACTAGGGCTTTCTTTTCTTACCTTGAGAACTGGGCCAGAGAGCATTTTTAACAAAGGCAATGAACCAAGATTATTATTGTGCATATTGTTGTTTATTTCTTATGATGAAATAAGTTAATATTGCGCAGAACTATAAAACTATTCTACTAGAAAACAGATAAAGCTATCCTTTTAATAGCATACCATGTTTTGGGTTCTTAGAAGTGTCTACTTTCAATTCCCTGGTAGTCTCGAAGCATTACTTTGGGAAAGGAAAACATCACAATGAAGACTAGAAGTCATGTCAGGCAGTCTAGTTGTGTTTGTCACCCCGTCAGCCTTGAATGCTCTGGCAAAATAGTATCTCCGGGAGTTGTAATATAAGATTACAGCCCCACGCTTATAAAAGAATTACCATACCTCCATGATGTCAGAGCTTTGTTAGAGTCGCATCAAACCTTTGTAAAGGAACAACGTCTTTATCATGGACCTCTCCCAAAGTTCCAAATAATCTAGTTTTGGAGGTAGATCCCATTACCATTTGAGATAACCAAAGCTAATCGACTCAAAGTGTTAGTGGTAACATACACAGCAAGAGGCTCAAATTTTACCACTTGCCCTCACCTGTAACACAAAAGATACCTCTAGGATTTGCTATTAAAGCTAAAAACCCTAAGCCTAAAAACAAACCATCATAACGATCCCTAAGTTTGTAAACTAATACTGGTGTTAGAAGTTAGTCGAAATCTCACCAAAACCAAAGAGTTGATTTTTTTTTAACACACCCTAAAGAACAAGGTCATTGGAACCAAAGCACAATGAATAATGACATGAGAACAGTGCAGAACCTTTCTGCTACCAAGTAACCAAAAGGAATTAAAACAGCTTCAGATTCTGTAGATGCCCCAAAAGATAAGGAAAAGTGAAAATACTTATTAAAACAAAGCTCAGATGAATGGCAAAGCATTGATGTTGTTGGTCCAATTATACTACAAGCAAGGATTTCTACAAATCCTTGGTAAACAAGGTCATGTCCAAAACATAGAAAAACTCAATTGATGAAAAATCCCCACAAACTTTGAAGATCAAAGTGCAGAACACAGTCTGGAAATCAGGGAATTGCAAGTATAAGAAATCCGCTCTTCCAACCCCATGCAAAGATTCACTAACAGAGATTTATTTTCTTTCAGTTCCAAAACTAATAAGATGTATTCAATGTTTCAATCACCAGCATCACATTATCAGGGTAAAATAAGTTGCATTCTAACATAATCCATAGCATACCATTGAATAGCACAAACAGTTTGCTCACGAGGTTTGCATCCTCCAAATTCACACTGGAGGCATTCTTCTTCTGAAGCTCCTCTGCTCTCTTAACAATAGACTCTTGACTTTCAAAAAAACAACCAAAGAAGCTGATGTTATCACAAATGGGAGCAAAGACATTCAACTACCTAAAATAAAACCTAAACACATCAGGTTCCACAGAATCAGCTTCGAAGAAACAAGAAGTACCAATCTGCAGAGGCAGCCACATAGAGGGGATAAACAAGTTCTGTAGGCAGTTCCATGGCTTGAACAATATTCAAAATTCCCAACTGCATAATGAAAGATAGACCAACAATAAGTTTTCTTCCGATCGTCAACAGAGATGGGGACCAATCTATCCATGTAATGTTTATAGAATGGTACATTAAGCTACCAAATCACCTTCACATTTCTTAAATAGTCACTTGTCAATTGTCGTTTCCCAGTGACACGATCACATTGAGTAACCGAAAGTCCGGCAGGGCAAGTGCCGCTGTAATGATAAATTTTATATTACAACAAATTAGTCAATTAGCTTCTCAAGTGTCAAAATCACCAAACTAATATAGTATACCAGTATAAACTCTAGCCCAACCTTTGAGAAGTTGGCTGATATAAAACCGTGTGAAGGCAAAATTCCAGAAATATCTTGTGGTCTGGCAGATCACCAGAGCTTCTATATTTTGCAGCTACCTCATCACTTATTTTAGCAGAATGGCACTCTCCAATCACCTGAAATCAGAGAAGATTTCACCTAGAACTTAACACAGACATGATCAACACTTTTTCTTGTCTTGTGAATAAAATCCAATGTGATTGATAAAGCACTTACTAACAATTTATCAAAGGATCTTCACTGAAGTAACCAGTCTGAAATTTTTACACTTCTCAAATAGCACTTTTAGAGGTAAGATTCCGAATAATGTTGATGCCAATATAAGCACCATATGAACTTTTGATATCTACCAGTTATAATAAAATGTATTCTTTTTTTTTTTAAATAACCGTGTTGTCTGGGCCAGCTTGTGGGCACATCGACTAATTCCATGGGAGACCCGCCACCTCCCACCAGCAACAAATACCAGGTAACTCTGTCCACCAAGGCTAGAACAGATGGGAAGAAGTCACCCGGTGCTTTTTGTCTCTACTGGGATTTGAACCTGAGACCTCATGGTTCTAACTCACTTCATTGACACTACGCCACACCCTTGGGTGCATAATAAATGTATTCTTTACATGTTTAACTTGTTCAAAGGCATTGAAACCAGTGTCTACAGAGATCATGAGTATCATGCAAATGTTTTCCAGGAACTATTCCTGACTGTTTCAACTGCATGGTCATGTTAGGCAAATAAAGTGCAACTTAACGGCATCTACAACAAAACTTCTACTCTGAAGAAAGCTTTAGCTACTGTCTACTTGCAAGATGCATATATTCATCAAACAGAATATAATATAACCCTGTGGACATGTACTTAAGCAGAAAGCATAGAGAAACGCAAGCTAAGGACACCGAAGAGGCTGTTTGGAAGTCACAAAAGAGCAGTGAAAGTGTGAGAAAATAACTTTTCAGTATCCTAAGCAAGAAATTTATCCCTTAGTTCCCCATGTTGTCCAGTGATGGCAGATGCACCAGCAAATCCTCTCCTTGCAAAACTCACAAGAAATTCCTAGGAAAATCTATCTACTCCATAACATGTCTTCTTTTTTCTTGCTGCATCTTTGTCTTGTACATTGTCAATCACTCATGAAGTGATAACAATGGTGAGTAATATTTATGCCAAATGTCTTTAAGAAAAAATAGCGTACTTTAGTCATTTTTCCTACAAACAATATTGTCCTTATAATATACATTCATTTTAATTTATGAATATATATGTATGTATATTCATTTCCTCTGTATTAAGAAAATATACATCAAAATCGTTAGAAAGAATATTCATAAGATTTTGTGCACATATGGTCCGGACCCTGCTATGTGGGAGTGTGTAGCAAATATGCTTAAATTTGAAAAGTAGTCCTCTAAGTCTCTAACTTCTCCACAAATTTTTGGACAACTGGACAACTCCACTAGAGTCACTCTCCTTTTCCTTACTGTTCTTCCCTACATCTTTCTTGCAGATCCTGACAACCATACACAACTAAAAGGAGAATGAGAATCATATATATTCAAGATGAAGAAGATGTGATTACCTTGGTTATAACCCTCAACAGTATGTCTTGATGTTGAAGAGGTAGCTTTGAAATGTTAGCTAAGAAATTAGGTGCTATATTTTCTTTATCCTGGAACAACAAATAGTAGAATTAGCAAAGTTAATCACATTTGCCTCGCAAAATGACGTCAAATTCAACCCCCCCCCCCCCCCCCCCCAAAAAAAAAAAGTGAGAGCTTCTTTTCATGTGAAGCCAATATTTAACTCAGACCTCCTTTCTTGCGCGTTCAACTGCCATCTCAACATACATGATGCAGAAATTCCTAACCATTGATGAGGCATTAGATTCCATATATAACTGCCACAGGTCAGGTAATGGCAAACCAATGTCATGTTGGTGCTTCACTCTCTTGTTCACATGGCTTAGAATCTCAAGTACCTAATGGAAAGAATACAAGTACAACTTAATATGTGTTCAGAAAATTAATGAACAAACAGCATTATCAGAAAATTAAAGAAACAAACAGACCTACTACCGCGCTACTCATATTTGAGAATGCAACAAAAGAAAAAGAACACGTTCAAAAATGCAGGGACTGATTATATACAAACAAATTCATACAAAGTGCAAGACTCGTGAATCATCCCAAACTAGAAGCCTGTTGCCCATGTTTAAAGTACTTAGGGGTCGTTTGGTTGGTGGGATTGAAGCTATAGTACCATTCATTTTGGGTCTATAGTAGGCACCCTTACCATTCATTTCTGCAGGAGGTTGTTTCCACAGTGGTGCGATAAAATAGTCCTGGGACTAATTAATACCTATCACCAACCGCAGTATAAAACAATCCCACATCTTTTCCCGGGATTATTATCCTAATCCCACCAACCAAACGACCCCTTAAATAACTAGAGTTCACAAGCTAGTCGATTGATTCATGCTCTTGCCACATGACAATAAAACTAAAGCTTGATGGTGCAATTAAGAATCAAGAAAAGGTACAAGTCTTGAGAAGGGGGAAAATCTAATTACTTTATATTACTCCTACCACAGATATAGAGAAATTCAAGAAAACATAATATTAAAAGAACCATTTTAGTAGTGTATAAATATGGTTAACATAAAAAATAAAAATAAAAAGGAGCTTAATGATACAACTAAGAACCAAGAAAATAGAAAATTAAGAAACCCAGTTGGGGAAAAATGACTAGTTTAAATTAGTCCTACCACTGATATCAAGAAAATAGAATACTAAAACACCCATTTAGTAGTGTGTTAATTTGGTGAACATACTTAACTAAGAATCAAGAAAATAGAAAGTTAAGAGACCAAATTGAGTAAAAAGCATAGAAAAATGATAAGGTTACTTTGTTGCGAACAAGAGGGGCATTAGATGAAAGGGAAGCAATGGAGAGAGGAAGAAGCTTAGTGAGTAAGTCTTGCAATTTGGAGTCATCACAAAGTGCCAGCCTTGTCAGCATTCGATCAAGAAGTTCCTCTTTCTCAACATCCGATTTTCCAGACAACATACTTGACCATGAAGAAGAAGAGTCCGCCATTTTCTGTCAAAACCTTGGAGAGATCGTTTGATTGTAGGTATCGTACCGCTCTCAAAGTGTTTGTTTAAAGTATATATACCTAATAACCTTTTCCTCAAGAAATTGGCAAACAAGCACACCCTCAGTCCAAAACGATTGTTTTAATTTTTTTTTATATTTAAAACTAATTTAATTTTATGAGATAATATATAGCTACATAAATATTAAAAATTTATTTTGAATCATACATTTCAAATGTCTTCTTTTATTTCTTAAATTTCATATTAAGTCCAAATTAAGATAATCTTTTTGAAACGGAGGGCGTATCTTTTTGGACTCATGCTAAATTTCACTTCAATAATTTTAATTTTTGGTTTTTTAAAAATATTATTCCCTCCACTCTAATTTAAATGTTACCGAGCATAAAATTTAAGAAATAAAAATAGACTTTTAAAATTTGCAGTCTTGAATTAAAGATGTGTAATGTACTAAAATGTCATCTGAATCTTGTAATTCTAAACTTGTCATATAGGATATTTGATTATCAACTTATTAAATATAGAAAGAGACGTTATTTTGAAATAGATTAAAAAAAAAATAAGACACTTAAATTATGACGGAGGGAATATATCTATCCTATTGAGACGTGACACGCATCTGCTATCTAAACAAAATCGAGTTGTACCTGTCTAATCTTACTCTCTATCTTATCATGCAAATTAAAGCATTTAAAAAAAAATTTAAAAAAAAACTTTTCCAACTCAAAAACTTTAGTTTCAAATCATTTCGCACAATTGAACTTTGTAACTCAAAAATCTGATAACGATCATATGAATAATCTAAACCAACTTATGACTTTAAATTATCTACTATAAAGCCTCTAAAGAATAGGCAGATTACTCGGGACACATTCCCGACTATTCCTGAACTAAAATTAAATGCATGAATAAAGAAAAGACTAATAGCAAAGGACTCGTGAACTTCATGATTGGAGCGGAGCTCATCAAAGCAGCTTGAAGTAAGGAGATCAAGAGATAACTCCTCGTCTGCTCGTCTATATAACATGTATTTACATGAAATAAATTAATGTAGGTCCCATGGAAAAATAATTGGACGTCCGTACATCACAGCGGTACTCGGTGAGTAAAGCAATCCTCCCATTAAAGCTGGAACAAGATATAGAAAGAAACATGATATGCATGAACCACAACAACATATTCAGTGTGATTCCACAAGTGAGAACTGGGGAGAGCGAGGTGTACGCAAGTCTTACCCCTACCTTGTGTGAGGTAGAAAGACTGTTTTCGATAGACCCTCAGCTCAAGAAAAGCGTTTTCAAAAATATATTTGACAAATGCAAAAGTAAAAGTCGTGGTGAAAATATTGTAAAAAGAAAAGTACTAACACAAAAGTAATAAAGATAACCCAAGTAAAAGAAACAACAGTAGTAATACAATTCAAAGAATAAGATAGTAATAGAATAATAATAATGATAATGATAAGTAGAAGAGGGAGCAAATAAGGTGTTCTAAGCTAGAACCATCCTCTCCCACAAGAAAAACCGAAAGTGTCGACTACTTACTAACCCTCTAGGCCTCTACTCTAATTTTTGCCCTCCCTATTTTTATCTATGGTCATGTCCCGGGTGAGCTGAAAATGAACAATGTCATGTCTACTAACTTCTCCTCAATTCTTCCTCGTCTCTACCTCTACCTCTCCTTAGACCTATCACTATCAACCTCTCGCACTTCCTCACTGCGGTATTTGTGATCCTCATATTTGCATGCCCAAATCATCTCAGCCTCGCTTTCCGCATCATATCTACCACTAAAGTCACTCCCACCTTACACTATATAGCTTCGTTGTTAATCTAATGTCTCCTAGTGTGTTGATCCATCTAATCATCCTCATCTCCACTACATTCATCTTCTGAACGTGTGAATTACTAACTGGCTAACACTGTGTCACATTAACATAGTTGGTATAACAACCACTCTATAGGACTGACCTTCAAGTCTCGATGGCAACTTCTTATCACATAGACACCGGATGCGAGACTCTATTTCATCCACCCCTTCCAATATGGTATGCGACATCCACATCGTCTCCATATTTTCTTGGATTATTAACCCAAGATACTTGAAGCTTTCTCTCTTGGGAATGACCTGAGAATCAATCCTCACTTCCATATCAGCCTCATGAGATGCGTCACTAAATTTTCACTCCATGTACTCTGTCTTAGTCTTGCTCAACCTGAAACCTAACATCCAGTCTATCGTTAACTCTGTCGTATGTCTCGTCAATCAATACTATGTCATCTCTAAATAACATACACCATGGTACCTCCTTTTGGATATGCCATGCCAATTCATCCATCACCAAGAAAAATGAAAACGGGCTAAGAGTTGATCCCTAGCGAAATCCCATCTCGACTGGAATTTGTTTCGGGTCTCCTCTCACAATTTCCATTTGGATTTTGGCTCGATCATACATGTCCTTGATCACTCTAATGTATGCCACATGTACACCTGTAGCTTCAAGCATATCCATAATACCTCCGTAAAAACGTTATTGTATGCCTTTCCTAAGTCAATGAACACCGTATGAAGGTCTCTCTTCTTGTCCCTATCTTGTTCCAACAATCTCCTTAGAAGATGGATGGCTTCCGTAGTTGATTGCTCCGGCATGAATCCGAATTGGTTCTCGTAAATGGACACATCCTTTTCTTTACCACCCTCTCCAAACTTTCATAGTAGCTTAGTAGTTTAATACCTATATAGTTGTTGTAATTTTGAAAATTAGCCTTGTTCTAGTACAACGGGATCATTATACTCCACCTTCATTCTTTGGGGATTTTAGTCTTCGTAAAAATAACATTAAACAATTCCAAATGTTTAATATTTACCAATGTTTTTTTAAGTAAGTAAAGATTTATTTACCAAATGAAAATATTTACAGCTCAAGACAAATTCTATATTTTATTTTTGCATTAAAAAATGCCTACTTTTCAATTACACTTGAGACGATATCTAAGTTGTCAAGAGTGATAAATTTAATTAAAGGAAACATAAGTGAAACTCCATTAGATAGTTTAAGGCAATGATGTCTCCTTTAAACCTAAATTGGCATCTTAAACTTTAGTTTTGAAAGAAAAAATCGAAGGCTTTCTTGCATGTGGAGAAAAGTCAAATCGTCCTACGAGGATCCTACACTCTCAAAGTCAATTATAGCAAATTGTCTTTTAATAAAAGAGAATTATTGACAAATTTTCTGGCCAAGATCAGGCTTAGCATTTGTAGCCCAAAAAAATAACAGCGGATAGTCAGATCTTGTTATTAGAAATATTGTAGAATTTATGCACCTTTGATTCTCCATTGTCAGATCACTGAAACCATCAAATTCTCCCATTAATACCACAAAAATCTTCTCAATTCGTTAGTAATAAAATCTTATCAAAACCCCAATCTTGAAATCATTTGAACTTTTTAAATAGTTTTTTTTTTTAGGTGATGTGATTGGAATTCCTTGATAAAGCATAGGTGAAGTTATATACAAAATTTGAGGAAGATTTGAGGTACGGACTATTTTGGAGTTAAATTTCAGATCTAAAATTGACCTAGCAAATATCACATCGACGATTATATATCAAGTTGTGTATATCATTGTATATCAAACACATAAGTTCACGGATATACATAATTATACATGATATATGTATAACTAGTCCATAAATATGAGATACACAGAAATACAAGAAAACTATACTCTTATATACAAGAGGATATACATGAGATACATGGAGATATACATAGATATAAAATTACTATAATCTCTAAAACCACTCCAATGAGGTCAAATTTCCAATTTAGCTTCCTTAAGATGTTTTTACGCTATTGAACCAAGACCTTTAACAATACTTTTCGAATTTTGAATTTTAAACTCCCAATATTCAAACTTAATTAATGGAGTTTACAATATTTGTTTTCATGGAGTTTTCTATATTTGTTTTCATGGAGTTTTTCAGGTTAGTGAAGTTGAAATCTTTCGGCGTTGCTCTATCTTTGGTGACATCATTTCCTCTTGTTGTTACTTAGTTGGTGTTCTGCCTTCTTCTGAATTTATTTTTCATTGGTATGGACTGTTTTGTGGTGGGTGGCTGGCGGAAGAAGTTGAGCTGTAATAAATGACGGCCTTATGGTGGTATCTAGAGGTGGCAAAATGGGTAAAAAATATGGTTATCCGCCTGATCCAACCCATTTTAAATAACCATTTTTATGACTTTTCAAAAATGGTCAATTTAGAAAAAATAGCCATTTTTTGTGTCACTTTTAAAAAGTGTCTAGTTTACAAACATAGTCACCTTTTGGGTTGTCTTCAAAGTGCAAAGTAGTCATATATGAAATAGACGTTTTTTTCTTTGGGGGGGGGGGGGGGGGATGAGGGCTGGGTGGAGCGATGGTGTGTGAAGGGGTGAAGTTGGGGTGGGTAGGTGAAGATGAAGTGCGTTCGAGGGTAGTCGTTGGGTGGGGCTGGGATTTGGTTGGGGATTGGGGTTGGGTGCATAATTTCCAAAAAAGATTTTCTTGGAGGTCGTGTCATTGAAAAGTTTCGAAGTTCTATTCTTCCCACAAATGTTGAGGCGCAACTATGTACTAGGGATTGGATTTGTGTACAAAATGGTAAACTAGTCTTCTCCATATTGGCTACATGAAGCCAACATCTTTGAAGTAGCTTTGGATAATATGGATAAGATGGATATCCATATTATCCGTCGGGTAACCCATTTTTTAACAGTGTTAAATATGAGCGGGTCGGGTAATTGATCCGTTTTTTGTCAACCCATTTTCGATCCAGCCCATATCCGATTCGACCCGCCCGTTTGCCACCCCTAGTGGTATCTTAGTATAATGAAGATAATGAAGAAGAGAGAATTTGTGCATTTCGCTATAAATTTTTAAACATTTTTGAATTATTAAATCAGACCAATATTAAGAAGTATATATTTCTTGTTGTTATAAATAAATATCTTTTGTAATGGATGTCTATCATATCATAGATACATATCTATCTCTAAGAGAGAAATTAGGTTTGTAACTTTGGGATTAAGTCAGTTTTCCCCTATAAATAGAGGGGTTCTCTTTCACTGTAAAACAATCCCTCAAGAGAAGTAAAGAACTCTTCTTTCTTATCTCCTTCTCTACTAATATTATTATTTTTGCTTTATTATTTTATAACACGTTATCAGCACAATATTATTTGTGATTACTTATAATTTGTTTCTTAGTTCGTTATCAGCACGAAACAAGTAAACATGATCTTCGGCCGTGGCATCCTCAATTAAATTGAGATTATTGGCTACTTTCAAAGACGCCTCAGTAAGTATATTCTTAAGGTGTTATTCCTATCAAACTCTACTGCAATTGATTCCTACTGTGATTGGTTTTAAATCTGTTGCTATGGAGTTGAGTACTTCTAACTTAACAACAATAGTAACCATCACTTGCTTACAAAAAGAGATTTACAATTCCATTTGACCTTTAAATTTTAAAGGCCTTGTTAATATTAACAGGTTCCATTATTTATTGTGGGATCCATGTGTAAATAGCATACAACTTACAAACTTCATGCATATCCAATTTTCCAGAGCACATGCTTATCTTAAAGGTTTACTAGGTATTGTATTTTCAAAGCATATATAAGCAAAACATCTGTGCTATTTAATATCTGCATTGCAATAGCTTTGTCAGAAAATTCTATGTTATAGGTCGATTCGACTTTGGATCGTGTATCAATATGTAGAATTAATTGTACAACAGTTTTATAATTTAAATATCTTATATTAATAAATATACTCAAACTCCAGCAGAGTTTGCAAATATATATATATATATATAGACGATCACTGAAGTGGTAATATTTTTCTTAGTCTTGTTATGGCTAAATTCATTTATGCCTATAGCCGCCAGAAGTGGTAATTTATTTCATGTCTTCGTTAATCACAAGAAGTGATAATATTTTTACTGGGTTATTATGATTATATATAGTATTAGTGGAAGACACGTTAGAGAAAAACTCTATATATTTATGTATGCTTCGATTTGCTCCTGAAGTAGCAATATCTTGAAAGATACTATAAGCTATTACAATTTGATATGCTTAAGACACGTTCAAATGATTATGTTTCATTCCTGAAGAATGAGAACTCTTACTAGACGTTACAAATAAAGATCTATTCCCTGAAGTAAATACGACAACATTTAGTAAAGCTAATAAATATTTTTGAAGTGGTAATTTATTTCATGTCTTCGTTAATCACAAGAAGTGATAATATTTTTACTGGGTTATTATGATTATATATAGTATTAGTGGAAGACACGTTAGAGAAAAACTCTATATATTTATGTATGCTTCGATTTGCTCCTGAAGTAGCAATATCTTGAAAGATACTATAAGTTATTACAATTTGATATGCTTAAGACACGTTCAAATGATTATATTTCATTCCTGAAGAATGAGAACTCTTACTAGACGTTACAAATACAGATCTATTCCCTGAAGTAAATACGACAACATTTAGTAAAGCTAATAAATACAGACATGTACTTGATTATGGAGATATCACAATTCACCTCCAGAAGAGGTAGAATAATTGAGAAGAAATATTCTAAATACTCTTGTGTTAAATATCTGATCAAATTTTCTTTCATGACACTAGCAGTGTCTAACAAAATCAATTAAGGGCTCCAGAAGAGCCTAATTGTTGAAAGATTAAAAGCTTTATTAAGAAAATGTCCTCATCGTGGAATCCTAGACCATATGCTACTATACATTTTCTATCACGGGCAAACCTAATTATTGCTGCTGGAGGTTCTATAATGGGAAAAACCACTGATGAAGCCTTACAATTGTTAAATGAAATTTCTGAAAATGCAGCACAACGGCCAGCTGGTCGTGCGACGATTAAAAAGGCAGCCATGGTAAACCAGATGGATGTTTTGAATACTCTAACTCAACAAGTTGCATCTTTAACACAAAAGCTCGAAACCTTTACGGTAAATCCACAATAACTGCATCAATTAGAAGGATGCGACATTTGTGGGGAGGGTAATCTTAATCATGAATGTCAAGCCAATAATCAGAATGATGAGCAGGAAAACTTAATATGTTACAAAACTTATCCCTACGGGAGTCCTATGGCTCAAAAACATCCACGATTCCAGTGTGGCAACCCAATGGCGCTGAAAAATCCCATCAGTTTCAGACGCAACAGATACAGGGACCACCTGGTTTCTAGAATCAAAACAAAGTGCAACAAAATTTTCAAAAATATCAACAACAACCTCAAAGGAATCATCAGCCAGTCCTAGAAGACATGATATACAAATACATCAAGGCAGCTGACGAGAAAATGGAAAGTCAACATTCAGCCATTAAAAATTTGGAAATTCAGGTAAGTCAATTAGCAACCCTTATGTCTGGAAAAATCCAAGGTGCTCTGCTTAGCAACACTGAGAAAAATCAAAGGGAGTACCTCAAAGACATTTCATTGCGGTCAAGTAAAGACCTTGATGATCCATATGCTAATAGACAAGGTAAACCACATAAAGTAGTGCATGCAGACGAAGGTGAAAATGAAAACAACTATGAGTTTTCAAAAAGAAAAAATGGTAACGAAATAAGGGTGCAAGAAGAAGAATTGATCAAAAATCCTCACTCTGTTCCTCTACCTTTTCCCTAAAAGATGAATAGAGAAAAACTGGATAGACGATTTTTAAATTTTTTGGAGATTTTAAAACAACTTTACATCAACATACCTTCCAGAGACGCTTTGACACAAATGCCTTCACATGCTAAATTTCTTAAAGATATTTTGTCAAGTAAACAAAAATTAGAAGAAGTCTCTGTCGTTAAGCTTACAGAAAATTGGAATGATATACTTCAAAATAAGCTTCCACGGAAACTTGGGGATCTAGGTAGTTTCATCATTCCTTGCACTTTGGGAGGTGTTCGTTTTGAAAAAACATTATGTGATTCAGGTGCTTCAATAAATCCAATTCCTTTTTCAATTTTTAGAAAATTAAAACTTGGTGAAATAAAGGACATTAGTATGTCTCTTCAATTGGCTAATCAGAGTACTAAAAAACCGAAAGGAATTATTGAAAATGTCCTTGTTAGAGTTGACAAATTTGTATTTCCGGTAGATTTTATAGTACTTGAAATGGAGGAAAATAGTGAGGTACCATTGATTTTGGGTAGACCATTTCTCGCAACAGGAAGAACAATTATTGATGTCCATCAAGGACAATTGATACTACTAGTTGTTGATGAAAGAGTGATATTTGGCATGCAGAAAATAATGAAATTTCCTGAGGATGAGTCATCATCTTCTTGTTTTACTATTGACTTGCTAAATGAGCTTGCAGATGAATACAAAGATGATCAGTTAATAACTGATTCATTAGAAAGATGTGTGGGCAATTCAGGTACCACAAGTGATGATGACCCAATAATAAAAGAAGAAGCTGAAACACTGGAGAAAGATTCATAAAAAGGAGGAAGTCTCACCAGGAGAAGTTCAAACAAAAGTTGAACTTAAAACTCTTCCTTCTCATTTGAAATATGTTTTTCTAGAATCCGAATTTCCAGTGATTATTTCTTCTTCTTTGACTACAAAACAAGAAAGCAAATTGATTGGAGTGTTGAAAGAATGTTGAAAGAACACAAAAGAGACTTAGGGTGGACTATTGCTGACATCAAAGGAATCAGTCTAGTTATTTGCATGCATAGGATTCTCATGGAGGATAATTTCAAGCCAATAGTCCAACCCCAGAGGAGACTGAACCCAACAGTGCAAGAAGTCACCAAGAAAGAAGTAGTGAAACTTCTTGTAGCAGGTATCATTTACCCGATATCTGACAGTCCTTAAGTAAGTTCTATGCAGGTAGGACTGAAGAAAGGAGGTATGACAATGATAAGAAATGAGAATAATGAACTCATACCTACAAGAACAGTTACAGGATGGAGAGTCTGTATTGATTAATACAGATGACTTAATGAAGCCACAAGAAAAGATCATTTTCCCTTGCCTTTTATCAATCAAAGGCTTAAGAGAGTGGCAGGTCATGATTTTTACTACTTTCTTGACGGATATTCTGGATATAATCAAATATCAATTGCTCAAGAAGATCAAGATAAGACTACATTCACATGCCCCTAAGGTACATATGATTACCGAAGAATGCCATTTGGACTATGCAACACTCTTGCTGAATTTCAGCGTTGCATGTCGGCAATTTTTTTCAGACATGACTGAAAACTTTTTGGTAAGACATTTGAAGATTGTTTATATCATTTGACTTTGGTGCTTAAAAGATGCGAAGAGACAAATCTAGTTCTTAACTGAGAAAAATGTCATTTTATGGTAACAAAGGGAATTGTTTTAGGACATAAAATTACCGCTGAAGGGATAGAAGTGGATAAGGCTAAAACTAATCTTATAGCAGGATTACCCGCTTCTACCATTGTAAAAGGCATTAGAAGTTTCTTAGGGCATGCAATTTTACAGAAGGTTTATAAAAGATTTTTCAAAAAATTCAAAACCGCTGACTAACCTATTGATGAAAGATGCGAAGTTTGAATTTTCAGATGATTGCAGGAAAGCATTCGAGATCCTCAAAGAATAGTTGACCAACGCCCCAATTGTTGTTTCTCCTGATTGGAGCCAACCATTTGAAATAATGTGTGATGCGAATGACACGGCAGTTGGAGCCGTATTGGGAAAAAAGAAAGATAGGATCTTCAGGCCTATCTACTACGCCAGTAGAACACTCAATGAAGCTCAAAAGAATTACACTACAATGGAGAAGGAACTACTGACAGTAGTATTTGCATTTGACAAATTCCATTCCTATTTGATAGGAATAAAAGTTACAGTATTCACTGATCATGCAACTTTAAAGTACCTCTTAACAAGGAAAGATGCAAGACCTAGATTGTTAAGATGGATACTCCTTTTGCAAGAATTTGATCTTGAAATAAAATATAGAAAAAGGATCAGAAAATCAGGTTGCTAATCATTTGTCACGTTTGGAGGACCCTCCTACCGAGACATCAGATATTAAGGAGGAATTTACCTATGAGCATATCTATGCAATCACAACAGTTGTAAATCAACCACCTTGGTTTGCTGACATTGCCAATTATTTGGCTGGCGGATGTATCCCAAAAGATTTTTCTTACGAACAAAAAGAAAGGCTTAAACAAAGTGAAGCATTATTACTGGGAAGATCCTTACTTGTTTAAATGTTGTACAAATGAAATAATCAAAAGATGTGTACCAGAGACAGAAATAAACAAAGTCTTAAATCATTGCCTTGATGAAGCTGTGGGAGGACATTATAGAGGAAGAAAGACAGCCGCTGAAGTACTTGAAGTTGGTTTATTCTAGCCTTCTTTTTTAAAGGATGCAAGAAATTATGTCGCCGCTTGCAACAAGTGCTAGAGAAGCGGTAACATTTCATAAAGGGATGAGATGCCCTTTAACTCTATTCTTGTATGTGAAATATTTGACGTTTGGGGAATTGACTTTATGGGTCCTTTCCCTCGGGTGCCAGCCGTAGCTGCGGGCTCTGGCACCTGACCTCGAGCGGTCGTAACTCGAGTCCTCACCATCTGTGAGAGAAGAGAAGAGAGTCAAATACCAATTTGATATTTCTAGATACCAAATTGAATAAATTAGGACGAAGAATGAAAAGAAAGTGAGATTTCCTAAATGTCCTATAGCCTCCCACAGATAAGTACGGAGTTCATTGTACTGATCCACGATACTCTACTAGACACGCTCTTGTATTAAAGACCGGTTAACCTAGGGCTCTGATACCAACTTTGTCACGACCTATTTTGCCTAAGTCGTGCGGGCACTTACCTTTCCACCTCGGTAAGCGAACCATCAACCCAACAATGAATAAATACATAAATTTATGAAATTAAGCAACGAAATGGAAATAATACAAGAGCATCTAAAGGGAAATACTACAATCCGGAATAAGAATACATAGAGTGTCTATGTCTCCGAATAGAATAGGACATAAAGATAGATAGTCTTCAAGGCAGCGGACGGCCATGCTCACCCTGGAGACTGAAGAGAAAGCTGAAGCAACGATCAGCCACGCGTCACGGAAGTGGATCCGACCTGATACTCTGCATTCATAAAAGAATGAAGCAAGTGCAGGTCAGTACAAACAACAGTACTGGTAGACATCATCGGCTGACTAAGCATAGCTAACACAATTAAGATAATAAAGCAGATAAGCAAATAAACCAACACGGATATGACAATACAATTAATTCCAAATATCCGTCATCACCTATGTAAAGCATCTAATCCCCAAATATGCCAAATCTGTATATATCCAATCCAATCCACATCACAATACAACACCAAACATCTAAATCAAGTTATAATGCAATGCAATGCAATGCAATGATGGGATGAATGCAATGCAATGGCATGCAAATGAGGTGTACACATGTACTCCGGACGGAAATATCGATGTCTCAGTAGCACAACCCTGCGTGACTCGCGAAGTCTAAGTGCCACCCGTCCCGAATCTTTTCCCAACAGACAGACGGGACCTCGAATCTTTGCCCACGAGGGGGTTCTCACCGGCACCACCCTGGGGGACCCGCGGAGTTCGTACACTAACAACGATTCCGAAACTAACATCGGATATCGGCCATGCAACAACAATTCCGGAGTTGATCATCGAACATCGGCCATCTCACGTCACTCAAGTAAAAGGGTTTCATCAAGTATCAATTTCACTCAATCAACGATTCCGGGATGAGCATCGGACATCGACCATCTCACGTCACTCAAGTAAAACTAAGCCCAGCTCATCAAATATCATCAATATCTCCACAGTGTATCATGAAAATGAGGGTGCGTGCAATGCATGAATCACATCAATAATCAGGTTCAATATCACAAGTACCAACAATGAGTATGCCAATAATATATCCAAATCAGAAGTACCAACAGTGGGAACGCCAACAATATATCCAAGTACAAATACCAACAGTGGGTATGCCAATAATATAATAATCAAGATGATAAAACAGAATCCAATATCTACCAACGACTCATGGCATTAAGCCGGCACAATAGAACAATCAAATCACACATAACGGGGTGGCTAGCCCCAAACACACAACAGGGCCCAACCTAAGGCAATATCCAACCCGATTTCATACCCGAAGGTTGACATGCTGTTTCCGACAATATAATTTAAATATGTGCTTCGCTATACGAAGTCTCACCAAGGGTAAGCCATAACCTACCTGGATGGCCGAACCGCAGCACCAACAACTCACTCTTTTACCTTGCCTTTCCGCTGAACCTCAAAACCAATGTAGTTTAAGCATAATCGAATTCTAGATTAGAAATCATGAAGAATGATACTAATATTGCTACTATTCAAATTAGGTTAATTCTAGCCCTAGAAATTGGGGAAATGGGCCCACAAGGGCAAAACGGGAAATTCGGAAGCAAAATGCCAAATTAAGTACTGGGTGACCATAATCCAACCACTAATTGCTGATTTAACTCAAAGATTAGCCTAATTTCTGATTTCAAGCGAAACCCCTAAATTAGGTATAAACCCTAAGTCTTTGATTCCGAAATTCAACGCTAAAAGTGGAAGATATATGATTTATAAGCTTAGATTAGTCAAAATCTAACATAAACATCATCAATTTCCTCATACATGAGCTTAAGGAAAAGTTCATCAAAACCCTCCTTCAACTTCTATCACTAAGGGATTGTTAATGGGAAGGGGGAAATCTAAGATGATTGTGATTAAGGAAGAGTGGAGGATTAGGCAAGATTTACCTCCAAAAATGTCTCCAAAATATGTCCAAGAACTGTTCCCCAAAGCTCTAATTTCGAAATGGGTAATAATGAGGGTCTAAGAGCTTATTTAAATCACATTTAATGAAGTACCTGGCCCGTCACCGCCATGACGGTAGCGGGGCCGCTATAGCACCCTCAAGACTGCCACAGCGGCCTGGCCAGCAATACACATGGCCTCCCCAGCGGCCAACACACCGTAACAGTGGTGCCGCCATTGCGGGCACCAGGTACCGGAATCCCTCGATTTTTCTAAGTCTTCAATCGAAATCCCGAGTCATTCCCGAGGCCATCTGCTCACAAACCATATATACAGACCCATACAAAAATACGCTACGAATGCTCGTGGCCTCGAAATTTCTAACGGAGGCCTTGTTGACCGAGTCAACCCCCGGCGCCTTAGTTCTAACTTCCAACCTAAGTCCCAAAATGCTTCCAGGTGCATTTAGTTCTAACTTCCAACCCAAGTCCCAAAATGCTTCCAGGTGCATTGGGAACTGAACCCAATATCCACACAAGTCATAAGCAACCATCCGGACCTCTCGGAATCGATAGATTTTCTAAAAGGGTCCGTTTACCCAGAAGTCAACTTCGGGTCAAAATGCTCTAGTCAATGCTCGAAAAGGTAAAAATGCTGAAAAGACTATAACGACCAAACTGGTCGTTACATCACGTTATTTCCTATCTACCCCAATCATCACAAGAATTATTAGACAATATTGTTCATAATTACATATGTTACTATAGTATACGATTATATTCACTTAACATCTTTGAAAATTTTGTTCTCGGCATATATGTTTTTCTTCTTTTTCTCATATAGGGAATCATGTTACGACTAAGATAATCTAATATTAAGGATTAAGTTTATTCATTGTCATTTACAAATGTAAAAATGTTGAAAGTAGTTGATAAACAAAATTAATTATAAGAATATCTTTCAGTTTTAAGAATATTTATTATTTATTTTAAATAAATTTAAGTTGATAAAGTAAAATATAATAAATTTCTTAAAAAATCAAGTCCTCCCCTCGCCGTAAAATTTTCTGACTTTATAGTAATTTTTTACGATGGAATGTTTATACGAAGAAACCGTTTCAACTATTTCGTTTTCCTTCAACATAGGAAATTTATACTTACCAACCTGCAAAAGATAATCAATCAAATTTACGTTAGGTATTATTGTTTTTTCTCATCATCCTATTTTATTTAAGTATATCCGTATTAATTACACAAAAATATCCTAACCAATGGTCATTCAATTTTGAGTTTATCCACAGAAGTCATTTTTCTGTTATTTATTACATAAAAGTCATCCAACTTAATGTTTATAACACAAAATTACTGTTCAAACTTTTGTTACATAAAAGTCATCCAATTTAGGCCAAATAAACTAAAAAGCAAATCTTACTTCAATTCTTATACTTTGTCCTTTAACGCATTCGCTTCTCATTTAGCATAAAATTTTATTAGTTAGCTATAATATTTTACTTTTGATATAATTTATTACCTGAATTAAATCTCAATTTTCTGTTTGTTAATATTAAGTGGTCTTGACCAATTAATTATTAAGTTCTTTATTCACTTGTAACGGTATACTATAAAGGAATTTGGTCATATTAAATTCCTTATCCAACTCCAATACACGTTATCCTTCATCAACTCTTCTTCCTAATAATCAATATATATATATATATATATATATATTTAGGTTTTTAGGCATAAGAAGTATATGTTGAAAAAAATAGGATTACAGTTTATTAAAGGTATAAAAGTCGTTCAATATTTGAAGGATATTTTGGTCAACCAACATTTATATTCATGCTTTTAAAATAATACTATTTTCTATGTTCGTGCTACGCACGAATATATCCTGCTTTAAATGCTACGAAATGCATACATAAAATATAAATTGTCTACTGCTTCTACATTGTAAAAATAATTGTTATCCTCAACTATGTACAAAGTACAATGATCAATTCCCTAAAATAGAAATTAGTTTTTTTTAAAATAAAATTACTTGTCAATATTTTTTTATTTACAAAGATATCATTTATTAATTTCAATATGGAAATCAACCATTAGAATGATGGCCCTTATCTTCTTCACCGTTGCTTTTTCTCCTTTATCTCTCCCAGTCTATTTTTTTTTTTCAAATCTCACCAATGTCAAATAAAAAACTAAACATTTTAATTTAAAAAATTGGTAAATTTAATTAAATCCTCTAATAATAAACACTTCTCTTTTTTATTTTTAGAATTGAATTTGTGTACTTATTAATTATTAGTATTGTATGAAGATTTATAGTACCAAAAACAATTAGGACAAAAATTAAATATAAACCAAATCAGATCTAACCTTCATCTACAAAAGATAATTAATGTTGTTGACAGTAAGACGAGAAAAGGACAAAAATGGTCCCTTAACTATGATAGTAGGTTCAAAATAGTCCCTTAACTATGCACTTAACGGTTTTAGTCCTTTAAGTTTGTTACAAGATAACAAAAATGGTCCCTTAACTATGAGAGTAAGTTCAAAATAGTCCCTTAACTATGCACTTAACGGTTTTGGTCCTTTAAGTTTGCCATAAGTTGACAAAATGGTCCCTTAACTATGAGGGTTGGTTAAAAATAGTCCCTTAAGTATGCACTTAACGGTTTTGTTCCTTAAGTTCACCAAAAGTTAACAGTTTTAGTCTCCGACAAACTATTCATCGAACTCTGTTCGTTAGATTTGACTAGAACTGTAAAAAAAAAGGAAAAAATTAGCGAGAACTCACATCTAGAGGTACACATTATTAAAGAAATGGTCAAATACCTTGGGACAAAATTGACGGACGTCAGTCGGTTATAGGAAAAAACCTACAGACTTGATAATGTCAGAAAATGGTGTCTCGAAACACAAAGACCGACAGACTCTATCGATTAAAACTGAGGGAATCCATCGACTAAATAAAATACACTAGACTTTAGAAATAAATTAGAAATAGCAGAAACTAAAAAAGTTGTCACTACCAAAACAAGCGAAAAAAACGATGGACGGAAACCGATGGATAAAATCGAGGGACACTATTTTTTTTTTTTTAATTTTTATTGTTTTTTACGAAAACCAACGGAAGTCCATCGGTTATTTTTGAGGAAAAATGCGCGGAAACTATTTAAAAAAAAGAATCACTACACTGGAAGTATTTAGTTTTCTCTAGTTTTCAGTAAAAACGAATCTAGTGTATTTTACTTAGCGAATGGACTCCCTCGATTTTAATGGACAGAATCCGTCGGTCTTTGTGCTCCGAGACTCTATTTTTTGACATTATCAAGTCTGTAGGTTTTTCCTCAGTTTTTTCCTATAACCGACTAACGTCCATCAGTTTTGTCCCGAATTATTTGACCGATCTAGAGTTCTCACTAATTTTTCCTTTTTTTCATAGTTCTCGTCAAATCTAACAAATAGAGTTCGATGAATATTTTGTCGAGACTAAAACTGTCAACTTATGGCAAACTTAAAGGACCAAAACCATTAAGTGCATAGTTAAGGGACTATTTTGAACCTACTCTCATAGTTAAGAGACCGTTTTTGTTAACTTGTAATAAACTTAAAGGACTAAAACCGTTAAGTGCATAGTTAAGAGACTATTTTGAACCTGCTATCATAGTTAAGGGACCATTTTTGTCCTTTTCTCACAGTAAGACCATTACCAGAGGTTTTAATTTAACTTAAAGAAACGAGGGCCATTGGTGGCTAGCTATTTTATTCTTTTCTTTGAATTAATATCATCGTTAAATAATACTTAGGAGTTTTCCTTAACTATAACTGAGCGTAAATATTGTATGAGTCCTAGTAGAAAATAACTTTAATTAAATAATATGAATCCTAGCAGGTATGCAATACGAATTCTGAATTTTACAATTATATTCAACATGGAATTGCTTCCTTAGACAAAGTATTTTAGTTAAAGGGTATAAAAGTCGTTCAATATTTGAAAGATATTTTGGTCAACCAACATTTATATTCATGATTTTAAAATAATATAGATGGATAGATGTGTGTGGGGTTGGGGGTGGGGGGGGGGGAGGTAAATTAATTTAGTTATATGTTATGTTTTTGGTTTAATGCAATATTTTATAAACAATATATAGTACGACTAATTAATATTGGCAATATATATATAAAAAAAGAAGAAGAACATTTTGAATAAAACTTGTCATGACATTTATAAAGCCTACTACAAGTACAAAGCCTTTGCCATAACATGATTTTTTTTCAAAACTGTTCTACTTTAGGTGTTGTAAATTATTTCTTATAAATAAATATTAGAAAAATTGAAAAAAAATTATGTATATATATATATTTATATAAAAAACTAGTCACACCTTTTTTTTTATCACAATTCTACGGAAATCGAGATGGTTTTTCCCCTGATAACAAAAGGTAAACCTTCTCTAGCAACAATAAATACATAGTACTCTTTTTCACTTTCCCACATCTTGCTACAAAGAAAAACAAACAGACCCATTTGTTCTCTTTCATTATCAGTGCAAACAATCAATTTCCACCGCCGACACATCTTCTAACAAACCCAGAATGTAAAACACCGGATTTTACTTTCTACTCTTTGTTTTTCTTCTTTCTCTTTACTTTCTTAGGTGCTGTTTGATCATAAAAATTATTCACTTTTTTTTGATTTTTTTTTTGTATTTTTGGGCGTTTGACTATAAATATTCCGAATATAACTTGAAGTTGTATTCCGAAATATTAAAAATTTAAAAAATTTATTCTTTTTTCACTTTTTTACGAGTACATTTCACCAAAAATTACAATTTAAAAAAGTATGGCCAAACACAACTCCAACTTTAAAAATTTCAAAAAAAGTAAATTTATTTTTGATATTTATGGCCAAATAGCACCTTAGTCTTTAGATGAATGTAGGGTCCTCTTCTTGTTCAAATCTCTCTTTTCCCTCTGGTCAATTTTACTTTCTGTCCATAAATTAAAAGAAAAAGAAAGGCTTGTGTGAGAAGAACACATTCAGGATCACAATTTGGTCGAAGACAAAATTTTGAGCCTGAGCCTTCAGAAGGTTACAAATCAGTGGTAGAAGAATTTGGAATGTATTTTCTGCCCACTGATGGAGATCTGGCACTAGAGATGATGCAAAAAATCAACTATTTGGGATATGAGTCATTTGTACCAAGTCCAGGGCCTTATGTTCGAGAGGTGGTTTTAGAATTTTATGCAAATATGAATGCTCAGGAGGAAACTTCAAGAGTTCGAGGTAAGGTTATCCCTTTTAACCGAACTGCTCTAAATAAGGTTTATAATTGTTTACCCCGAATTCGGATAATCAATTAAATTTGTAAGTAGGTATAGGATATGTGCTTTGGGTCTTGATGTATAGTAGATAGAGAAAATATGTATATGAGAGTTCTTTAATAAAACGGCTACTGATTACAATTTGCTATGAGTGTAAACGTTTATGAACAATGTGAAACACTTGATGGAAGAAACACAATAATAATGGAAACAAACGACCTTGGCCGAATCAAATATTGAGAGAGAGATTGTATATATGAATTCTTCTATTATAAGTGCTCTTGGAAAGCAAAAGGAACCAACCCCTACAAAGGAGGGGGATGTGCTCTATTTATAGTGTGACCCCCATGGGTCTCATACAATGTGAACTAATAAAATAATAATAACAAGGACAGCTCTGCACAGATTTGGTGGGATTAGATTGACGGCGCCGTCTGACACACGCATGGTGGGTAGTTGACCATGACTAGACGTTACTGGCGCGTGGCCCGCCTACTACGGCCACACGGACCAACGGCTACTCGGACAAATGGCTACACGGACCAACGATCATGAATGCTCGAGTCACCGGGCTTGGCCGTTTCAACGATGCAGAAGGCAGATCAGTCGGTGCCCTCACTCGGTTCCGGCCCAGGCACTACTCCGGTCAAGGGCGAATAGTATCCGACACATTCTCATTCCTTCCTCCGGTTCCTCGTTCCACCGGTTTGACTTATATCCGGTTTTTACAGTATACAGATAGCCCCCACACTTCCCGGATCTCCGGTCTACCGGAATAACGGGAAGTGGATAATTTCTGAAACCGGTGATTTTGTCAGCTCGTCGTTATATTCTTATTTTGGCGGGAACGGCTGCGTAATGCCTCCCCTTTTATCGGCCACGTGTCCCGCCCCGGATGGCCCGCCTCTGCCAACCGCCTTTTGCACGTCGTTTCGAGTCACTTCGAATTAATGACGGGACACGTGGCGCCCCTTGATTGGCCGTCCTCGGTAACCGTTCCTCTTCTTCGCCTATATAAGGCTCTTTACCTCCTCATTTTTTCACTTTCACGCTTTTGTTCTTCTTCAACTTCACTCCTTTTTCTGCGCTCTTCCATCTACACTACATACAATCAACTTCCCATTTGATCTGCAGTTGGTTCATTGCTTCACACAATCGTGCAAAAGAACCAATTCTGTCTCCCTTTCTCTCAGTCATCACCGGTTCCTTCATTTTTCTAAGTCCCTCTCTTGAACCTCCCTTCTTTCCTATTCCCAAGATGTCTGAATCCACTTCCCATGATGCTCTACTGGTATTGTCCCCGGGGGCCGAGCCTGCGTCTCCGGCTAAATTCGAGCCCACGGCTTCGAATATCATACCGGCTAAATTCAATTTCAACAAAGACCTTGAGGTTGAAAAGCCTTCCTCCGTTTCAGACATGGGATTCGACGTGAGGCGGTATCCCTCATCTATCACCGAGGAGAAGCTCGACACAGTCCGGGCCGATTGCGGGTTCTTCCCGCGTTCTTACCGATGCCGCAAAAAGAAAACGGCCCTCCGAAAAGGGGTAGACGCCAAAAAGGAAGAAAGCAAGAAGCGTTGCTCGGTCTTCAAGGGAAGAGACGGAGCCCGACATCATTGTCCGGAGAGTCGGCTCCGTTCCCTCCGTGGCTCCAATACTGGAGGAGGCGGTCTCCGTTCCACCCGTTCCTTCTATCGGCGAAGGTCTGTTGGTTCCCGTTCCACATTCAGGTGCGGAAGGAATACTTTCACCGGCTCCTCTTCGGTCGATTGACTTTGTCGACATTTCAGGTGAAACTTCTTCGGAAGACACTCCCCTGCAAAGGAAAAGGTCCGGGGAAGCGGCTGCTGCTGAAACTGACAAAAGGACCGCCCCAGTACTGGAGAGCGAGGCCCCCACAGGCGCTCGTCCGTCTCCCGAGCATGATCCTGCTGCGACTGCGGAGCCCCCGACCTTTGCCGAAAATATTGAGGCTGCTCCAAGTTCATCTACCCCGGCTCTGCGGGTGGATGATTTTGACGATATGTTCTCGAGCACCCCCCCGGCTACCGGCGAAGCAGCGGGCTTTGGTCACCTCCTTATTCCTCGAGCCACAAGGCCGGCCAACCGGATCTCCGAATCAGGCGCCAGGGACAACTTGGTAAATATCTTCCCGGCCCCGAGCGTCGAGCCAAGGAGAACCAGATCGGTCGTAGTCACCGACCCCAAGGACTGCAGCTTTCTATCATGTCCGGTGGGCGTAGCGAGCTATTTGCGACCTCTTATTTCTGACTCGGACAGGCGCAAAATGACCGGGCTCACTTGGCAGTGCCTCATTAACGAGGGTATGCATGTAAGCAACCGGGTAAGCTCTTCTGTCATCCTTGTATAGTTTATCTGTGGATTTTATCCTTACTTCGCCTAAGCCTTCTGACTTGTTTCACCTGCAGAGTGTGGTGCTGGTTAATGAAGCTTTCATCCATGCCCAACATGAGATAGATGATCTTCGAGGCCAACTGGATGCCCAGGGCCGAGAAACGGAGAAATATCGGCATCTTCTTTAGGAGAAGGAGGAAGAGTTGGATCGGGCGGCCGTGCTGGCCAACCTTCGTCCTGAGCTCGATGCGGCTAAGGACGAAAACCGTCGTCTGAAGAGTGAACTGGCCGCTATGACCGACTATAACCGGAGCCTTGAGGCTGAAAAAATCGGGCCTTAGCCGGGATAAAGCCCAGTTTTCCTCGAGGCTAGATGAGCTCGAGACCACGGTTTCCCGACTCCGGGGGGAGCTGGACTCAGTGAAGGCTGATGCAACGGGCCTGACCGAGAGGAACCGGCAGCTCGAGTCCGAGGTAGCTTTGTCCAACGAGCGCAGGAGGGTGTTCGAGGAGAAAGCCGAGGAGCGGTCTCGGATATGTGAAGGCCTAAGGGTCGAGCTCGAAGAGGTGGTTATCGCCAACGACGGCCTTAAGGCCGAGTTGGAGGCAGCCACTGGTAGGATAAGTGTCCTTGAGGAGGACCGGGCTGATCTGGAAGCAAAACTGGCCAAGGCTGAGGTCGCCTTGGAAGAAACCTGGAGAAGTGTTGAGGCAGCCGAGGATCATACTGCTATTGTTGCCGAGTATGAGAAGTGGAAGTCTCGGCGGATTACCCTCGAGCAAGCCGAGCATGGTCTCTCGGATCTTCCGGCCCTGATACTCGAGGCCAAGAGGATGGAGGAGGAAGCCAATCGTGCCCTCGGGTCCGAGTCAGACGACTCCGAGCGGACCGAGTCCGAGCACTCATCTACCTCTAGTCATGCCGGATAGCATAGGGCTTGTGCCTTGCTTTCTGTTTTTGTTTTTTGCCTTTGTAGGATTTTATTTTTCTTTTGATGTAAGAAACATCCGTTGTATAAATGAAAAGTGCATCTTTCTTGCTTCTTCGTTTGAATGTTTGTTTACTGTTTTTGCCATAGTTGTTGGTCCGTTCTAGGACAAGTCGACTCGTAGTCGTTAATTTATCGTGCCCGTAGGTCTTATCCGATATTTTGGGGCCGGTGGCTTATCAAATTTTGGCTTGGATCATTGTGATATCGTTGCCTTTGTCGAATTTCGACCATGGTACCCGACGTAGGGTATGCGAATGAGGCAGTATCGAAATACGGTGGTTATCAACTGGGCCAAGTATATTTAACAGGAAGCTGTTATCCCAACTTTTGATAACTTTGTGTTTGCAAAATGTTTGTACATATGAGAATTTTAACTCTTTCTTCCTTAGCCGTAGCAAATGTAAAATGGGACACGATTCGTTATGATCGTTTGGTCCTTACATCGGAGGCTATGGCCGGTGGCCGGTCCTTAGTTTTGCCGTAGCAAAATGCTAAATGGGACACTATTCATTATGATCGTTTGGTCCTTACATCGGAGGCTATGGCCGGTGGCCGGGCCTTAGTTTTGCCGTAGCAAATGTTGAGCTTCTCCGTCTGCTTTAATCGGGGTCATCTTCGGTGTGGCATAGTACTCCCCTAGCACTTATTCGATCTCCGAGGTCGGGTGAGTGCTATTATGTCGCCAATCGGAGGATGCGACACCGGGTATCCGAGTACTTGCCCTTCATATTTGTTAAGTAACACGTTGTACTCGTTGCCTCATTAAAAACCTTGTCGGAAAACCCATTTTGGGATAAAACCGTACTGAGGAAAAGAGTGCAACACATGTTATCAGATCTAGATTCTAATTTTGTCCCGCTCTTGACTTCCTGCAAAAGAGAAAAGTTAATAAGAGAATACGGGGAGACCATACCTTAGCAGTAGTATCTCTTTAGATGGGCCACGTTCCAGTTATTACACAGATGCTGCCCACCCATGGACTCCAATTGATACGATCCTTTGCCAGTTATACCGGTTACCTTGTACGGGCCTTCCCAGTTCGGACCCAACTTTCCTTCGTTGGGGTTCTTGGTGTGCAAGGTAACTTTTCGAAACACTAAATCCCCAACTTGGAAATGCCGAAAGTTGGCTCTTCGGTTGTAGTATCTTTCCATCCTCTGTTTTTGGGCCGCTATGCGGACCGACGCGCTTTCGCGTAGTTTATCTGCGAGTTCGAGCTTCACGGCCATGGCCTCCCCGTTTGACTCTTCGGTGGTATACCTGGAACGGAGGGTCGGTTCACCGACTTCCACGGGGATAAGGGCTTCGGCTCCGTAAACCAATGAGAACGGGGTTTCCCCCGTGCTCGATCTGGATGTGGTTCGGTAAGCCTATAACACCTCCGACAATATCTCCCTCCAATGGTGCTTCGATGCTTCAAGCCTTTTCTTCAGATTTTGGATTATCGTTTTGTTCGTGGATTCTGCCTGTCCGTTCGCGCATGGGTGATACGGGGTTGACACGATTTTCTTGATCTTCAATCCCTCGAGGAAATTGTTGACCTTGCCACCCACGAACTGAGGACCATTATCACAAGTTATCTCGGAGGGGATGCCGAAACGGCAGATGATGTGATCCCATATGAAGTCGATGACTTTTTTCTCTCTTATCTTTTCGAAGGCCTGTGCTTCAACCAATTTAGAAAAATAGTCAGTCATAAACAAAATGAAACGGGCCTTACCTGGTGCCTGAGGTAACAGACCCACAATGTCCATTTCCCACTTCATGAAAGGCCAAGGTGAGATCACCGAATGTAGCAACTCCCCGGGCTGGTGAATCATCGGAGCATGCTTCTGACATACGTCGCATTTTCGGACAAAACTTTTAGCGTCTTCGTCCATCCGATTCCAGTAATAACTGGGCCTGATGATTTTTCGAACCAGAGCTTCTGCACCGGAGTGGTTGTCACAGGTTCCTTCGTGTACCTCTCTCATCACGTATTCCGTTTCTCCGGGGCCCAAACACTTAGCCAGGGGACCGAGGAAAGAGCGTCGATACAATTGGCCGTCCACTAAGCAAAAACGGGCGGCCTTGGTCCGTAGTGACCGTGATTCCTTCGGGTCATTCGGGAGCTTTCCGTCACGCAGGTATTCGATGTACTTATTGCGCCAATCCCAAGTTAAGCCCATTGTGTATATTTCAGCTTGCCCGGTTTCTATGGCCGTGTTTGATAAGTGCACCGTTGCCCCGTGGTTGATTTCCTCCCCCTCGACCGACGATCCAAAATTTGCTAATGCATCGGCTTCGCTGTTCTGCAACCTCGGTATGTGTTGCATGGTCCATTCTTTAAATTGATGAAGTACCACTTGGATTTTCTCGAGGTACCTCTGCATCCGTTCGTCCTTTACCTCGAACACGCCGTTCACCTGGTTTGCGACCAAAAGCGAGTCGCATTTTGCCTCGATTATTTCGGCTCCCATGCTTCGAGCCAATTCCAAACTTACAATCATAGCCTCATATTTGGCTTCATTGTTAGTCAATTTAGCAGTTCTAACGGATTGCCGAATGACATCCCCGGCCGGGGTCCTAAGGACGATCCCTAGTCCGGAACCTCTAAGGTTCGAGGCCACGTCTGTGTGTAGAGACCAAATGCCTGTGGTCTTTCCCGAGGTCAGCAAAAGTTTCTTTTCGACCTCGGGGATCATAGTCGGGGTAAAGTCTGCCACAAAATCGGCCAAGATTTTTGATTTGATGGCCGTTCGAGGTTTATACTCGATATCGTAACCGCTAATTTCTACAGCCCATTTTGTTAATCTACCTGACAACTTAGGTTTATGCATGATGTTTTTTTAAAGGGTAAGTGGTTACTACACATATGGGGTGGCATTGGAAATAAGGTTTGAGCTTTCTGGAAGCGCTTACCAGTGCTAATGCCAACTTTTCCAAATGGGGGTAATGGATCTCTGCATCCCCCAAAGTTCTACTTACATAATAGATAGGGAATTGCGTACCTGATTCTTCTCGGACCAAAACGCCACTTACCGCCATTTCGGAGACAGCTAGGTAGAGAAAAAGTGGCTCATCGGCCTTTGGTGTGTGCAGCAACGGGGGGCTAGACAAGTACCTCTTCAACTCTCGTAGGGTTTCTTGGCACTCCGGTGTCCAAACGAAGTCGTTCTTCTTCCTGAGCAAAGAGAAGAAACGATGACTCTTGTCCGAGGACCTCGATATGAAGCGACTCAGCGCCGCTATCCTCCCGGTGAGCTTCTGTACCCCCTTTATGTTGTTCACGACTTCGATATCCTCGATGGCCTTGATCTTGTCCGGGTTGATTTCAATTCCCTAGTTTGACACCATGAACCCCAGAAATTTACCAGACCTTACGCCGAAGGCACATTTCTCCGGGTTGAGTTTTATGTTGTATCTGCGGAGTACATCGAAGGTTTCCTGCAAATGCTTTAAATGGTCCTCTGTTTTCAGGGACTTAACAACCATATCGTCAACATAAACTTCCATTGTTTTCCCTATTTGTTCTTCGAACATTCCATCAACTAGGCGTTGGTAAGTTGCACCGACATTTTTTAATCCGAAAGGCATGACGTTATAACAGTAAGTCCCATAACGGCCGATGAAGGATGTTTTCTCTTGATCCTCCGGGTGCATCCGGATTTGGTTGTACCCGGAGTAAGCATCGAGAAAACTTAATATTTCATGTCCGGCCGTCGCATCGATCATTCTATCGATGTGAGGCAATGGAAATGAATCCTTCGGGTAGGCCTTGTTTAAATCCTTATAATCGACACACATTCGTTGTTACCTTTTTTGGGCACCACCACCACGTTAGCAAGCCAATCCGGGTATTTCACCTCCCGGATGGAACCTATTTTTAAAAGCTTTGTTACCTCGTCTTTCACGAAGGCGTGTTTTGGTTCCGCCATGGGCCTTCTTTTTTGCTTCACCGGGGGAAACTTCCTGTCCAAGCTGAGTTTGTGTGATGCTATTTCTGGTGATATACCTGTCATATATTTCTATCCGGTAAGAACTCGAACAGGATGATCTGCTCTAGCTCCTCTACGGTTGATTTGATCGCATCCGAGTCATCCAGCATGACAAAGGATCTGGGTATCCCGAAGTCATCTTCTTCATGCACTGGATCTGGCCCGGTATACTTTGGTTGCTATTGGGGGACCTCCCCTCCGGTTACACCCTCCTTTTCCTGAGCTGGCTCCTTGGGCCGGGGCGCCGCCCCCTCTACTGCGAACATTTCCTTTGTTGCGGGCTGCTCACCTTGGATGGTCTTCACCCCCTCCGGGGTGGGGAATTTCAGCAACTGATGCAGTGTTGAGGGAACTGCCCTCATGCTATGTATCCAAGGTCTGCCCAATAATGCATTATACTTCATGTCGCCTTCGATCACATAGAACACCGCTTGCTGAATGGTTCCATCCGCGTTCACGGGCAACGAGATCTCTCCCTTCGTAGTTTCGCTAGCCATATTGAACCCACTGAGTACCCGAGCCACCGATACGATCCGATCTAGCAGCCCTAGTTGTTCGACCACTCTCCATCGGATGATGTTGGCCGAGTTACCTGGGTCAACCAAAATACGTTTAATCTTAGTTTTAAAGATGAGTATAGAAATTACCAGTGCATCATTGTGCGGTTGGATGATGCCTTCCGCGTCTTCGTCATCGAAGGAAATAGAGCCCCCGGTTGAATGATCTCGGATGCGTTTTTCACGAACAATAGAGACCTTGGTCCGTTTCATTATCGGCCCCCGAGGGACGTCAATACCCCCAACTATCATGTTGATTGTATGCTGGTGTTCAACCGGTTCGACCCTTCGATGAGCTTCCCTTTCCTTGTAGTGATTTTTGGCTCGCTCGCTCAATAGATCTCGGAGGTGGCCGTTTTTCAATAACCGGGCTACCTCCTCTCTCAACTGGCGGCAATCCTCAGTTTTGTGACCATGGGTGCCGTGATATTCACACACCATGTTCGGATCCCGTTGTCCCGGATCTGACCTTAGTGGTTTCGGCTATCGCACATCCGGGACGCGGCCAATGGCCGAGACAAGATCCGAAGTACTGACGTTGAAGTTGTACTCCGAAATCTTCGGTGGACCCTTATTGCTGGCAGAACTTCCGGCATCACTCCTGAACGAGAGCCCCCAGCTGTTTGACGGGCGCTCGACCCGCTTGCTACCTCGACCTGAGAAGTGGCTCGGGCTTTCCCTTGACTTTTCCGACCTGAAATTTGGTCTCTCCGAGTGGGAGTATGGCCGAAACCTTTCTTTTGATGATTCAGACTTCATTTCATAACCCTTCCTCGGTTTCTCGAAACTTCTATTCACTTTTAACTTTACCGAAGAGAGCTCGAACTGATCATCCTCCACCCGAATCTTCGACTCATACCGATTGTGGACATCGGCCCATGTCACGGCCTCGTATTCCAGCAAAGTTTCTTTCAATTTGGCCGAAGCAGCCGAACTTAGCATGTTGAGCCCCTTTGTGAAAGCTTGTGCGGCCCATTCTTCTGGCACCGGGGGGAGTTCCATCCGTTCCTTCTGGAACCGGTTGACGAACTCCCGCAGTAGCTCATCGTCCCTTTGGGTTATTCGGAAGATATCGGCCTTACGGGCCTGCACCTTTATGGCACCGACATGTGCCTTCACGAAGGCATCGACGAGCATTTCGAAAGAAGTGATCGAATGCTTGGGTAGGTGGTCATACCAACGCTCCCTTCGACAGAGTTTCCCCAAATGTTTTCAGCAACACCGACTCGATCTCATCTTCTTCCATATCATTACCCTTTATGGCACAGGTATATGAGGTCACGTGCCCGTGCGGGTCCGTTGTGCCGTCATACTTCTGTATATCGGGCATTTTGAACCTCTTCGGGATCAGTTTCGGGGCCGCACTCGGTGGAAAAGGCCTTTGAATGTACCTTTTCGAATTCGGCCCCTTCAGCAAAGGTGAAGCCCCCGATATCTGGTCCACCCGAGAATTGTATGTCTCGACCCTCTTTTCGGTTGAATCTACCCGTTTTGCCAAAGTTTCGAGCATCTTTAGAACCTCGGTAGAGGAGCCGGCCCCGGAGCCGTCACTCTCGACCATTCGTGCCTCGTTTCTTCCGGTTTCAGCAGTACCCTTTGCCTTTTCCGGCCCTGCTTCACCCTTTCCGTTCTGCAGCTGGGCAATTGCCATTCCTTGCTCGGCGATTGCCGCTCTTTGTTCGTGCAACATTTCGAAAATTAAAAGTAAGTTAACACCGTCGTTTGGTGCGTCCGGTTCTCTCCGGCCCCGATCCCGGGACAATGTAACGGAATTGTGAGTATTTAGAGGATCAGTGGCCGGTAGGGCGGCATTCTCTTGATCCACGGTATTTTGCCGGTTGAGTCCCTCCCTTGAATCGACGGGGTTCGGGTCAGCGGGGTTCGGCAATGCCCGTAGTTCGCTTCCTTCGATTTCCGCCACAATCTCGGTGTTATTGACATGACCGGATTGTTCGATGTCAGCCATTTAGTCCGTTTTCGCAGAGACGGGCAGGGACGTTTTTGATTTTGATGAATATAATAGAAATCAAGGCCAAATACCACTATTATCCTAGCCCCATGGTGGGCGCCAAACTGTTTACCCCGAATTCGGATAATCAATTAAATTTGTAAGTAGGTATAGGATATGTGCTTTAGGTCTTGATGTATGGTAGATAGAGAAAATATGTATATGAGAGTTCTTTAATAAAACGACTACTGATTACAATTTGCTATGAGTGTAAACGTTTATGAACAATGTGAAACACTTGATGGAAGAAACACAATAATAATGGAAACAAACGGCCTTGGCCGAATCAAATATTGAGAGAGAGATTGTATATATGAATTCTTCTATTATAAGTGTTCTTGGAAAGCAAAAGGAACCAACCCCTACAAAGGAGGGGGATGTGCTCTATTTATAGTGTGACCCTCATGGGTCTCATACAATGTGAACTAATAAAATAATAATAACAAGGACAGCTCTGCACAGATTTGGTGGGATTAGACTGACGGCGTCGTCTGACACACGCATGGTGGGTAGTTGACCATGACTGGACGTTACTGGCGCATGACCCGCCTACAACGGCCACACGGACCAACGGCTACTCGGACAAATGGCTACACGGACCAACGGCCATGAATGCTCGAGTCACCGGGCTTGGCCGTTTCAACGATGCAGAAGGCAGATCAGCCGGTGCCCTCACTCGGCTCCGGCCCAGGCACTACTCCGGTCAAGGGCGAATAGTATCCGGCACATTCTCATTACTTCCTCCGGTTCCTCGTTTCACCGGTTTGACTTATATCCGATTTTTACCGTATACAATAATTGGAGGGATGTTAATGACGATGAACTAAAATATAAAATGGAAGATGAGGATAAAATATTTGTTAGAGGATATATTGTGACATTATGTCCTAAAGGGGTTTGGCTTATTTCTGGAACGAAAGTAAACCTTCGAGTATAACTAGATGGAAAAATCAAGAACATGGGAGAGTTTATTAGTTCTCGTCTTACTCCATATTCGAAAATGTTAAACTTTAATGTGACAAGGATCATTTTGTTGTATGCCATTAAGCAAAATATGGATATAAATGTTGGTCGAATAATTCGCGATGAAATGATTTCTTGCCTGTTCGACAACGCTTTACCCTTTCCGACTACAATCACTCGCCTTGCGAGTATGTTTGGTGTGAACATGGATAGGTTGGTTAGAATAATGAACGAATCTGCCACACTTGGTAAGAGCTATTTAAATAGCTTGCAACCTCCTCTTTCGAAAAAGGAAAATCCAACTACAGAGCACAAAAGGCTCCAGCAATCAGAAAATTTAGAATTGGACACCTCATCTATGGTTGTTTCACCTGATAATTTTATTTATTTACAACAGCTACTGCACGGACAAGCTGAGATGAAAAGAGAATGGGAGGTTTATAAAAATGAACAAGCAGCAATGTTAGCGGCTAATATAATATGTCTCATGTTCTAACTGAAATTAATGTAACAAAAAATAATCAATCTTACATTTGCCAGACGTTGCAAAATCAGGTTGCGTCTACTTCTCCCACCATCCAAATGACAGGAAATCTCACGCGCAACATTTCTAATGCTGTAAAATTTTCTGACCCATCAATTTTCCTGCATTATTCTTTTACAGATCCGAGTAGTGGCAGATTAGTGCAGGCTTGTATCCAACACCGGAATTTCCTCTGTACCACCAACAACACTCAATATGCATAAAGAAGGTGGGTCAAATAAAATTTTCATACCATTTAGCATGTAGCCTCTCTCCATGTGGTCAGATGTTGTCACAATTCCAGAAATGAATACTGCAAATCCTGCTAATTTCTATGGCGAAGGACCCTCCGTTCCTCCCGAAAATCAGGGAAATGAAAACTTTGATGCTGCATTTAACTTTCTCACTGGTGAAGGTACTGGAACATGTAGTCATTGAAACTTGAATTATTCATTCAGGAAAATGAATAATTTAAGTGTGGGGATGGTAAAAACTCTACTCTACTTTTTCTATGTGATAATCTTATGGTCTACTTTATGTAGTTGGAAATGTTGGTAGTCCTTTTTGGTGCTGGTTGTTTTTGAAAATGTTGGTGATGTGTTGATGTTAGTTGAAAGAAGAAGAAGATTTTTTGGTTGACAACAGCTAACATCTTTTTTGAAAATAGCCATAAGAGGAAGCTTGTACATTGTTTAACCTTATGGTTAGTATGTTGGTGCTAGTTGAAAGAAGAAAGAAACGCTTGATTGGCAGCATGTAACATCTTTTTGCTGTAAATAGCCATAAAAGGCAGCTTGTACCTGTTCGTTTTAGTGTGAAAATGTCAAATGACAAACCTTGTAATGAAAGTTTAACTGCATGTTGTTTTGGTACTTCTAAATGCTGTCTTCTTTTTACATCTTTGCTGGAAAAAAAAAAATTACATAAAAGGTTTTAAGTAAATAATTTGCATATACATAACTTCAGATCATCTTTTGGCAACACACTTGGATCACTTCAAGTTCATAAAGCAAAGAAAGCTTCTAATTTTATATGTGTATTTTTGCTTATGTAAGTGTCCTGCTGTAATGACAATCTGATTGTTTGAAGAAAAAGTCATAACATACTTAAATCAATGCAATCAATAGCTATAACTTGCCTCTATTGTTGGTCAAGGCGAAATCCTAAAAAAATTGCTGATTTTGGAAAATGAATTAGGCCATTTTTTGATCGTTTCAGCCTTTTGTTAACTTACCAAAAGAAAAAAAAATGTATCCTTAGTTTCCAAAGTTTGGGCCTAATATCCGTTTTTTTTTCTTCGTATTCACCACGCAAATATACAAAAAAAAAAAGAAAAAAAAAGAGAAGAAGATCGAAGAAGGGTTCCATGCCGAAATCCATTTCCTGGCCATGATAACAAGCATGAAAGGATGAGAATTTCACACTTTGATAGTCACAAGTTTTGAAATAAAGGGGATATTGTATATGGAAATAAATAAATAAAAAAAAACACAAATGAGAATTAATAAAAACGGGTTGCAATATGACGCCCGTGAAAGTTGCAGTAAGTTGAATGCAGTGATCTACTTTTAATTTTGTACAAAGTCATCTAGTTTGTAAATCAACAACAACAACAAGCCCAGTATAATCCCACTATGTGGGGTCTGGGGCTAGTTTGTAAATCATGTCGGGAAAAAGTTAAGTTACTTTAAAAAATATTCCTATATCCTACCATCTCTCAGCCCAACGTTACAAGCCAATAAAAATCCTAAAAGATTCTGAAGTCAACATTTATACATTAGTGGAGATTGACAAGAAAGGCAAGCTTATGATTTATTGTAAATGATTGATTTTAATATTCTTGATTTTTCTAAAAACTCATAGATGTCTAATAGTGACTTTTGCAAAAATAAAAGTGAAGATATAAACAAGGTAAGTGACGCAAGGTTCAACAGGACTTGAAATTCAAGTAGAGTCATTAATTTTCGAGAAGCTGTAAGTGTTTTGAATTATATATATATAAAATAAAATAAATTAGTTATAACAGGTAAGGTAACCGAAAGAGACTTACTAAAAAAGGAGCATGTTTTAGTTTAAGCATATATTTTTGGTTCTCTAATATTACTAATGTCACAACCCAGCTAGGGGCCGCGACGGGTACCCGGAGCTACCCACCGAGCACCGCTCATCTACTGCTTATCGTACTCATTTAAAACTCTTTTATCAATTTCACACTTTAATCGTAGGAAAATCACCTTTTATGTGAAAACATAAATACCTTTATATACATATGCCTTTAGGCTGTCAAAATAATAAATGAGTATACAGTAGCAATCTTGTGAGACCATCTAACCCACACTGCGCATCTACGAGCCTCTACTGGGGTGCTAAACATGTGGACGGGACAAGACCCCGTCATGCCCAAAAAAATAAAATAAAAATAATAATAATAAAAAAAAAAAAATATATATATATATATATATACATGACTATATACACAAAAGAATAATCATAAGCACCTCCGGACAAAGGAGTGCTTTCGACCCGCTGACAGCTACTACGGATCTGGATCGAGCTCTCCTCCCTGTCTACCTGTGGGCATGAACACAGCGTACAAAGAAAACGGACGTCAGTACGAACATTGTACTGAGTATGAGAGGCATAAACAATGAAATAAGACAATGATGTAAAGAAGATATCAATATAGAACATCTGAATCAGACTGTCAAGTATAAAGAACATAAGTCATGCTGTCTTACTCATACTCATCATCATATCATATATGCATAATGTATAAACTGCCCGTCCATATCGAATCGGTGTGATAATCATAACGTTAGCCTGCGTCCGGGGTATCATCTCATGCCGCCCACTAGTGGTGTCTGCCCATGCCATTTGGCCATGGTGTATAATATAGCTGCCCGCCTTAGCGGTGACTGCCTGGCCATATAGGCGCGGTGTAATATCATCATCATATGCTCATCATGGTATGCTTATCGTAGTGCATGCATAAGACTCGAGAACAACTATACTCTATCGGGGTGACGTAGGGTCGTGATCCCCCGATGTCATTATGGAACAATCATTGACATCCTGCCTCACCTTGAAGGAATTAGCATATAAGGTGAGTGTAAGAAACAAATAGCATCATTAACATTATAGAATCATCACATTATGTGTATTAGGATTTCTATACTTTTTTCATTACCTTGTGTAGCTAATTATGGACATAGACTCATATTTCTGGAACTTAAGGGGATTTGTAGGTAAGAAAAAGAGTCATGCTTTACGATTCATGCCATAGAAAGAAAAGGACTAGCCTCACATACCTTTGACGTTTAACTAAACTATCGTTCACTTGTGCTCCTCTAATATCACGTTTCTACCTTCAAGAGAGAATTCGTATTAACATTAGTTAACCGACTAAGAGAACGAGTTACTATTTCTAGAGAAAATTGGGCAGCACTTCCTTTGTTTATACTACTTTTCCCACATTCTATATCAACTCCCAAACACTCACAACAACATTTACAATATTGTAATCAACAATCGTCATTTATATACATTGACCACAATCCACCATTTCTCTCCAATTTGTCCACATTTATACTTATAACTCCTTATTGCGTTTTTGCGTATATAATACTTATTTCATGGTTTAAACATCATTTATAACGTGTTCATAATCACAACACACCAACATTTATGATTCAACCCAACTACCGTCCAACCATGACACTATTCACTCATTTATGACCCATTTTTCTATGTCTTTCTATAAATCGAGTATCTTAGCTTTCCAATACCTTAAACAACATGATTTAGTCATGAAACTTACCTTACATGATGGTTGAACAAGTCTTGGGTGGGGTTTCTCCTCTAGCACCAAAACCCTACTTCACCTTCCTTGGGTTTTCTTGATTTGGATGAACTTTAGCTAGGTCTCATATACTTGTTTTCATGAATTTAGTGTTATTGATCTTGGATTTCCTTTGATTCCCTTGTGGATGAGTGATGAAGAATATTCTAGATGTTTCTTGAAGTGGAGAGTGGGAGTGAAGTGAAAAATGAAATGAAAAGGGTCCCTTATACTTAATTTAAAAGCTGGCCGAATCACTTTATACGGACCAACATACGGTCTGTACTATTTATACGAACCGTATGTGTGGCCGTATGTTTGGTCCAGTAGCTGGTGCCTTCCTTGGCCAATTATACGGTCAAACATACGGCTGGTACAATTTATACGGCCAGTATGTTTGGCCGTATAATGCCTAACTGAACCGATTTCGTTTTCGTCGACTCGATTAATTTCCGATCCTTATGGAACCTTCTTGACACTTGTTTAACACTTCAATACCAATCTAAGGGACGTTATTTCTTGTCTCTAAGACATCATTATGCCATCACAAAATTGTTGCTCGTTATTCCTATCCGACACACCACATATGGTTCGCTTTCCTCAACAACTTTCTTTCCGTGCCTCATATGCTTTCAAGTTCTTATTTAGGGTCGTCAAATTCTATTTCTTACTTATCGAATCACCGTATATGTCATGCCCTTCTCTAGCTTATTCATTGTACGCTAACATGAAAAATTTCCAAGGTGTAACAACTAATTTGACGATTAGTTTGTATAACCGTAAGGAGTACATTTAATTGTACAATTTTAGTAATATATATAAATATAATCGTGGGAGGCATTTATACATTTTTGAGAAATAGAAACTGAAGAATAGAAGAGTTTACTTCATAACAGGAATATCAAGTGAAGTCAGGATCCCAACACCTTTTATCATATTTGTGCAAAACAAAATAATTTTTCTATTTCTTTATTTACGAATATTAGTTAGTTTATTCACCACTCAACTCTTTCTGATTTTCCCAAATTGAAACTAAGATAAGAAAAGTCTGTAGATTAGATAAGCCAATCTCTGTGGGATCGACATAATTTAATACTATAATTTGATAAAAGTGTAAGTTAAATATATATACACCAGACACTCGTCATGCTCCACAAAGCCGAACTTTGGGGGCGATTGGAAAAATGGGCAGTAAAGTTAAGGAATTTTGATATTGAGTAAATGCCACGAGGTGCGATCAAGTCTCAAGTTCTTCCAGACTTTGTCGACGATTTCAGTTCAGGTGTAACTCCCCAAGCTGAAAAGGAAGCTTTCTTGGTACCGGGGACTACACCTAGGGTTTGGATGCTCTATACCAATGAAACGTCTAACGTAAAAGGAACCGGTCTGGGGGTAGTCCTACATACCCCTACCGGAGAAATTCTGAGGCAGGCAATAGATAACGCACCTTTAACTAACAACGAAATAGAGTATTAAGCTTTGATTGCAGGTCTTGAGTTAACTTGAGGACTAGGTGATGAAGTCATCGAGGCGAAATGTGACTCCCTGCTGGTGGTAAACCAAGTCCACGGCGTATTCGAAGCAAAGGAGGAGCGCATGTTGCGGTACCTCAAAAGGGTGTTGAAAATGGTTTTCAGATTCCAAGAATTGACGCTGGTGCACGTACCCGGGGAAAAAAACATAGAAGCGGATGCCCTTACCAACTTGGGTTTTTCCACGGAGTCGGTAGGGCCAAACTCTAAATCAGTAGTCCAGCTACTCCATTCGACACTGGATTCGGCAGGTATGACGAGGTTATTTCCACCAGCTTAGTCTGGGACTAGCGAAACAAATTCTTGAATTACCTAAAGCACAAAAAATTTCCTAACAAAAACAAAAGCGTCAAGGGCTCTGCGAACCAAAGTTGCTCGGTATTGCTTTGTCGATGGCCTGCTCTACCGGAGATGCTATTATTGCCCAATGGCACGATGTGTAAGGCCTGAGAAAGCTGACTACGTAATGAGAGAGGTCCATGAAGGAATATGCAGTTACCATTCTGGTGCAGAGTCACTAATGAGGAAGTTGATCAGAGCTGGATACTATTGGCCCAGAATGGAAGAAGATGCAAAGGCATTCGTTCAAAGATGTGATAAATGTCAGCGGCATGCAAAAATGTTGCACCAGCCGAGTGAAGAATTGCACCCGATTGCGTCCCCTTGGCCATTCATGAAATGAGGGATGGACATAGTTGGGTCTCTGCTTGCCGGTTCGGGACAAGTATGGTTCGTGCTACTAATGACTGAATACTTCTCTAAATGGGTGGAAGTAGGAGCCTACAAGAAGATCCGTGAAAAGGAGGTGATAGACTTCATATGGCAACATATAATATGTCGCTTTGTGTAACGACCCAACGAGTCGTTATAATTTTTTCGGTACTTTTGACCATTCCCCGAGCTGGTTTATCTCACATTTAACCCTAGGGGACTGTTGACATGCTTCTCGAGGTGTTTGGAAATGATTTGGGTGGCTTTTTGAGAAATTTGGGCTAAAGCGGAAAAAAGTTGACTCAAAATTTAACTTTGTGTAAATGGACCTTTTTCGGGAATCCGTCAATTCCGAGAGATTCGGATAGTCTTTTAGAAAGTGTGTATATATTTGTTTCGGTTCTCAATGCGCTCGGGTGCATTTTGAGACATGGGTTGGGAAGTTGGTTTTGAGGTATCGGGGCTTGACCTAGTCAACGAGACCTCTGTTGGGAATTTTGAGGCCACAAGTGCGTTCGTAGTGTGTTTTTATGTGTATTTGCATGTATGGTAGGTAAGCAGATGGCCTCGGGTGATAGTCAGGATTTCGGGTTGGGATTGTGAAACTTGGGGAAATTCTGGTGTCTGGTGCCCCGCAATAGCGGCACCATTACCCCAATAGTGGCACCGCTATAGCGGTGGCCATGCCGCAAAAGCGCCTGGTGCATTCATTAGTTGATCGCCGTAGCGGTCTGGGGGATGCTAAAGCGGTACCGCCGCAGCTGTATCGTTGTCGCAGGAGCGAGTATCAGGCAGATAGATTCATTAAATGAGTGTTAAAAGCCCTAAGTGCCTCATTCATTACTATTCTAAAAACTGAGTTGGTGGGAGCAATTCAAGGCGATTCTTGGGGGGAAATCATTGTGATAACTCCCTTCACTTTTCTTTCCATTCCATGATTACTTTATTACCTTATGAATCCATTATCATGCTAGTTCTTTAAGAGTTTGATGATTAAAAGTGGGTTCAATGGGTTCTTCATTCTAGGCTTTTAAATCCTGATTTATTAATTGGGTTAGCTTCATTAGGCATGGAATTGATGATTAGAATCTATTATTGCATGATTCCTTCTTAATTAATGGCTAATTTATGGGATTGGAAATTAGGGTTCATACCCAAATTTGGGGGGATTTGCCTAAAATCCGAATTTAAGCATTTTGTTAGTTCTCCTAGCTTATTATTGATGGGGATTGATCATCTAGAATATTAATTTCATGTCGAGACCTATAGATTCCCATTTCCATCTTTGTAGTTCATAAACCCCATTCCATAGGTTGAGATTTGGGTTTTAAATGGAAGTAAGGTTTGAATGATGTTCTTTTTTATTCTAATTTCATGATTCAGATATGTTTAGACTTTCATTATATCGAGTCTCAACGGAAGGGAAGACTAAGGTTTGATTTGGAGACCTTACTGTTCGGCTCTCCAGGTAGGTTATGGTTTACCTTATGGTGAGACTTTAACTAGTGAAGCGTATGTTTAGATGATATTGTTGGAGAATGCATGTACACTTTCGAGTATGAAGTCGGGTTGGATATTGTCTTAGGTTGGGCCTTGTTGTATGATTTGGGGGCTAGCCACCCCGTTGTGTTGATTTACTTATCTTGTTCTATTTATTTATTGGCTCGTTGCCACGTTGAGACATTGGGAAATTGTGACTAGTGTCATATCATGACTATGATATTGGGGCACTTTACTTGATTCGACAGTGAGATGAGATTGGGATTTCATTGTGGTTTGTTGTGTAACCTTATTATTAATATTATTTGTGTGCCCTGGGTGGTACTGTTTGGATTGAATTGATACTTTGATATTACATTGCATCGTATTCACACTCATTTCCATGATTCATTGATATTGGCTGATTACAGTACTGATGATAGAAGTGAGGGAGTGTAGCCTCTAAGGTTTCTGCCGAAGAGCGTAAAAGAAAGATAAAAGTCTGTGATCCGAGGTCATTTATCGGAGTGGACTGAGTGTACGTTGCCCGAGGTTTCTTGCCGGGAACGATTGAGTGTCCGATGCCCGAGGTCTTTACCGGGATCGTGAGAGTGGTACATGGACTTTGCGGGTCCCCCATGGGTTGTGTTGCCGAGATGTGATGTTCTATCATCGGAGTACATGTGGACGGTACATATGCATTGCATTCATCATACATACATTGTTGCATTGCATTGTACCTTTAATTCTAATGACTTATTGAGACACTATTGTGATATACTGGTTCAGATTGATTATACTGAGACTTGGTACAATTGGGTTTAGATGCTATAATATAGGTGATGACTTGTACTATGGATACAGATTCGTGTTGACTTGTACTTGTTGGTTTATGTGTTTATCTTGATTTGTTATCTTTATATACGTTAGCTAGTCTTAGTAGGCCTATGATACCTACTAGTACTTGTTGTTCGTACTGACCTGCACTTGCTGCATTCTTTTATGAATGCAGAGTTCTAGGTGGGATCGACCTCAACTCCTCGTGGTTGATAGTAGACGAGGATTGCTGTTTCGAGTCTTACAGGGTGAGCACGAGGACGTTCGCCGCCTTGAAGATTCTTCTTTATTTATGTCTTTATTTCCGTCTTGAGACATGATTTTAAGACAATTGATGTATTACTATTATTCAGACTTGTAGTATTAGTTAGATGCTTTTGTATGACTAGACTAGATACTGGGGTGTATTACTTCCGCGTTTTCTTATATTATTATCATAAGACTTATGTTATTCCATCTTCTTCCGCTTATTTATTTATTTATTTATTTATTTATTTATTCATGTTTTTATGATTGTTGGGATAAGGGTTCCCTTACCAAGGTGGGAAAGGTAGGTGCTTGCGCGACTTAGTGAAATTGGATCGTGACACTTTAGGATCTCGAAGGAGATAGCTTGTGATAACGGACCTCAGGTCGTTGGATCCAAGGTCACCAAATTCCTCGAGGACTTAGTTATCAAACGTATCTCCTCCTCTCCTTATCACCCCAGTGCGAATGGATAGGCGGAGTTAACCAACAAAACGGTAATTCAAAATCTGAAGAAGAAATTGGAAAACGCAAAGGGGTCATGGCCGTCCAAGCTGCTCGAGGTACTTTAGGCGTACAAAACAATGACCAAGAAATTAGAAGACGCAAAAAAGGTCTTGGCCGTCCAAGCTACCCGAGGTACTTTGGGCGTACCACTCTGTAACTGTAGCCCTAGAGGGATAACCCTCAATTTAGACGAACAAGGCCTACTAGCAAGCAGATAATACCAACTAAGGCCGACAAGATCGTATCATGAATCGTCTATAAGTAATAACTACCACATCTGGAGAGTACGCACACCCAAAACATATACATATATAGGCATGCAATATACATATATAGGCATGCAGGCCGACAAGGCCGCTATGAACGTCTACAACCAACAATACCAAAATGAACATGTACAAAGGGCCAGCAAGGCCACAATATTGACATACTAACATACATGACTCGTCTACAAGCCCTTAGAGATAACAAAACTGTATCATGCTCGGGACACGGCCCCGACCTACCCATCAAGTTTATATACACAAATGGGATTCCAAAGTCTAGACCTGGTAACTTCGGATATCAAACGCATCACCTTCTCTCCTTATCACCCCAGTGCGAATGGATAGGCGGAGTCAACGAACAAAACGGTAATTCAAAATCTGAAGAAGAAATTAGAAGACACAAAGGGATCCTGGTCGTCCAAGCTGCCCGAGGTACTTTGGGCGTACAGAACAACGACCAAGGAGGGATGTGTACCTGACTAAATTCATAGAATACATCTAGACGAATGCCATGGTGACATGTGTTAATAAATAGGACTCGGATCCGAATCAGCACTCGGCGCCTCCGGTAAAGGTCTAATGATAAGGAGTTAAAGGGTCCAGTTGCATGCTGTAATGAGATGACACCGGTTGATAGGCAACGATCAAGCGTTAAAAGTATACCTTCCACCTTCTACGGGGCATTAATAGGCTTTATTGCCCTCTTTATTGTATGTCATTATTGTGTCATTAATACGCATTAAGAGCAGAGGCATAATTCGTGGAATGTGTACTCGTAGTTCCAAGTATAAATAGGTCTTATTATTTCATTGTAAACGACATGAAATCCAAGAGATATACATAGAATACATTCCACACTTTCATTGTTCTTTAATTTCTTTATTATTCTTTGATCCAACAAGATCTGAACCGGTAGCGTGACCGGAGCAATAAGTCCAGAGCTACACCACAGAGTTGTATCAAGGCTCAGGCTATTCTAACTATTTATTTTACTTAATTTTCGCTTACGTCGATTTAGTTGTCAATTATATTGTTTTTACGGGTCACTTTGGTCCACGTTTCCTTGACCACGTACACAAATTCAACTTAACCGTTTTCCGGGTAAACATAAACCACGATTATCGACTACTATGCAACGTAATTAAAGATAATTGATAACAAAAGAAAAGGTTACTATTAATATGAGAAGTAGGGAAATAGACAAGACAGATGCAAGATTTTAGCAATTAGCTCCGATTCATTTTATCATTCTCTTCTACATTTTATTGAGTTTTTGAATTCAATAAGTAATTAGTTTACTCAAGAATTTAATAAAAATCTTCCGATTATTTATTCAGATTTTACAAATTAAACTAATCCAAGCCCTGAGAATGTTCAAAAACTATTGATAGAAATAGATCTTCGGACGACTTCTCATGAATAACGTCAGCTTATAACCCAAGATAAATTATTCAAGAGTCTCTTCCGATTACTCAATAAAATCATTCAATCATGAGCTAAACCAGATTTATATTAAGATAATTCATAGAACTCTTACTCTACCGATTAAAGCATCCAAGTTTATCTCAATAATCAAATAAACATGAGTTCAAGACTAATAAAAAGCCCTGTGAACATATGCAAGAACTATTAAGGCTTTAGTCTTAAGGAAAACGTTTCTCGAATATTTTCCTCTCTTGGTTCAACCAAATAATTCAAGAAGCTCTTTCGATTACTTAGAAGAATCACCAATTAAAATCAAACAAAATAACGCAGAGATATTCACCAAACTATTCCTCTTTCGATTAAATAAAATAGTAAATAACTTTGCAATTCAATTCAAAACTCCATCAACAAATTCAAGCAATAAAACAAGAATCGAATTGTTGGAAAGTAATGAATTCGGCCATCAAATCCTCTTCTACGCTCCCTAGATCAAAAGTCCCGTCAAACGTATTTTGAGTGTATTTATTACAGTGTAAAATCAACCCCAGACAAAAATACCCTTAAAAAATCGAAACTAATAAAACTGGCAGAAAAAAGCACTGCCATTACGCAGGTTGCCCCGCCTTGCACGTCGCGGACTTTTATTTTTTCTGAAAATCTAGATAGGTGCACGCCTGGGGCGTAGCCCAGTGCATCGCGCCAAGCTTCCTACGCATCGTCGTCAACTTTCTTCAATTATTAGCATGCATATCTGGTCCTTGCACCTCGAACTCGCTGCCCATTTATTCGTTGGACTTCTAGTCAGACTTCAAAGTGCTAAAACCTCCATTTAAGCTCCAAAAATGCTCCTTTGCTCGAGAACAAGTTATAAACAAGAAAACACACGTAATAAGTATAAAATACCAATATTATAGCTCAGACACGATTAAAACGTAGTAATTAAAAGGTGAAATATAACTAAAAATTCTTATTTCTAGACTACCATCAGCTAGGGATGAGCATGATACGGTATTTAAAACTTCGATTTGGTAACTTCAGTTTTTTATTTCTAAAAACACTATACAATTAACATACTGAATTAATTCGGCATTTTTAAGTTCGATTTTGGTATTTTGCGGTACGATAATTCGGTGACCATAGTTTGTTTGACTTCAACTTACATATATACTCATCTAATAAAGGATTATGACTTCGACTTTTCAAGAAACGTCTCAATGATATTAAACTAACATCTTACACATGCGGACATATTCAAAAGAAAGTATAAGCAATTTCTTCGTTAATCAATTACACAAAAATGACATTTGAATCACTGTAGAGTAGTCAAAGTTCCACAGTCTAAACAACATTAGCCAAAATTAAGCATAGTCCTATTTTACACCAAAAAATTCCATTCTATGACATCCAAAATCTGACTTGAATGAGGTGTAGTTTTTTGAACAAAGACTAGTCTATATATTTAATAGTATTAAGTATAATATATATATGGACTGTATATGTAGTATAAACTTGAGTATGGTATACGGTATCTCAATATTCTTTTTATAAATATCGAATACCTAAAAAAATTAAAATGCATACCAAATACCATAATATTAAAATCGCAATATTTTTTTTTTTATTTTGGTATGATATTTGGTATATACCGTACCATGCCTACTCTTAATAGGAGCTATCCAAGAATAAAGTACAATGATTTTACTAGTAAGGAAATACAATCTCAAGAAGGAAAATAGATTGTGGAAAGCTAAGTATGTAGTAGACTTGGCTAGGATTGAATGCGCTGACGTTTGTCTTTCGTCTCCTATTTATCGTCATCCAGGTTCTTGGGGTCCAAGGCTGACTTATAAGTATTCGTTTAGCCTTCTGAACTAATTCGACTGTTGGGGTCGATATCCTCACTCCTATCCTCACGGAGGCTGTTGAGAGAGTTGGTTAGACGTGCGGTTTATCCCTTAAGACTCAGTAAAAGGCAGTTAGACATAGTGGCAGAATTAGAAATTTTATTAAGGGTGTTCGAATTAATATAATCTATATATTTAGGGTGTTCAATATGTAATATATGTCTGTAATACGTAATAATTGACATGTCTACATGGTATAATTTTTCAATAAAGGGTGTTCGGTTGAACACCCTTGCCGGGCTGTGGCTCCGCCACTTAGACAGGTCCACGACATTGTTCATAGGGTGGAGGCTTGGCCCGCGAGGGATTGGTATGCAGGTAGGGGCCCACGTTTCCTCTGGTCCGGGGTGTACCCCCACTTTCATAATCTTTCGTAAGGTTGCATTGTCGGTTAGGTACATGCCTGTTATAGTGACCTTTTCTTCTTCTGAAATCTTGACAACAATAAAGTGTTGCTCCATATGCTACAAGAAACTTTCCAGCTCTCCATGCTCCCAAAGGCTTTAGGTTCAGGGATCTTCACCTTAGATCGCTCCTCATTTGTTTGTACCCACAACTCTTCGGAGCACTACCTTTTCCAATTTGAGACTTTCATTGTCCTTCTTGAGCATCTCAATTTGCGTTGAAGTAGCTTGACTCTACGCAACAACCACCTGTCAAGAAGCCTCAGTGTCGGCCTCCAGTTGTACAATACAATTCATGCCAATAGAGCCACTATCATGCCGAGTTCTAGAAATCTGCCCGATTAGCGCCTGCAACTTATCCGTCTTTCACGTAGTTAAGCACTACCACAAGCCATCTGTTCTAAGTCATCACAAAGCTATGATACTAGTTGTTATAGGGGTAAACTCTAATTCACTTTCTTATAGACAGCTAAGTTCCCACTCGACTCAGCGTACTCTTTTCTCTTTCGTTTTTGGGGCTTGGATTATTCAACTGCACATAAATTTGAACAAGGCACACAATGTACATGAATAATTCACCTAACTCTATATTAACCTTACAATATAAGGAAACACACCATCTCAACACTTAGGCACAATCAAGTTTTTAGAACTTAGCCAAATATGCCGGTGTCCTGGCTGCACACATTATTTATAGTGTTAAACCATGCCTAGGACGCTTGTCACAACCACAAAAATAATGGAGATTTTGGCCTTGTCAAGCTCGTTTTTTGCCACTACTCGACTTTGGCTCGGCCCTACCCTAGCGTGTCTCAGTCATATCTTTGGCTCAACCAGCATTGTCTTGCCTCACCTACAGTGGCGGATCCAGAATTGTCACTCAGGGGGTTCGAAAAAATAACAAAAGCTAAATGTAAAATATAATATTGTTTGCGGGAATCGAACCTAGGACGCTAGAGACAATTTTGAACACTCTGGACCACTTGAGCTAACCTTTTACATTTATTCAAGGTGTTCAAAAGTTAATATATGTACATAAACACAGAAAATTGATCCTATATATACACTGTAAGTTTTGTCGAGGGTGTTCGGGTGAACACCCTCGGCATCACGTAAATCCGCCCCTGATCGTGCCTTGTCATGCCCCGCTTGTCCCCATGTCAAGTTGCGTTGCCTCCCCTAAGGCTGCTTAAGCCAAACCGTGCCAGCCCAAGTATAGTCCGTCACACTTAGGCTTCCCATGTTGTGATGCCGCTTTTACTTGGGTTGTGCCAAGGACAACATGCCTATCCTTGTCCCAACCCTGCTAATGCTGAGGAACTAAGCTAATGGGCTAACATTAACATACACAACGAGACCAATATGTCCGATTCATGATGTACATTCAACATCTTGGTTTAAAGAAAATGATTTTTTATTTCTCTATAAAGTTAATTGATTGGGTGTCCCTTGGAAGAATTAAAAAAAATATCATCTATTATCGTATGACAATCCGAATTATTGACAAAAAAAATTTAAGAATCGTACATGTAACTCTTGAAAAATACTCGTAACAATTCTAATTGAAAAGAAATGTGCAAAATAAAATAAAATTGAAGGATCATATGCTTTGACCAGCATACTTTAAAAAGGAATTCCTTTTCTGTTTTTCATCTTTTTAAAATTAAGGTCGTTATTTAATCAATATAAATTGTTCCAATAAAAAGCCAGGAGAGAGTGAGAGACACTCCATATTTCAGGTGGGACTTACTACCCAACCTTTTCACATGCATTTGTTCTCGTTGACTCGTTTGGCAATCATTGAGCCAATTATGAATTATCATGATTAACTAACTTCACTTCTCAAGTGGAATAAATAAATAGAAATTTTACAAAAAGAAAACAAACTAAAACTAAAACTAAAATAATGTTATAAATATCCCAAATTAGTGGATATCCATTAAGTTAGAAATATCTCAAAATATCCCAAAATATCTCAAAATATCCCATGTCCTGTTGCTTCTATAAATAGGATGCACAGATGCAATGTTGAAAGGGCAGAAGTAATATAATCTGATATCTCTCTACATATTCTCTCTACATATTTCTTCTGTGTATTTACTTCATAGTTTTTATTTTATAACACGTTATCAGCACGAGTCTCAACCATCTTGAGCAAATACTTTGAAAGCCTCGAAGTTGCTGAAGGCCTTATGCCAATATTCTACTGCAAGGTTAGTTCGCAAATATGAATTGATTAAATGAGTTTATATCCGTGAACACCAGAAGTGGTAATATTTTACGGGCTTATTGTGTTTATGGTTGAAGATGTGTTAGAGAAAAATTCTCCACATTATATGTATGCCTCGATTTGCTCCTGAAGTAGCAATATCTTAAAAGAGACTGTAAGCTATCACGATTTGATATGCTTAAGACACGTTCAGATAATTATGTTTTATTCCTGAAGAATTAAAACTTTTGATAAATGTTGCAAGTACAGATCCATTCTCTGAAATGAATGTGATAGTATGTCGTAACACCTATAAATATAAACGTGCATTTGATTGTGAAAATATCATGATTCATCTCCAGAAGAGCTAGAATAATTGAGAAGAAATATTCTGAATATTATATGCTTTTCTCTCGAAGTACTAAACTCATAATTTTGCTCCACGAGTAGCAAACTTTGAATTCTACTCAAGAAGTAGTAAGCCTATGTATTTTACTCCTGAAGTAGTAAGGCTTTTAATTCTACTCCTGAAATAGTACAACTTTGAAAGCTACTCCCGAAGTAGTAGAATTCAGAAATTTACTCCTGAATTAGTCAACCTTTAAACTTTACTCCCGAAGTGGTAAAACTTGAAACTTTACTCCCGAAGCAGTAAAATTCTGAAACTTTACTCCTGAAGCAGAAATAATTACCAAAATATTTGAGAAATATTCTGAAGCAATGTCTTCTTGTGTTTGAGCAAAATAACGAGCTATTGATGAGCGTCGTATTTCAAGCACATTTAAATAATCAGGTTTCATTCCCCGAAGTGAATGAACAAATACCACAACTTATCTCCTGGAGGGATAAAATACAAGGAATGTAGATGTTATATTTTTGTGGTATGAAATTCAGACATTGCTATACGTACCTGTCGTACGTCGAAACATATTAAAGTATCATTCTAAGGAAAAGGGAGCAGAGTGGAATGGTTCTGCTATAACCACATTAATACATTATGGTTAGTTGTTATTGATTTCCTCGAAGGAAATAACAATTAATGTATTTTCCCCTGAAGGAATTAATAACTATGTGGTTGCCTCTTTGATACAAAATGCTCAGATGTTAATGATGAATCTCCCTGAAGGAGATGTTTGAAATATTGAAGTTTAGAATTCAATGTTTATTTCGTGACACCAGTAGTGTCGAAATTTGCTTTCATGGTACCAAAAGTATTTAAGAAATATTTGGTAATAGAAATTAATGATCAAAGGCTCCAGAAGAGCTAATTATTTATTTACAAGTATCATGACACTAGCAGTGTCCAAATAATATCTGATTATGATAGATAAATTGAAGTCTCTCGAAGAGGCTATATGTGATAGCACCATTTATCAGAGATCATAATTATTTCGATCGGAAAATAAATTATAGTAAACCTGAAGTTTACTAGCGAGAAAAATGGTCATCATATTGAGACTACAGATGATTGGAAGATTGAATATCTCCAACTTATTACGGGTAGGGTCACGTGTGTAAAGCGTTACCCGAGCATGATGAGATCGCATGTCACAATAAACCAGAAGTTTTGACATAAAATTTCATGCAATAGTAAACCAGAAGTTTATTAAAAGAAATAGCACTCGTCATAGTAAACTTGAAGTTTACGGGTACAAATAATTTTATCAGTTGACAAGACCATTTTGATCGTCCTGATTTAAATCTGATGTGCTAATTGAGTATTAAAAACATATTGAAGAACTAGAAGATTCTTCAAGAATTTGTTTGTGTTGCTTGTTCTCATGACAAGTTGATTACACCAGCTAATGTTGGGACTGAATCCCCAAAATTCTGAAAAATATAAAAGGTGAATGTGGGCCCCTTCACCTGCAATGTGATGTCTTAAATAGATGCATCTATTTAAGACATTCACATGTATGTTTATTGTCAACTGGCAGTTTGACATTTACAAAGTTGCTTGCTCAAAATAATTGAGTTGGAAGCACAATTTTCAGAATATGTAATCAAGACAATCATCTTGATAATGCTGGTTTATATCTAAGTTGGTTTGGCATTGGATGCCTCCATAATACAGCTAAACAATTGCTTATGAGAACAGAGTTTCAGATGTTGGTCTGAGATATGATATATTGCATACAACAGCACTTGTATGCTTCAGATCATTAAATTTTGATAAATTCTCCCCTCATATTTGGTTCAGGGTCAGGAACTAGATATTTCCATCTTTTAGCATTTGATGTGCGGTACATGATTAATGGATATATCATGATGCACACAGATGGATTTTCCCAAAGAAAATGGGGACATATGTCACTAAAATTAGGGGGAGATAATAAGCAGCTAAGAAATATGTTGTGAATTATCATCAGTATGATCCTCAGATAATTCAAATCAAATGCTGGAAGCATTTGCTGACCCAACTATTTCATATTTCATCTGCAAAATGCTCTTAATGTCCCTGAAGGACAAAGTCTATAGCGTGCATGGAGCATGGTAGACCAATCGGTTCCAAATATAATAATCCTTGAAAAAGGGAGGAGCGAATGATCATAATAAGGAGGCAATGTGCTCTTGAAGAGCTACGACATAACACTTCATAAACCTTATGGGAGGTTCAGGTACCTGAAAATAATGAATCTCAGTAAGTTATGTCGAATTGCGAACCGATACAACATGATATCTTGTCGACAATATACAATATAGCGCGCAATATTGTATAAGGTCGTGAGGATTTGATTTCTACGTCTCTTAAAGCATGTTGACGTAGAATAATTACCAAGTAAAATGATGCATCTTGGTAAACGTAATGTTTATTGGGCCAGCAGTCCAAACAACAGAAGATGTCACATTATTTATACTGATGGATGCTGTCACGGCCTATGTGGCTTACTTGATGAAATTTATGTGAAAATTCCTGAAGGATATAAAATGCCTGAAGCATTTGGTTTAAAGTCTCGGGAAATGTATTCAATCAGATTACACAGATCATTATATGGTTTAAAACAATCAGGGCGTATGTGGTATAATCGCCTAAGTGAGTACTTGATAAATTAAGGATATATAAATGATGCCATTTGTCCATGTGTTTTTATTAAGAAAACAAAATCAAGGTTCATTATACTTGCTGTTTATGTTGATGACATAAACCTCGTTGGAACTCCAGAAGAGCTCCAAAAGGCGATTGAATATTTGAAGAAAGAATTTGAGATGAAAGATCTCGGAAAGACAAAACTCTGTCTTGGTCTGCAAATTGAACATTTCGAAAAAAGGATCTTTATACATCAATCTGCCTATACTGAGAAAGTTTTAAATCGGTTTTACATGGACAATGCGCATCCTTTAAGTACTCCTATGGTTGTTCGCTCACTTGAAGTGAGCAAAGATCCGTTCCGACCTCAGGAAGAAAACGAAGAGCTACTTGGTCCTGAAGTACCATATCTTAGTGCAATAGGTGCACTTATGTATCTTGCTAATGCTACAAGACCTGACATAGTATTTTCTGTTAATTTGCTAGCAAGATATAACTCTTCTCCTACACGGAGGCATTGGAACGGGATTAAGCATATATTGCGATATCTGAAGGGAACTAGCGATATGGGTCTGTTTTATACTAACAAAGGTAGTACAAATCTTGTTGGTTATGCAGATGCAGGTTATTTATCTGATCCACATAAAGCTCGATCTCAAACGGGCTATCTGTTTACATGCGGAGGTACTGCTATATCATGGCGATCGACCAAGCAGTCCATTGTTGCTACTTCTTCAAATCATGCTGAGATAATCGCTATTCATGAAGCAAGTAGAGAATGTGTGTGGTTGAGATCAGTGATACATTTCATCAGAGAAAGATGTGGCTTGAAGTGTGATACAAAAATATATTATATGAAGATAATGCTGCATGCATAGCTCAATTAAAAGGAGGTTTCATAAAAGGAGATAGAACAAAGCACATTTCACCAAAGTTATTTTTCACACATGATCTCCAGAAGAATGGTGATATTGATGTGCAACAAATCCGTTCAAGTGACAATCCTGCAGATTTGTTCACTAAATCTTTGCCAACTTCAACTCTTGAGAAGATGATATTCAAGATTGGAATGCGAAGACTCCGACATCTGAATCTTGGTTTTCGTCAGGGGGAGTGAAATACGCGTTGTACTCTTTTTTCCTTAACCAAGTTTTGTCCCATTGGGTTTTCTTGGTAAGGTTTTTAATGAGGCAGCTCTCAAAGCGTATTTCTAGATATGTGCACTCTTTTTCCTTCATTAGGACTTTTTCCCACAGGGTTTTTTTTAATAAGGTTTTAACGAGGTACATCATCTATTAATGGACATCCAAGGGGGAGTGTTATAAATATCCCAAATTAGTGGATATCCATTAAGTTAGAAATATCTCAAAATATCCCAAAATATCTCAAAATATCCCATGTCCTGTTGCTTCTATAAATAGGATGCACAGATGCAATGTTGAAAGGGCAGAAGTAATATAATCTGATATCTCTCTACATATTCTCTCTACATATTTCTTCTGTGTATTTACTTCATAGTTTTTATTTTATAACAAATAAAACGATGTAAGAATTATTTGTGCATTCCCTTTCTCTATCGAATATCTAAGAGGTCTAGCACTCAGTGGCGGATCCAAGATTTTCACTCAAAAATAATTGAACCACTTGAGCTAGCCTTTTGCATTTGTTCAGGGTGTTCAAAAGTTAATACATGTACATGAACATAAAAAATTTACCCTAAATATATACTGTAATTTTTTGCCCAGGGTGTTCGGGTGAACACCATGGGCAATGACCAGATCCGCCCCTGACTGCACTGCCAAAATAGTGATAGCATAAATTAAATTCCGCACAAGTAATTCTAACATTTGGTTAGTTTTGTACATGAAAAAATAATCTCCGCATAGCTTAATACATCGTTTTATTGGTCTTATTAAGCTTCATATTGGTAAGCTAATATTCACACGCATAAGTTATGCAAAAGTTTGTGATTATTTGATGTTAGATAGAATTAAATATATGAATAAGAGTGACCGAAGACAAGAAACTGAATTAAAGTAAGTTGTTGCAACATAACACCCTTGTATTATTATCAACCGCATAACAATTTATACAATAGTATTATTCACTGTATAAATAATCTCTATACTATAATACATGCATAACTTTGTCCGCAAACCAAAACGACTCAAGAGATTGTAAATTTAAAATGATCCAAAAAAAAAAAAGAGTCTCAAGACCTCCAATGCGCTGCTCTATGTACTATAGGTATGAACTGAAGGGTAAATACAACATCAAAAATTTAAAATCCTACAATCAACAAATACTAAAAGCTAACGCAAGCACAACGAGTATCCAATTCAATTGAGTACCTAAAAACTTAGAAAATATCGATAGTGAAACAGAATTTGAAGGTTCAGGACTATCATCAGTAGTCACATCCCGTGGATGATCAAAAGAAGCAGGAACTATCGTATCCGGTGCCGATTCTTCATCTCCAGAAATCGGACTAATCGGAGCCATTGAGTCATCATCGGACGGATCCTTGAGGCTTCGAGGCAACCCTTGACCGTATGTTACGTTTATTTTAAAATGTTGACCGTTTTCACATTGTTCGCCATCATAATCGCTGGAGAAAAAATAAGTAGATCCGACTTTTAAGAGAGGCACTGCTACTGAAACGGGAAAAGTTGAAGTTGAAGATGGATCTGCTGATGACCATTGAACAGTATCGTTGTCTAAAGCATTGTCGTAGTCACAATTTTTGTACGTGGTAAAGTTGTATGTCTGAATGACTGAATGATTATTGTCCGTATTAAAAACTGCATAATTACACAAACAAAAGAATATGAATTAGAAGAAATGTTTAATTAGTTATGATATTGAAAAGTATAGGGTGGACTTGTGACATAGAATGATGAAATGGCTTCTATGTTTGTTACATGTGCAAGCATATGCTCACTATATGTTACTTGTACAATACCTTATCATAGCACACATCTACAAGTAACTTAACAAACTGTAACTAATGCCAACAAATACAGCTGTTTGTGATTAATAAAAAACTCCAATCTACTAAATAGTAGGTACAAAAATTGATCCATTTGGTACAATTGTTTGTAAATCAATATTCATCATTCTTGTAATTTCTTGACTCATTCTTTAAAGACATATAGCATTTTTGAATCATACTGTGTTTCGATTCTTTTGTTTAAGTAGAATTTCTCGGGAAAATCCAGGGCACAAAATAGTATATTAATTTTCATAAGTTATGGTAATTCCCATTTAATTTGTATTAGTACTGCTACTTTTGATAATCAGTAATTAGTCACTACCTAATTAATTTATGGTAAGAATATAGTTCAAATGGAAGTTCTTTTACCCAATAAACAATCAAAGTTCCATGAATGCTAAAAGCTAACTCAAATACACTTCAATTAGAAGTGATCAACTGTACCATATATGTGAGAGTTATAATACGCAATAATATTTATTCTTTGCAACTAAATGGTCAAATTTCAATTTTGAAACTGCAACGCTAATTAAGCATGATAGTAGTCATGAAGCAGAAGATTAAAATTTAAAAAGAACAGAGTCAGAATCGACCAGTATATCATTCAAGATACTAAATTTCTATTCAGATCCATCTTATAATTTTCTTTTAGAACTTTTTAAATTTTTACAAGCATATGTAATCATAAGCAGAAGCAAATATCCCAAGATCCATAAACCATTTCTAATCAAGATTGTCGTGTGTTTTTAATTTTGTGACACATTCAGATACAGAGTTATCTCATGATGCCCCCTCCCCCACCCAAACTGAGAAAGAAGAAAATTTAGAGTTATCATATGAACAATATTGGAAATACATTTAAAAAAACTTTAACCAAATCATCCTGTAATAATTAAGTGAAATTAGCAACCTGAAAAATAAAAAATGTAACCAATTACAACTGGTTAAATTATAAGTTAAATCTAATTATTCCCTCTTTATCGATTTATGTGGCATATTTCGCCTTCTAAGAGTCAATTTGAATAATCTTTGAAGTTAAATTAAATTTGACCAACTTAATATTTAAAAATTAAAATCTAGATATTAAAAAAATGTACTATAAGTTATATAATTTTTTTCTCATGTCAATACGATGAAAAAATAGATAATAAAATGTGATTAAAATTTACATATTTTGAATTTCGAAAATGAAAAATGCCACATAGGTTGGGATAGAAAGTAGCAAAAATTGATTGATGAAGAAAACTTACTGAGAAAATCACCAAGGCTGAAATTTTTGTGAGCAACCCATTTGTCATAGTTAACATGAGGCTTCTCAAGAATATCAAACCAACCCAAAGAATCACCCACTGTGTAATTCTTGTAAGCATCAACTGATCCTAAGAAAGAAATCAAAAGAAGAAGAACAAGCCATGGAAGTCTACTGTTAAAAATACTCTGCTCCATTCTTTGTTAGGAATTTGGAAGAAGAAGAAGAAAGGCAAAGATGGAGTATTAGTAAGAAAAGTGGTGGCACAGTGGCACACTAGACTTCTGTGCTTTTATATAGAGCACCTTGTCCCTTTCTTAAATTTACAAAAATGGTTCTCTTTTTATTTGAGCTCTATTTTCTTCTTGATTGAGCAGCTTTTTCCCATTAGAGGCATTGTTTATGTTTAAACTCTTTCCCTACCACTACTTATTTTTTTTCTTTTGAAATATCATGCATTCATGTCGGGCCTACTTGCACGTATCTCGACTATTCTATTTGATACATATCACCAGCATATGTACGGGTCGATTCTACTCATTGAGTTGGCAAATTAAAAGAAATAACCTACTAATATTTTTTGTCACAACTGGAATTTAAATACAACTCCCTTGTATGTGTATTGTGTTACTTTTCCTTCTTCAAATTCTTTCTTTATTGTGAAAAGTTGAATGAGTTGACTAGGATTATGTTGGGCTAAAACGGTTCAAAGATACTCTTAACATGATGTGATTATCCATTTTGGGGCAAGCCCGCACGATTTTTCGGAAAAGACCTTATAAGTAGCTCTTTTTTCCTTTTCAGCTATCAATGTGGTACTTTGTTCGCACACCCAACAAGCTGCCCCTCGAGCTAAGTTCCACATGACTCATTTCCATAACTCACAGGTAGATTCAACATTTGTGTGCCACCCACGTTATCAGATTTTTTACGGTCACTGACGTCTTCAAAGCTACGAGTAAAAGTCATAAACCGGCCCATAGACGGGCAAAGGCACTAAGCTGGGCCCCACGCCACTCTCGGCCATCTTCATACTCGTCCTGCCAAACAATTGACTGTGATACCATTTGTTGAGCTAAAATGGCCCAAAAATACTCTTAACATGATGTGATATTGTTTGCTTTTAGCCAAGCCCGCATGGTTTTTCCCAAAAGGCCTCGGATCATTAAGAGTATTCAACATCTCATAAGTAGCTCATTTTTCTTTTCAACTACCAATGAAGTACTTTGTTTTCACATCCAACAATCTCCCTCTCGAACTAAGTTCCACATGACTCATTACCATAATTCACGGATCAAAGATTCAATATGTCTGTGATATTGTCCGTTTTGCGCAACCCACACTAAGCCAGGTAAAGGCTGTGTATGCGATTTCAATACGTGACGAGATATTATAAGTTGCAAAGTGAACTCCCTGTCAAGATCCGCTGAGATCGAACGTCCTTTGTCACACTGATAAGTAAAAAAAAAAAAAAACACACACACAAGTGAATCAGATGCATTACTCACATAGTCACATGCAACTAATATTAAGGCGTAATCGATTCCTATAATATTGAATGCCTCGTTTTTTTTTATTATTTATGCCTTTGAACATAATCTTAATGTCAAAAGCAGTAACTTGTATTATGTGCTTTTTGATATCTACCTTTCAATAACTTAAGAGAATCGATTGATGCAAACATCAAATAAATGAACTGAGATTATTAATTTTTTTGTGGTAGTAAATAAGTGAAAAAGATCCCTCCCTAGTGGTACACATCATTTTCTTTTGCATTTCAGTTTAGACCTTGTACTGTATAAATAGACACTTAGAGCCTATCGACCAAAAAAAAAAAAAAAAAATTACTTAGAGCCAATTGGAACAGCTGTCTAATTGTATAGTTGTTAAGAGTGGACCACTATGTACTATTAAAAAGAAGACACATTAAATTAAGTTGGGGCGAATAGAGTTTGGTTTGATGTCAAGTTCATTGTAACATTAGCTCATTTTAATTATTCTTTGTTGCGTAAACAAGGAAATGTTGTATATATATGAATGAGCCTTTAGACTCACAATTTATATCAATAATAAGAGATGTTTGAGTTCTGAATTTTACTTTGGTATATTGATGTTCGGAAACTTGTCTATGAAGAATCGGATTGATCGAGGAACCGTGGACAAATTTATATTGGGTGATTGGATACTTTTAAGATTGAGGAACAATAAACAAATTACCAAATTGCATAGTTTCATTACTTTAGGTTGGGGGGTGGGGGGGTGGGGGGGGAGTAATGCAATAATAATAATAATTACGTCACAATCTCAAGCAATTTAAGATTAATTACATGATTTCTCACGAATTATGTCATTTTCTTTTAGCTCATCTTAGTCACATATTATATATAAAAATATATATATAAATAAATGATAATAATAAGTACATAAAGCAAATATACTAATTTGACTAAAATATAGTTCTAGCAATGTGTAAAGCTTATAGTATAAATCTTTTTCTTCTATAGTACCCTATTTTTTAATTCAATTATTTAGTCTAAGTAAATTTTCAAAGATTGTAAATTTTTTAAAACAATTTTCTTTCATTAGATTTTTGGTTTACTTCATTCTTTTTGAGTAACTTCCTTCATCATAATTTTGCACCTATAGACCGGAATATCTAAAAATCTATGTGTGATACGATCAAATCAAACCTTAATATGCAGAATATTTTTTTAAAATCATATAAGAAGGTGAGATGCTTTTAACCTTTTTAAAAGAGGACTACGAGAGCAAGTCCTTGTTGGTCGGCAAAGAATCTATCCTTCTGTTTGTTTTGGCAGAATTGTTTTTATATTTTCAGTTAACAAAAAAGACAGAAATAGAAGATAATTCGAGGATAAAATGAAATGGCAGAATTGCAGATAAAATTTAAAACAAATGGTACTTTACTCTTGTTTGTACTTTGTGCCAATAAATATTGCAGAGAATTTGACATTCCATGTGCTAAGAGGGGTCACGTGTCCACTTCCCTTTTGCCATTCACTTATTACTCAACAAACATTATCTTTATGTTTCCTAAGATATCTGAGCCAAGATTACTTCTTGATGACGGTCAAGTACCCTGAATTCTCGTGCTTTGAGATGGAGGCCAGTTCACTTGAGTTGCAATATTACTTGTTTTACTAAGGATTTAAATGAGCTCAATTTTTCTTAGTTCTTTTTAAATTTAATTGATTCTTTAGTTCTATAGTTCTATAGTACTGATACATTATTAATTTTCATAGGATACACTAACATTACCTAAAATTCAATTACAAGAACTTATTGTTAGTACAGCTTAAATTCAAAACACACACAAAAAAAACAAGAGGAAAATGCATAAATTTCACTATTAGTATGTTGATCGTCCTTCAGATAGTGGCATGGAGAAATTATAGCTGTGAACACTTAGTTTTATCCTATGGTTCCTTAAATTTTTGAAAAACAAAAACTAAGTGGGTGTTTGGACATAAAATTGTGAAATTTGGAAAAAAGTAATACTATTTGTTTTCAAATTGAAAATTAAATGGAATTAGGAAATTAAAGTTGTATTTGGACGTGAATACAAATAGGAGTTGTTTTTGAATTTTATGTACCCGTGGGCATGAAAATTATTCTCTTTTTTCAGGTTTATTTTTCACTTTATTAAAATCCGCGTTTGGCCAAAAATTCCAAATACAACTTGAAGTTGTATTTGGAACTTGGAAAACACCTAAACCCCTGTTTTTACTTTCAATACATTTTTTTTTTTTTTACAAAACTATAACAAAACACAACTCCATCTTCAACGTCAACCTCAAAATTTTCAAACAGAGTGAAAAATATTTGATTTCTATGGCCAAACACCTACTTTATGAGTGATTTAGAGTGAAAATAACTTTTTGAAGTTTCTCAAATTTGACAAATTATGAACTTCAACTTCAAATTCAATTCCAAAATATCATACTCCCTCCGTCCCGATTTATGTGATATAGTTTGACTGGACACGAAATTTAATAAAGGAAGACTTTGAATCTTGTGATCTAAAATAATCTAAAGATACTTGTGTGGTTATAGATTATCTCGTTAAGCGTAAAAGGTAAAATTTAAAGTTAAATTGTTGTCAAATAAGAAAATATGTCATTTTTTTAAAAATTGACTTAAAAAAAGTGTGTTATATAAATTGAAATAGAAAAAGTAATAATTTTATGTCCAAATAATTGTCCGAAATAATATTTCGAACAAAGTGAATATCCATGACCAGGCCAATACTAAAGATGAGATTGGTGAGTGCACTCTCTTCTCTTCTGGGCGCGTCTAATTAGAATATAATCATATTTGTCAGTGATTTAAATAGAATCTTATCACTGGCGTGAAAGTAAGGGTGTCGGTGGAATAATACGGCTGTAGATCTCTATGGTTTTCATAATAGCAGCAGCTGTATCAGTGCTTTTCTCCAAACTACTACAATGTATATTTCATGTGGTTTCCATCAACGTACTCCACGTACGTACAAAAAAGAATATGGACAATTTTATGTTTTTGACCCACCCACTCTCTAGGCCCTTCAACTTTCTCGTATTTATTTTTATCCCTTTTATATATATATATATTCAAGGTGAGGTGTCATTTGCGGATGACATGATTGACAAGACTCGCAGCGAAATTAACACTAAGCTTGAGGGTTGAAGACAAACTCTATAATCTAAAGGGTTCAAGTTGAGTAGGGCCAAGACTGACTACTTGGAGTAGAACTTCAGTGACGTACCACATGAGGCTGACGTAGAAGTGAGGCTCAGTACTCAGGCCATCCAAAAGAAAGGAAGCTTCAAGTATCTTGGGTCTATTATACAAGGAAATAGAATATTGGCAATGATGTCACACATCGTATTGGTGAAGGATGGATGAAATGGAGGCTCCTTTCTGAAGTTCTGTGTGATAAGAAAGTGACACCAAAACTTAAAAGCAAGTTCTACAAAGTGGTGGTTAGACCAATTTTGTTGTATGGGGCGAACTGTTGGCCAATCAAGAACTCTCCCGTTCAGAAGATGAAATTTGTGGAAATGAGAAAATTGCGGTGGATGTGTGGGCACACTAGGAGAAATAGGATTATGAATGACGAGATCCGGGACAAGGTGGGAGTGACCTTGGTGGAGGACAAGATGACGGAGGCGAGACTGAGATGATTTGGGCATGTGAAGAAGAGACACTGATGCCCTAGTGTGGAGGTGTGAGAGGTTGGCTATGTACGGTTTCAGGAGAGATAGAGGTAGGCCGAAGAAGTATTAGGGAGAGGTGATTAGACAGGACACGGTGTTGGGGTCGAAATAATCAGGGCGTTATGCGGAAGCTAATAATTTGCAAACCTTGAACACGATAAATCAGACGATATAGAAAAATTTACTAAAAAGGCCTAATACTATGATATGATTTGGCCAAGTGACCAGCATATTGAAAAACCTAATTTTAAAAAGGGGCAAAGGTGCAAATATACCCTTCAACTTTTCAATTTAGAGCAGATATACCCCTCGTTACAAAAGTGGTGTATATATACCCCTGCCGTTACAAAATGGTGCAGATATACCATTGTCGTTATAAAATGGTGCAAATATACCCTTTTTGATTACGGAGTTTTAAAAAAAAAATCATTTAGGTTATTTTTTAATTTAAAAATGTCACATGACTTTAAGAAAAAGTCTACCCATTTTTTTTAGTAAACATACTTTTCTAAAGCCACATAGTAATTTATTTTTCTGATGGGTCGGGTTTGGTTCGTTTAAAAAAATGGATAGACTTATTTTTTTAAAGTCACGAGATATTTTTTAAAACGAACGAGGCTCGACCCATCAGAAAAAAAATTACTATGTGGCTTTAGAAAAGTATGTCTACTAAAAAAAAGGGTAGACTTTTTTTTTAAAGTCACGTGACATTTTTTTTTAAATTAAAAAATAACCTAAATGATTTTTTAAAAAAACCCCGTCAGCGAAAGGGTATATTTGCACCATTTTGTAATGGGAGGGGTATACATACACCACTTCTGTAACGAGGGATATATCTGCTCTAAATCGCAAAGTTGAGGGGTATATTTCCACCTTTGCCCTTTAAAAAGCATTAAAAACTATGGAGAGAATAATCTGCCCATAAACAAGACTCTTTAATAGCTACATCGTAGATGCTATTGTGTTCTTTTAATTGTAGAAAGGAGGTCTTCAATTTATAGATGTCCAAAACTTTTCCTCCAAGAAAGGGGTTACTCAAATATGGAAGATTTATGTTTTTCTTTTGGAAAAAAGTAAAATCAATTATAGTAAACTCTTTGCCCTTCATTCAAGAAAAGGTAAAATTCAAATATGGTAAGAAATTCAGGGCAAAACCCTAACAAATCTCCCCTTTTGGCCTGGATTTTCTTGACAAAAGTTAATTCGTCTTCTTCACATAATCTTCATCACTGCTGCTTGCTATGGTTAAAAGTAGGCATGGGTTAAAAATTTGAGCCTTGTGCGTTAAAAGTGAGCACAGGTTAAAAGTGGAGTCCATGCGTTAAAAGTGAACATGAGTTAAAATTGGCCCAAGTGTTTAAAGTAATCAAGGGTTGAAAATTTGAGCTCATACGTTAAAAGTAAGCATGAGTTGAAAATTGGAGCTCATGCGTTAAAGTAACCATGAGTTAAAAGTTGTTTTTGTTTTAAAAATATGTAACAACAGGATTGTTGAAAATATGAATGAAAATTTCTCCATGTGTAGTACTCCAGATATCTTTTTTTTTTGGAACAAAATCTTCATTATCGTCAAATTGGCTGCATCATGATATGGATCTGCCTTAAACCCGTCTTCAACCTCGTTGTACCGTTAGTGTTGATACCACTTGTTGGGGTCGAAATAATCAGGGCGTCATGTGAAAACTAATAATTTGTAAACCTTGAACATGATAACTCAGACGACATAGAAAAATATACTAAAAAAGCATAATACTATGATATGATTTGGTCAAGTGACCTACATATTGAAAAATCTAATTTAAAAAAGCATTAAAAACTATGGAGAGAATAATCTCCCCATAAACAACACTTTAATGGCTACATTGTGGATGCTCTTATTTTCTTTTAGTTGTAGGAAGGAGGTCTTTAATTTATAGATGTCCAAAATTTTTCCTTCAAGAAAAGGGTTACTCAAATGTGGAAGATTTATATTTTCCTTTTGGAAAAAGTAAAACCAATTATAGTAAACTCTTTGCCCTTCCTTCAAGAAAAGTTAAAATTCAAATATGGTAAGAAATTCAGGGCAAAACCCTAACAAATCTCCCCTATAGGCCTGAATTTTCTTGACAAAAGTTAATTCGTCTTCTTTACATAATCTTCATCACTGCTGCCTGCTATGGTTAAAAGTAGGCATGAGTTAAAAATTTGAGCCTTGTGCATTAAAAGTAAGCAAAGGTTGAAAATGGAGCCCATGCGTTAAAAGTGAACATGAGTTAAAATTGGCCCAAGCGTTTAAAGTAAGCAAGAGTTGAATATTTGAGCTCATACATTAAAAGTAAGCATGAGTTGAAAATTGGAGCTCATGCGTTAAAGTAAGCATGAATTAAAAGTTTTTTTTTTTTTTTAAATATGCAACAACAAGATTGTTGAAAATATGATTGAAAATTTCTCCACGTTTAGTACTCCAGATATTTTTATTGGTTGCATCTTGATATGGATCTGACTTAAGCCCGTCTTCAACCTCGATGTACCATTGGCGCTGATACCACTTGTTGGGGTCGAAAGAATCAGGGCGTCATGCAGAAGCTAATAATTTGCAAACCTTGAAAACGATAAATCGGACGACACAGAAAAATATACTAAAAAGGCATAATACTATGATATGATTTGGTCAAGTGACCTACATATTGAAAAACCTAATTTAAAAAAGCATTAAAAACTATGGAGAGAATAATCTCCCCATAAACAAGACTTTTTAATGGCTACATTGTGGATGCTATTGTGTTCTTTTAGTTGTGGGAAGGAGGCCTTAATTTATAGATGTCCAAAACTTTTCCTCCAAGAAAAGGGTTACTCAAATATGGAAGATTTATATTTTCCTTTTGGAAAAAGTAAAATCACTTATGGTAAACTCTTTACCCTTCCTTCAAGAAAAGGTAAAATCCAATATGGTAAGAAAATCAAGGAAAAACCCTAACACATGGTACAGTTCCAGCTTACTGAGGACATGATCTTAGATAGGAGGTTATGCAGGACTCATATTAGGGTAGAAGGTTAGTAGATAGTCCCTCTTATCCTTTTATACTAGTAGTCACAGTTTTGCTCTTTAGTTTCTTGTCCTCTGATTTGTGCTACTATTTGTTGTACCTTGTACTTCAATTATCTTATTTATCTATGGCAGCTATTGCTCCTTTTTTCAGACAGCTTTATCAATGGATTTTTCACTTTTGTTATTTTCATTTTCATACTGCTTTGAATTGCTTGTCCTTATCTGACCTTTTTTGCCATGTTTTCTCTTGAGCCAATGATCTTTCGGAAACAACCTCCCTAGCTACCTTCCAAGGTAAGGGTAAGGTCTGTGTACCCTTCCCAGACCCCCACATTTTCACTGAGTATGTTGTTGTTGCATATACTAGTGCGAGTACTTGCGCAATGTGCGGATAATATATTAGAAAGAAGACTTGGATAAATTCTCGATTTTATAGAAGTAGCTAGCAAGTCTAGGTAACTTTACCCTGACTTTTTATTGGTTTCTCCCAGATAGGGGTGGCAAAATTAACCCAAACCCGCCCAACCCGTTTGATGTTTCTACGGGTTGAGTCATGACCAGTTTGATGAGTTGACTCAACGGGTTGAAACCACAATGACCCATCATTCAATCGATCAAAACGGGTTAAAGTAGTGTAACTCGCTGCGTCAGAATGTAACAAACAAAGAATATTAAAAAAAAAAAATCGTTACTTTGAAATCCATAGAATAGTTTTTTTTTTTTTTTTTTTTTTTTTTGCTGAAATCCATTTTTTTTTTTTTTTTGCTGAAATCCAATAGAATAGTATTGACATTACTAAAATACTAAATTAGTTTGTAACTATAGGATGAAGATGTTAAATTCGTTATACTAATTTGAAAATATAGTCTCTCTTCAGTTAAGTCTTCTAAAAGTATTTCCTTTTTAGCTTTTTTACCTACAAATTAAAAAATAAAGATAGAGGTGTGATAACCAACCAAAAGAATATACAGAAACCGATTCATCATGTTAAACTCATTACTTAGGTTGTTGATCACCTAGTTTTTTAACCTAACCAACTGAATTAATTGTTCTGATAATTTCAACTTAAGTTATATAATTGGCATGATAGAAAATAAGAAATACTAGAAAGATACACTTTCATAAGAAAAATCAATAATATAGTAGTAGGAAGTAGGAATGAGTTAGATTGCAATAACTGTAAAATGTTTAGCAAGAGGTGAGAGATGGGAGATTGGGTTATATTGGGCAAGTTGAGGTATGACCCGTTGTACGATCCATCTTGACCCAAGCAAACTTTGGGCGGGTTGGGTCTTGACCCGATAATTAATTTGATCCGTTTTGACCCGCCCTAATTTGACCCAAGACGCCCATTTTCCACCCCTATTCCCAGAGACGAGGTCTTTATTGTATCGCGCGCTTACCTTCAAGCAATCGGGAAGGCGCCAAACACATAAATGAAGTGGTCATGAAAATGAAAGTCCTTCGATTCATCCAAAATGAAAGTCCTTTGATTCATACAAAACTTTCTTCAATCTGCATATATACTTTTATGACTCCCGTTTCATTTCATATGCGGGTGCTATCTCTACATACACCTCTTCGTGTAAGCCCCCATGCAAGAAAATATTTTTCTCCGGTAAGATCTGAAGTTTAAGAATTCAAAAAGTTTATGTAATTGTCAAATAACTATGACATATACTCAAAATATCATAACCACACATACCTTGGATAGTAGTCAAATGTAATATGGTTCAAATACAAATAATAACACAAGAAAATAAAATTAGCGAGGTAAAATTCGATCGTTAAAAGTTTAAATCTAATATAAATCAATAATGATCGGAAAATTTTGATTGTCATTCTTCACTAAAAGCCTTGACGTTAAAAGTCAATGATTGTATCTCGATCCGATCGTTATACTACTTTTTTTAGCGATAAGATCTTTCCTTCACTAATTAATCATCTGGTCGTCAAAAATCCTTAATGGCAACAACTAATCCAATCGTTACAAGTTCTTTTAGCTACGGAAATTCCTTTCATTAATTGTATGTTACTTTCAACAACAATACTTTTAACGGTCAAATTTTCCTTCGCTAATGTGAAATTTTAATAAATATAATTACAAAATTTATTCAATCGAATAGTAATGATTTTTTCATATGTTTTCACACACACACCGAAAAATATATCAGATAATCATTATTCATATAAAATCTCATTGTCAATACAGAACTAAAGCATCACATTACCAAGAAAATATACTCATCCAAATTGTATGACATAATTTTAATCAACATCTAAAAGGAGGAAAAATAAAATTACAACATATGTTACTTGAGAACGTCTTCAAATCAGTCCTATAAAAATAAAAATAAAAATAAAAAAACCTCGGTTACTTCAACATGATCTTCACTTTCTTCAAGGGTTGGTTCTGCAGACTTCAAATCTTGATTTGTTAAAAGAACAAGTTCATATAAATTTAGTAACAAAGAAAATGCTATTAAAGGGAAAGAGGAGACTCAATATATTTTAACGCCAAGTCACAAACAAAGGATGCAAAACACTAGGGGCCGTTTGGTAGCTGGTTTATATTTTACTATTTAAGCCCTCCAATTTCAACAAAGAGGCAATCAATTCTAATTTTTCATTGTAATTGTTAGAAAAATGAGAATGATATAAGATAGATGTACTGGAAAAAAGAATAGGTAAACATTTGACTATTTTTTTTATGACGAGAACCCTTGTGAGTCCCCTATATTACATATTATTACGTACAATATATCTAAAGAATTCACATGATAATCAAGCTCCATAATCTAAAGTTTGGCTAACCAAGAATGTTTAACTATAAAAGAGACTTACCTCTATATGTTGTGTAATGATGCTGGTGGTCCTAGTTTTGGCATCTTGCCTAAAAGTTTCAGGTTTTGTAACTGCTTCTTCCATTTCTTATTCAATTATACTCAGAAGACTTCTTGCTCTTGATCTTCTACATCTTTCTAAATTGTCCCATTTTCCATTTTTATGGCTTTCTTGGCAGTCCTCTCCAGGAACTCTTTTCAGTTTCTTCAAATTCATGATTTCGAGTCATAACATATTACTATTAGGGAACAATTGCACGAACCTTAATTTCTGCTTCTTTTTTTTAAGCAGTCCATAAGTTTATTATGAGCATTAATGCAAGGTAGCGGTTTTCTAATACAAAGCAACGGTTGCATCTCTTAATACAGGGCCACATTTGCTTCTAAACAGTCACATAAGATTATGAGCATAAATAAATAGCACTAATTGGGATCTCTAAATGCAAGGCAACGGATCACTGAAAATAATAAAACATGTGGGTATTTGACATGGGTTGAATAAAAAGAACGAGGAAAAACGAAAAAAAAGGAGACAAAGGATAAATAGATTTCTTGGCCATAGAGAGGTGTCATCATCACCTTGTCTATGCCTAACTTTAAAACACACACATATATCTCCGCCATCTTCGGTATCTACTCGCTTACAAACAAATCAAGCTGAACCAAAACCATGAAATGATACACAAATAAATGAGCGACTAGATGAGCAATACTTCAACAGAAAGGATCGCAACTGATTAAGAGTATGGACACAGTCACAGGTAAAGCCCAAAAGGTAAGTCTCAAAGACAAAAACAAAGTCATTTTATTCTAAATCACCTTAACAACCACGATAATCATTTGGAGTTAAAGGATTCACAGATCCTAATACTTAGTAAACGTTTTTTCCTAATACTAGTGAAGATTCAAATTATAGAATAACTCCTCAGACCATCCCCCAGTTGCCCTACCTGCAAAATTGTACAAACAACACCAATACCAGCTCTACACTAAGCAAGGAAATCACGAAAGCATCAACCACTTCAATAAAAAAATAAATGATCGTATAAAATAAAAATTGAAAGCATAGTTATAGATTCCACAAGCATCAAAGGCGCAAGAGTACATAAGAGCCCAAGCCACAATTTCGGAAAATATATTTAGAAAGGGAAGCCTGCAGAATTCAGAAACAACAACTACTACTACTACTAGTACTAGTACTACACCTCAATTCCACACAAGTCGGGATCGCTTATATGAATACTCATTGACCATGCTGCTCCATTTAAGCTTATCACATGCAAATATTATACAACATAAAAAAGGTACTACTAGAAGTTCTCTATATTTTTCTGCGGATATATAAATCTCTTATATGACAAAAACATATTCCCGAATCCCGACTAACTAAAGGGAAGCCTTGACAATACACTATCCCACCCTAATCAGGTACGATATCTTGTGCCTTAGAAAAGGTTCAGACATTATCACTAATCAGAGCATTTAATGGTACGGCAAAAGACATGTTCAAGGAACATTGTTTTCGAAGACACCTAAGCATATAACAAAATATTAAAAAGCACTCTGACAATTGCACATCAGCAGTAAACCATGAGACTGAAGGAAATATATTTTACATTCAATGATACATAAAATCTGCCCTCTATTTGGTTTTCTCCTCTTCAGGCAGTTTCTAATAGACACATGTACCTCCGAGTTATCAGATTAGAATCAGGCATCATTCAGATATTGAAGATATGTCTTCCATCAAAAAGATAAATACATAACCTTCTAGAGTAAATGGAGAATACTAATAACAAGCAAAAAGAGACAGGCTCATCCCCTTTTTGAGTAAGGCATACTGACACTCGGCCAGGAAAACTTGGTCGAAGTAGGCCTTAACGAGCTCAAGTAGCTCAACAGCAGGCTTCATTTACTGCAACCTATGGCCGAGCGGTAGGTATTCAAGTGGTTGACAGGGGTCCTGGAGCCAGGGGTACCTTAGTGTCCAAATTCCAAAAGACATGAGTTTTTGTGAATTATCAAGGGACAATCAGGTGTTAAAGTATATTTGACAAACTCCAGTAATTTATCAGGTATTTGACTTGGGATCATAAAGACAATGGTCGCAAAAGTACAGATAAACAAAAGTTTCCACAACCATCAACTAGCTCCCTGTTTTCCTACAGGCAAGAGCTACCAGGTGAAGGAAAATGGGAAAGTTTGGGCATCACACTTGCTCTCTTACGCTTAGAACTTTGAGCAATGGATCTGAGACAATGCCTTCAGGAAATCTCCCACACATTAAAAAAAAAAAAACTAAATATCAAAAATCGGATTCTTTTAATCGAGAACCTGAACGGTGAAAATTAGGTCATTTAAGTACCAAAGAGAGAAGAAGAGAGAAGATGGGCAATTCCATCACTTGCCTCAAAATACGAGCAACGTATCGTAAGAGCAGAGGAATTCCAGGACTAATTCCATGGCACTTCATATTGCCATTTTCATTTTTATTTGCTGGTGAGGATCATAACCAACAAGATTAAAGCCAGCAGCAACAAAGGAATCTATATCCTTTTTCTGCGGATTGATCTTCAGCACCAAACCCATTCAGAACCAACAGAAGTTAGAGAGGTAGAGATAGATTATAACAATAAAAAGATGACCTCATTACTTACTGGGAAAGGTCTGGGCAACTTCTGAAGCTGGGCTTGCAGAGGTCTGACATGATTACAATAAACATGAGCATCTCCAATGACATGGACAAAATCACCAGGAACTAGATCTGTAAAAAAGAAGGTAAAGCAAGAATCATGAAGAGCATCATAAAAACAAAAGGGACTAAAGTGGGCTCGATGTAGAATGAACAGTGAATAACCATCAAAAGATATGTCACTAATATCAATATACATGAACATTGACAAATCAAAAGTTCCAAAGTGCCAAATCCTTTTTGTAATTAGATCTGCTTTACACAATACAAATAAAATGTAATTGGCTACATCATCAAGCAGTACTACTTAGAACCTTAGCTAGAAATATTAAGGCATAAGATTTTCTCATAAATAACAAGGATTGAGTCTCATGAGAAGGGCATAAATTCCATTTCCAAATTCTTCGCTTAGTACATGAGTTTTTGCAATATCTTTTTCGCTTAATCAGAATTCTTATCTACTGTCATGCCTTTAAGTAGGTAGAAAATTTGCTAGTTACTACATAATGCATATGTGAAATTAGCAAGAGGCATCCTGACAGCATACCAGAAACATGAGCTATCATGCATGTCAGTCAGGCATAAGATGCAATGTTAAATGGCACTCCCAAACCCGTGTCCGCAGATCGCTGATACATCTGACAGGATAACTCCCCATTGGCTACATAAAACTGCAACCACAAGATGACAGAGAAGGTTAGTAGATAACAATAAGTTAAGGCGTAAACAAAACCAAGACAATACTAACTTGAGCAAACATGTGACAAGGTGGGAGCGCCATCGGTTTAAGATCAGAAGGATTCCAAGCTGAAAGAATAATAAGTCTGTCATCTGGATTGTTTTTAACTTTATTGATAACATCAGCCAATTGGTCAAACCTTTGGCCACAGTAGTCAGTATGCATGTCAATGTACCTGTATATAGCCGGTCCAATGGAACAAGTTACCACAGAACTCTAGAGTTTTGAACAACTGTATGTCAGACGAGTAAGTTCGAACACTGACCTGGCACCAAAATGTCTCCACTGTAACCCATATACTGGTCCCAAATCACCCTCTTCCCTATCCCTGAAGCCAATACTGAAATAGGATGCCAAACTTAAGACGGTCCAACTTTTCTAATAGACTTGACAGCAAGAACGAGAGAGAAAATCTTACCTATCAAGATAATCTCTGGATGCATTGCCATCCCAAATATGAATGCCCTTTTCTTGCAGGACCTAAATTAAAAATCTTAGTTATGCAAGCTAAATGGCCCAACATTCAGTAAATAAACTAGTTACAATCTCCAAGATGCCATAACAATTGCAGAGAGCATTCGTGACAAGGAAACAGAATCCAAATCAATCAGTGAGGAACAGAAAGATACCTTAGCACTTGTTGATCCACTGATGAACCACAGGAGTTCTTCAACAACACCTCTCCAAAAAACTTTCTGAAACCCAAAAGAACAAACAAAATAAGTCAAATGATCTGTTGCAGTTCACATTGTAGTAGTAGAAAAAAATGGACGTGGGTTAAATCAATAGCACGTTAAACTACAAACCAAAATATAACACAATGCCTTTGTTGTAAGAAGGGGAAACCATTTGCGCAAATTGAATCTCATCTGCAGCATTAGTAAAATATCACAGCATTATGGCAGATACACCAAACAAGCATTAAATTACTTGTACATATAAATAGGGAAGGCAAACAGAGAGGAGCTTGTTTGATATTCTTCCAGCAGGCTTAATAAGGTTACATGCAAAGCTTCACCTTTCCTTCCCCTTTTTATTATTTACATTGTGATCAAATGTGAAACCTTCTCTAGCCAATTTTACTTCAAATACTCTCTTCTCCGAACTAAACATATTTGACGCAATCACTTCTTCAGACACCCAAAATAAAGGAAAAGAGAGAAAAAAGCATACAGAACTGGACTTTATATGTACTTCTCATTACCTGGCAACCAAATTTTGACAAAGTACCAGTGCCAGTCCTGTCATCCTTTAGCATGCCATTTGAGATGATCTCTTCAACCAGTCTCAGGTACAAGTATTCTTCATGTTTCTCAAATATCATTTTAGGCAAGAAGGGAAATGCCTTAACCTCAATACTCAAAGAATCTGAACCGTTCTCAGGAGTCTCACTATTTGCCTGAATAACAGTTTCTACTCCAGAGTTCTTCATGCGAACATAGGTGGTAAAAGAATAGCGAATCTTGTTTTCAACCACTGGAAATGATGAGTACCAAGGTTGAAATATTGAGGTGCCAATAGCAGGAGTAAAAGTATCACAAACAATATCAGTCTCAATTTCAGTGATATGGATTGCATCACAACCATGATCATTCAGGGAATCTCTGCATCAAGAAGATTAATGTTGAAAAAATAGCATTAAAGGCTAGCTGAAAACGAGAACAGCAAGAAAGCTGACCTGAAAATCTTGCCACCTCCTATAACAAACACATTTTCAATAGATAGACCATAAGGTGAGGCTGCCAATAGTTGCAAAGCAGAACCTAAACTTCCACATATGACAGCATTTTATGCTGTAGCAATGCGAAAACTCCCTGAACGTGTGAGGACAACATTGAGGCGCCCAGGAAGAGGCCGGTGTTCAATAGGAATACTTTCCCAAGTCTTTCTTCCCATAACAACGGCATTCTTTTTTGTAGGATCCAACGTAGTCCCTGTGATACTCTTGAAAAACTTGAGATCTGCAGGCAGTCTCCAAGGTAACTTCCCCTCCTTACCAATACCCATGTTTCAAGTTGCAGCAACCACAACCTGGTAAGTTCTTTTTGGAGTAGAATGAGCAGTGCTGTTATCGTTGGAATGGCCAGTATTTGTTTCGCTGGCCGTAACTGAGTAAGAGACCTGGAATGAACTGAATGAGAATGATCTGCACCTAAGATCAACTGACCGGTTTATGCCAAAGTGCAGTAAAACCTGAAATATACAGAAGGCACCAAATTTATCAATGATGTGTTCTGGAAGTGTAAGGAAATAGCCTACCAGGAGATGCAAACATCTTTCAGTCAATCAGTTCAAAAGTTTAGACAGAAAAAGTTCAAGATTACTACAGCTGTATAGGGAAAAAAATTTGGAACAAGGGTATATAACCAATTGCGACCTATTTAACAATATAGTACAACTGCATATCTAATCATGTAATATTACCAATAAACACAAGAAATTTATAATGCAAAAGTTCAGGTACTAGTATGTAGTCGCCACTCATTCCAAGGAGGCAATAAAAGGCTCCAGCCACTAGCCCGGCTTATTCAGCAGCAAAGAAATGTAATGGTTTGAGTTGAACTATCAAGAATTAACAACGCTAGTTAATTGCCAGGAATTACAACCGAAAGCTAATTGAGAAAACTTGATAAAAATTTGCTCTCTTTGCAGAATAATCATTTAAGGAACTCAAAAAAATAGAAAATTCAGAAAGAAATATTTTATAACTCTAAAAGCATTAAGGCGAAGAAATTAGGCTACTGAAATTGTACGAGAAGCAGGATAAATAACAAAAAGAAAAAAAAGGAGAAATTTTAAAGAGCTTATCACTGATCGTCGAAGCATTGCATCGGAGAGATAGCCATGTACTTATTTTAACTGTGCCTGATTTCAATAGCTCGTTTAAGTAAGCTAGATAAATTCAACGGTAAGACATCAGGACAGCATCGGAGAGATAGCCATGTACTTATTTTACCCTCTCTAGACCCCGTATTGTGGGATTTCACTGGCTCTGTTATTGTTTTTTGATTGAAAAAATATCACGTAGCTTTAAAAAAAATAAGTCTACCCATTTTTAGTAGACTGTTTTTTTAAAGCAAGCCATGTGTAATTTTTTTCTCGTGGGTCGGGTTTGTTTCGTTTAAAAAAATGGGTAATTTTTTTTTTTAAGTCACACAACATTTTCTTAATTAAAAAATAAGCTAAATGATTTTATAAATAAATTCGGTAATGAAAAGGGTTTATTTCCACCATTTGTGTTACGGCAGGGGTATATACGCACCACTTTTTTAACGAGGGGTATATCTGCTCTAAATCGCAAAATTGAGGGGTATATTTGCACCTTTGCCCTAGAAAAAATAAATACAAAGTAAATGCATCAGAAAATCAATCCTAAATTTAAAACGAATCATTTTTTTTATGACAAGGAAACCCGCAACCGCTACCCTTCAGGTGCGCACAGGGTAAACCCCGCTCCTTTGTAATAGCTCGCAAACCATACAGAAGAGGTAACTTACACTCGGCAAGTCCGATGAGATGACCTCGACTCAAAAGGAAAATCCCCTGTTGTTGTAAGCAGGGGTGTCGAACCTGAGACCTCCATTAAGAAAGCCCCATGTTCGACCAACTGAGCTGCCCTAACGGATTATTTTAATGAAGCTTGTTACCAACGGCCGAAGCATTACATCTGAGATATATCTCGTTTACTTATTCTTAAATGTACTTAACTGCGCTTCGTTGTAATTTTTATAGCGCAGCGCTAAATCTAGATAAATTTAAAGGATACAGATTTGAGCAAATTAGCGAAGACACATCGCTAGAAGCGCATTACTGGAAACGCACTACAAAATTAATAATCATCAAAACTCACACGACACGAGCTATTTTTATAGATGAAATTGATAGTAACTAAAAACAGTCCTCAATTTAACACCACAAGAGTAAGAAAATGCAAAATACGAAGCAAAGGAAAGAAATGCACTAAAAGATTACCGAATGGGAAGCAAAGCGCGAGATGAAGGAAATTTTGAACAGTTTGATCAAAACCGTTAGAGAATTGCGGAGTGTGTGCGTTAAGAATTGCTGCAAATGGTGAGTGGAGGAGAAGAAAGAAAGACAAATGCTTTGAGGAAATGTATGAAGAAAAAACCACAGGGTACAAAAGGTGGCATTGTTTGAATGAATGAAACGAACATGGTTGACCGAAATTAATTGGGATGAGGCCTAATTAATTGATTGATTACTTAAAGTAATCCTATTAAGCACATGAAATTTATAAAAACAGTTATATATTGCAACCTTTACAAGATTGCACTTATAAACATGAGAAATGAAATGTTAGTATGGCCATTTAGGGAATCTCTACATCAAGAAGATTAAAGTTGAAAAACTAGCATTAAAGGGAGCTTTGTTAATATTTGTAATTCCTGTTAATCAAATTATGATCTGTTTGCAGAAAGTAAAGAATAGTATGTTTATTTCGAGCCCACAGACAATTGTGTTTCCTTAAAGAATTTAATCCCCTCACAGTTGCCAAAGATTTGGATTAATTCTTTCCAGGATAGAACGAAATTCTATTCTGCAATACCAGCAATGGAAATGCAGAATTTCAGCGAACTCAACGAATGGTAGCAATCACACGACACTTACTGATTTCTGGTTTTGAAAAGAATGCAGTATGAGGGGAATGAAAAAATGCGGTTTTTCATAAAGCAAAAATTGGTTCAGTGTTTTTTCGTAAGTAAAAAAATGAGGCGAAACCTCTGAAAATTTATAGCCTGCAATTTTGATCTGAACAGGTGTGAAATGCCTGTTCTGAAAATTTATAGCCTGCTATTATGTCTGTTGGGAAAACTAATTCCGTTGGAAAAAAATTTCCGCGAATTTAATTAATTAAGTTAAATTTCGCGTGAATTAATTAATATCCGGATTGAAAATATTAAGTAACGAAAATGGAAATAAAATAAATCTGAATCTGAAGCCGAAGCCGAGTCGAGCGTCGATGACGGCGCGAGGGGTGGTCCTCTTCTCAACCCTTTATGAGCTAGAGAATGTGTTGCTTAATATAAGCACACAGATAACACTTTCAACTACCAATGTGGGAGAAGTGTTCACTTGAAAGGTTGTTGTTCAAACTTTCATTTCCCTCCACTTTTGTTTCCCTCCCTTTCCCAATTCATACTTCACCTTTAAAGTCCCTCACTTAATGCATTTGTGGACTTTAAACTCAACAATCACCCATATAAATGGGGAATGGCTATATATGCAACATGCCTAAAAAAACTTGTGTGATTATAGGTAAGGATTAACCGCATCTAGGTAAGTAAGTTTCCCTTTGAACTTTCCGTAGTAAACATACATCGGATATACTCGATCAATCGGTAGATTTGATATCTTTGAATCGTCGATCTTTAATGTATATCTAGACAACATGTGTCACACACTTAACCCTTAACCATTCTTGGTTCTCATTGTTATGTTCGTTTCAGCCTTGAACACCGCCTGGTTTCATGAGTGTGTAGAGAACTGGTCTTACTCTAATTCTCCTTGAAGCGACTTCCACTTCACGCTCACATAGGTGATTCCTAAACGTGTCATCCTGTAGATACACAATTTGATATACTCCGTATCAAACTTAGAAACCATTAAAAAGCCTTTGCGTTTTATCCTTGTTCCTGAACATTGTCTTATCATGAGAATGGATTGAGTTTGATGACAATGTTGAACCGTCATTCATAACTTTGTTTGATCTCCTTGAACCTAGATCTTTGGATTTCCAGTCAGCTAGGTGGAGTTACCATTATTATGACTTGTTCTTGGCCATAATCCCATTCCTTTTGATGATTTGTCAACCGCTCTCTAGTTAGGCCTTTCGTAAGTGGATCCGACACATTATCTTTTGACTTTACATAGTCAATTGTGATAATTCCACTAGAGAGTAATTGTCTAACGGTATTATGTCTTCGTCATATGTGACGAGATTTTCCGTTATACATGACGTTTCCAGCCCTTCCTATTGCAGCTTGACTATCACAATGTATTCGTATAGGTGCCACTAGTTTAGGCCAAAACGGCATGTCTTCCAAGAAATTCCGTAGCCATTCAGCTTCCTCACTAGCTTTATCCAAAGCTATAAATTCTGATTCCATTGTAGAGCGAGTGATACATGTCTGCTTGGATGATTTCCAAGACACTACTCCTCCTTCAATGGTGAAAACGTATCTGCTTGTGGATTTAACTTCGGATGATCCGGTGATCCAATTTGCATCACTATATCCTTCAATTACAGCAGGATATTTATTATAGTGCAAAGCATAGTCTTGGGTGCATTGTAAATACCCCAAAACTCTTTTCATTGTCATCCAATGAGTTTGGTCAGGATTACTTGTGTAACGACTCAGTTTACTTATTGCACAAGCTATATCTGGTCGTGTATAGTTCATAATATACATCAAACTTCCCAATACTCGAGCATAGTCTAACTGAGACTTGCTTTGACTTTAGTTCTTTGTAAGAGCAAGGTTCACGTCAATCGGAGTCTTTGCAACGTTAAACTCCAGATACTTGAATTTTTTAAGTACCATCTTAACATAGTGAGTCTGTGACAATGCTAGACCTTGTGGAGTTCTATGGATTTTAATTCCTAGAATTAAATCAACAACTCCTAAGTCTTTCATATCAAACTTGCTAGCAAGCATACGCTTAGTAGCATTTATGTCGGCAATGTCTTTGCTCATTATCAACATATCATCAACATACAGGCAAACAATGACTAAGTGATTTGGAATGTTCTTAATGTAGACACATTCATCACATTCATTAATTTTAAATCCATTTTCCAACATTGTTTGGTCAAATTTTGCATGCCATTGTTTGGATGCTTGCTTAAGTCCATAAAGTGACTTAACAAGTCGACACATCTTCTTCTCTTTTCCGGGAGTGATGAACCCTTCGGGTTGATCCATATAGATTTCTTCCTCTAACTGTCCATTCAAGAAGGCTTTTTTCAAGTCCATTTGATGGATATGGAGTCCGTACACCGCAGGCAATGCTATCAACACCCGAATGGATGTTATCCTTGTCACCGGTGAGTATGTATCGAAATAATCAAGACCTTCTCGTTGTCTGAATCCTTTGACAACGAGTCTTGCCTTATATTTATCAATAGTGCCATCATCTTTCATTTTCTTCTTGAAAATTCATTTGGAGACTAAAGGTTTGTTTCCCGGAGGAAGATCAACCAATTCCTAAGTATGATTGTTTAATATGGATTCTATTTCACTATTGATTGCCTCTTTCCAATATTGTGCTTCCGAGGAAGACATTGCTTCCTTGAAAGTTTGAGGCTCATTCTCTACTACGAATGTCAAAAAGTCTGGATCAAAGGAAGTCAATGTTCTTTAACGTTTGCTACGTCTTGAATTCTCTTCGTTAGGCATATTTTCCTTTGTTTCTTCCTGAGGTTGTTTAGGTCTTTCACCAGATGACTCACATTCTATTTTATATGGATAAATATTCTCAAAAAATTCAGCATTATCAGATTCCATTACCGTATTAACATAAATGTCGGGATTTTTTGATTTATGAACCAGAAAACGATACACTTTACTATTAGTGGCGTATCCAATAAAAACACAATAAATGGTTTTTGGTCCAATTTTAACTCTTTTGGGTTTAGGAACTTGCACCTTGGCTAAACACCCCCACACTTTTAAATATTTTAAGCTAGGCTTTCTACCTTTCCATTGTTCATATGGAATGGACTTTGTTTTGCTATGGGGCACTCGGTTGAGTATTTGGCTTGCTGTAAGGATAGCTTCCCCCCACAAGTTTTGCGATAACCAGAACTTATTAATAAGGCATTCGTCATTTCCTTCAATGTTCGATTCTTTCTTTCCGCAATTCCATTGGATTGTGGGGTGTATGGGGCAGTAGTTTGATGAATAATTCAATATTCTAAGCATATTTCTTCAAAGGGAGATTCATATTCTCCACCCCTATCACTTCTAATCATTTTGATTTTCTTGTTCAATTGTGTTTCAACTTCATTTTTGTATTGTTTAAATGCATTAATAGCTTCATCTTTGCTATTAAGTAAATACACATAGCAATATCGAGTGCTATCGTCAATAAAAGTTATAAAGTACTTTTTCCCACTGCGTGATGGTGTTGACTTCGTGTCACAAATGTCGGTATGAATTAAGTCTAAAGGATTGGAATTCCTTTCAATAGACTTATAAGGATGCTTAGCATACTTGGATTCAACACATACTTGACATTTGGACTTATTGCATTCAAACTTAGGAAGTATTTCCAAGTTAATCATTTTTCGCAAGGTTTTATAATTAACATGTCCCAAACGTGCATGCCATAAACTATTTGACTCAAGTAAATAAGATGAAGGAGAAATTTTATTCATATCAACTGAGATTACATTGAGTTTGAAAAGGCCCTCTGTGAGTAGCCCTTTCCAACATACATATCGTTTTTACTAACAACAACCTTATCAGAAACAAAAACACATTTAAATCCATTCTTGACTAGTAGTGAAGTTGAGACTAAGTTCTTCCTCATTTCTGGAACATAAAGGACATTCTTGAGCATCACAATCTTTCCAGACGTCATCTTCAAGGCAATGTTGCATGTTCCCTCGATTTTGGCAGTAGCAGAATTGGCCATGAAGATCGTCTCGTTGGGGCCAATTGCATCATAAGAAGAAAAGAATTCCTTGTTGGAACACACGTGGCGAGTAGCTCCCGAGTCTATCCACCATTCTCTCGGATTACCTACCAAGTTGCATTCGGACAACATGGCACATAGAATATCCACTTCATTATTCATTTCAACCATATTGGCTTGACCTTTCTGCTTCTCCTTATCCTTTTTCCGAGCACGACAGTCTGAAGCCATGTGTCCAAATTTACCTCAATTATAACAACTTCCTTTGAATTTCTTCTTGCTTGGAACATTCTTTCCTCCAGAAGCCCGCTTCCTTTTCTTTGATCTTACAGGGGCAGTTTCAACGATGTTTGCCCCCATTATTGCATGTTTGCTATTGGCCTTATTCTCAGTAGATTAGATCTTCTAATGTCATTTCCTTACGTTTGTGCTTTAAGCAGTTTTTAAAATCCTTCCACAAAGGCGGCAATTTTTCAATAAAAGCCGCAACCTGGAAAGCTCCATTGACTACCATTCCTTCCGCAAGCAGATCATGTGTAATCACTTGAAGTTCCTGGACCTGCGACATGACAGATTTATTATCTACCATTTTAAAGTCCAAGAACTTCGCAGCAACAAACTTTTTCAATCCAACATCCTTAGTCTTATATTTCTTGTCCAAAGCATTCCATAATTCCTTAGACGTCTTATGGCCGCTATAGACATTATATAGACCATCATCCTGCCCATTGAGAATATAGTTTCTACATAGAAAATCAGAATGATTCCATGCCTCCGTCACGATGAAACGCTCGTTGTCCGGAGTCTCTTCTGGTGGAACAGGAACTTCCTCAGTAATAAATTTTTGCAGACTAAGGGTTGTGAAGTAGAAGAACATCTTCTGTTGCCAGCGTTTAAAGTCTATGCCAGAAAAATTTCCGGGCTTCTCTGCCGCACCTATTGCAGGTACAGTTGTGGTGCGACTGGAAGAGGCGACAGTCGTTGCACCAAAACCAGTAGCGTTCTCGGCAGTGATATCAGCCATTTTCTGTTTGACAACAAAACAGAATCAGAATCAATAAGTAGAACGCACAAAGTAATAATGTCGATGAAGTTTTTATATTCTTCTAATCGAACACACAAAGTAATAATCTCGATGAAGTTTTTGTTTCTTCAAATCGAGTAGATTACTGGAGTAGAAAATCCGAGGATTTTAGTGTCCAACCAGAATAGAATATTAGATGAAATAAAAGTATAATTATTAAATTCTTTAAGTTTGTGATTCCTGTTAATCAAATTATGATCTGTTTGCAAAAAGTAAAGAATAGTATGTTTATTTCGACCTACAGAAAACTGTGTTTCCTTAAAGAATTTAATCCCTTCACAGTTGCCAAAGGTTTGGATTAATTCTTCCCAAGATAGAACGAGATTCTATTCTGCAATACCGGCAATGGAAATTACAGAATTTCAGCGAACTCAATGAATGGTAGCAATCTCACGACACTTACTGATTTCTGGTTTTGAAAAGAATGCAGTATGAGGGGAATGAAAAAATGCGGTTTTTCAGAAAGCAAAAATTTGTTCAGTGTTTTTCCGTAAGTAAAAAAATGAGGCGAAGCCTCCGAAAATTTATAGCCTGCTATTTTGATCTGAACAGGTGTGAAATTGCCTGTTCGGTGAAGGAGATGACCGTTGGTCATCATTATGACTGTTGGGAAAATTAATTCCGTTCGAAAAAAAAAATCCGGGAATTTAATTAATTAAGTTAAATTTCGCGTGAATTAATTAATATCCAGATTGGAAATATTAAGTAACGAAAATGGAAATAAAATAAATTTGGTCCAAAAAGATTATCAATCCGAAGCCGAAGCCGAAGCCGAAGCCGAGCCAAGCGACAACGACGGCGCGAGGGGTGGTCCTCTTCTCAACCCTTTATGAGCTAAAGAATGTGTTGCTTAATATAAGCACACACATAACACTTTCAACCACCAATGTGGGAGAAGTGCTCACTTGAAAGGTTGTTTTTCAAACTTTCATTTCCCTCCACTTTTGTTTCCCTCCATTTCCCAATTCATACTTCACCTTTAAAGTCCCTCACTTAATGCATTTGTGGACTTTAAACTCAACAATATTCTCCATTTTACTTTTATTTACTTAACCTGTATACATTGAATTGATATGGTATAAATATCTTATGTACATAAGTATTTATCCTCAAATGGTTACATTCATATGGATCTTATCGCATTAAAAAAAGAATGAAATATTGTCATGGCGCTGCGCCGCGTCAACCGTGCTTGTTGGAATTTCCTGAACTGTTCGCTCCATAGTCCACACCCGCCCTTCTATCTCTGCCCCCATTATAGTCCCCTTTCCCTATTCCTCTGTCAAATTGTAGTAGATTTCAGTGTAGAGAGAGGGATATTGAAAACCACCTTTGTTACACTTATGGTTTTTCGTCATACATTTTTTTATAGGTTTTTCTTCATACATTTCCTGAAAGCATTTATCCTCTTTTTTCTTCTCCGCTCACCATTTACAGCAATGCTTAACACACACACTTGAATCGGAACCATAGTCTATTCGTTTTTGTCTAAAATTCTTCTATGATTTTGATCAAACTGTTCAAAATTTCCTTCATCTCACGCTTTGCTCCCCGATCAATAATCTCTTATTGCATTTCTTTCGTTTTTTTCTTACTTTATAGTTTCTTACTCTTATGGTTTAGAGATTCTCTAGTTTATCTATCAACTTTCTTGCTGCTCCTTCATCTCGCGCTTTGCTCCCCGATCAATAATCTCTTATTGCATTTCATTCGTTTGCTTCTTAGTTTATAGTTTCTTACTCTTATGGTGTTAAAATTGAGGACTGATATGCATTCTTGTATTGATTTCATCTATAAAAATAGTCCCTATCGTGTGAGTTCTGATGATATCTAATTTTGTTACTGCATTACCTTTACGGGCTTCTAGCGATGTATCTTTGCTAATTTTCTCAAATTGTATTGTTAGATATTCTCTAGTTTAACTACGCTATTAAAATTAAAATGAAGCACAGTTAAGAATAATTAAATGACATATCTCTCAGATGTAATGCTTCGGCTATCAGTAACAAGCTTTGTTAATTTTCCATTTTATATTGAGGATTGATTTTCTAATGCATTTTCATTTGTATTAATCTCATCTATAAAAATAGTTCACGTCGTGTGAGTTCTGTTGAGTCATTAATTCTGGCTGCATTTCTTTTACAGGCTTCTCGTGACGTGTCTGTCGTGAAATTGCTCAACATGCATTTGAAATTTCTCTAACTTAAGTGAGCTATTAAATTTAGGCACAGTTAAAAATAATCAAATGACTTATCCTATCAGCTTTCTTGCTGCTCCTTTTTTTTATGTCTTTTACTTATTCTTAACTGTATCTAACTGCGCTTCATTTTAATAGCTCATTTAATCTAGAAAAAATTTTAACATGCAGATTTGAGAAAATTAGCAAAGACACATCGCTAGAAGCGTGTTAAAGGAAATGCCATAAGAAATTACTAATCATCAGAACTCACACGGTACTAACTATTTTTATATATGAATTTAGTACAAACTAAAATGCATCAGATAATCAGTCCACAATTTTAACACCATAAGAGTACGAAAATGTAAAGTAAAAAATCAAAGGAAAGAAATGCAACAAAAATTACCTGATGAGAGAGAAAAGCGCAAGATGAAGAAAATTTTGAAGAGTTTGATGAAAACGGTCGGAGAATTGCGAACAAAAATGAAGAGACTAGAGTTCTGATTGAACAGTGTGCGTTAAGCATTGTTAGGATTCATATATTGTTACTACACATGTATAGCAAAACACCATATATAAACAAACTCATAGGGGTTTAACAAAGGCCAAAACCAAAGAGCAAATGGAGAAATCTAGAAATTAAAAAAAAAAAAAAAAAAAAAAGGATAGCGTGACTAAGAAACTAAGAAGAAAAGCTGAGACAGAGGAATAATAATGGAGTTAAAATGCAACTCAAATTTTGGGATTATCATACCTCTATTCCTCATGGATTCAGTTATTGGAAGCTACCCCAACTCTATCATACAATTCAAAGTTAAGATAATCTTTCCCTCTAATTTCACTAATTTCAACTTCACGCTTTTAATTTCTCATCCAACATACACATTATTTGTTAGACTTTTTTGGTGCCAATGGATTTTTCATTTCCCTAGTCGAAACTCAAACCGACTTCATTAGCTGACTGTCAAATCAAAATGACTACCTCGTATATTCAAACGACAAAAAAGTCTACTAATTAGAAATAGTGACAACTTTGACCAGCCAACCTGGTCAAACTTGTCTTAAAAATGTGATTAACTTAAGTTGGGATTGAATTATAATTTTTAAAACTTATGATCTTTTACAAAATACATAAAGACCCCAATTTAATCCCAAAAAACCCACCAGCCCCCCTTCTCTTCCTTCCACCCCCACCCCTACCCCCTCCCCCCCGCCCCACACCCTCTCCCACCAATTGTTTTTTAAAAACGTTTTGATATTTTTTATTTGTTTTTTCACCAGCCCCCCTCCTCCTCCTCCCACCCCTCCCCCTCCCCCACCTCCCTCTCAATTGTTTTTTTAAAAAGTTCTAATTTTTTTATTTGCTTTTTCACCAGCCAACCCCCTCCTCCTCCCACGATCTCCCCCCCCCCCCCTCCCCCCGCAAAATGTTTTTTTTAAAACAAAGTTTTGATTTTCTTTATTTGTTTTTTCACCCCTCCCCCCCTCCCCCCCTTTCCCCCCACCCCACCCCCCAATCCCTACCAAAAAAAAATTCTTAAAAAAGATTTTGAATTTTTTTTTTTTTGCACCACTCATCCCCCCCACCACACACACCCCGCCATTTTATTTTTTTTAAGTTTTGATATTTCTTATTTGCTTTTTCACCAGCCCCCCCCAAAAAAAATGATTTTTCTTGAAAAGAAGTTTTGAATTTTTTATTTTTATTTTGTTTCTTACTTCCCCCACCCACCCGAAAAAAAATTGTTTTTTAAAAAAAGTTTTTATTTTTGGTTTTTTGCACCCCCCACCCACTCCAAAAAAAAAAAAAATCTTGAAAGGAAGTTTTGATTATTTTTTTTAGGGTTTAGGAAAAGTTTGGATAAAATTCAGGTTGTTGTTGTTGTGTGTTTGTAGTGAAATAGATGATTTTTTGTTATTGTCCTGGTATGGTTCAGGATTTAGGAAAACATATCCAACAGATAGCTCTTGATATTTATCTGGTTCTGTTTGTTGAAGATAACCAACAGATTTGTAATTGTTACAACAAGTTCTACACTTTTTGCAACAAGTAGACAATCTGTTGCAACGACTTACTAATCTGTTGGACATAGCTTCCGTTATTTTCTTTTGTTTGTAGAAGATATCCAACAGATTTATAATTGTTGCAACAAGCTCTACACTTCTTGTAACAAGTAGACAATCTGTCGCAACAACTAAAAATCTGTTGGACATATCTTTAGTTATTTGGTTCTGTTTGTAGAAGATATCCTACAGATTTGTAGTTGTTGCAACAAGTAGACAATTTGTTACGACAACTACAAATCTGTTGGACATAGCTTCAGTTATTTGGTTCTATTTGTAGAAGATATCCAACAGATTTATAGTTGTTGCAACAAGTGTAGTGCAACAAGTGTAGATTTATGAATCACCAAATGTTGAGGAAAGGTATAGTCAAATTGACAACCAAACTGACAATCAATCCTCAGAAAGAGAAGAAGAACAGAGCCAATAAGCAGTAGATACAAATGAAGAAAGTGAAGCAGAACTAGAAGATGAAGAAACTAATGATGAAAATGAAGGAAATGGAGTAGATCAAGAAAATATGCTACACCCTAGAAGGCAATTGCTGAACAAATTATTACTTAAGTTGTGGTATTTGGAGCCAAGGTGGCTATTGAACAATTTCTGTTTATGAACTTATTTATTTTTCTTACTAATTGTTGCAACAGATGCATACAGTTGTTGAAGAAGTTGCAACAAGTTACTAATCTTTTTAACAAGTTGCTTAGTTGTTGCAACAAATTACTCACCTTGTTGGAAAAAATCAAACAATTGCTTAAATTATTGCAAAAACTAAAAAATATGTCACAACAGATGAGTTAATTATTGCAACAGATCATACACTTGTTGAAGAAGTTGCAACAAGTTACTAATCTGTTTCAACAAATGGATCAGTTGTTTAAGCAAGTTGCATAGTTGTTGCAACATATTAATCACCTTCTTTGAATTATGTCAACAACTTACTCATATGTTGCAGCAGGTATCTCATATGTTGCAACAACTTACTCATATGTTTGCAGCATCTCATATGTTGCAACAACTTACTCATATGTTTCAGCAGGTATCTCATATGTTGCAACAACTTACTCATATGTTGCAGCAAGTATCTCATATGTTGCAGTAGGTATCTCATATGTTGCAAAACTCCTCCATTGTTGCAACATATTCACTATATTGATCACATTGAACTCCTTTGTTTATACTGAATAACATTGAATTCATTTTTTATCACTAAATATGGTTGAATAAGCACTTCGCATCAAATCACTCTAATGATCACTCAATTTAGGAAGAATACACTTAGAATTGCCCATCTAATCCATGAAATTACTATCTATGGGTGAATCACTAAATATGGGTGAATCAAGTAGTTTACATTAATTCACTCTAATGATCACTCGATTTAGTGTATACTGACTTAGTAGATCATCTTTCTTGACTCCAAGTACATCAAACTGATTAAGTATTATCCATTGATCACTAAATATCGTTTATTTCCTTTGTTTATCACTAAATATGGGTATATCAAGTAGTTCATAGTGCATACTGACTTAGTATATCATCTTTCCTGACTCAAAATACCATCAAATTGATTAAGTATTATATATTGATCACTAAATATCGTTGATTTCATTTGTTTATCACTAAATATGGGTGAATCAAGTAGTTCACATCAATTCACTCTAATGATCATTGGATTTAGTGCATACTGACTTAGTAGATCATCTTTCCTGACTCAAAATACCATTAAATTGATTAAGTATTATATATTGATCACTACATATCGTTGATTTCTTTTGTTTATCACTAAATATCATTGATTCCTTTTGTTGATCACTAAATATGAGTGAATCAAGTAGTATCTGTTGCAACAACTGTAATATCTGTTGTAGCAAGTATAGTATCTGTTCCAACAAAGTATCTATTGCAGCAAGTGACATAGTTGTTGAACAAGTCCTTACTCTTGTTAGATAAAACCCAACAAGATACTAGTTGCTGCAACAAGTCTTGTTACTTATTTTTGGCATCTCTCTCTCTAATTCATAACTTCTTTTCAAGATTTTTTTTTTGGGGTGGGTGGTGCAAAAAACAAAAACTTTTCAAAACTTTTTTTCAAAACAATTTTTTTTTTGGGGTGGGTGGGTGAGTAAGAAACCAAAGAGAAATATTTCTTTTCAAGATTTTTTTTTTTGGAGGGGGAGGGGGGGGGGGGGGGGGGGGGAGGTTGGTGGATGGGGTGGGAGTGGTGCAAAAAATCAAAAATAAAAACTTTTCAAAACTTTTTTTTTAAAATAAAATTAATTTGTTTTTGGGAGGGTGGGGGTGGTGGGGGGGGGGGGGGGATGGGTGGAGAAAAAAAAACTTTTCAAAATCATTTTAAAAAAACATTTTTTTGGTAGGGTATGGGGATGGGGCAAGGGCGGGGGGAGGGTGGATGGGGTGGGGGTGGTGCAACAAATCAAAAACAAAAACTTTTCAAAACTTTTTTCTAAAATAAAATTAATTTTTTTTGGGAGGGTGGGGGGTGGGTGGTACAAAAAAACAAAAAAAAAACTTTTCAAAATCTATTTTAAAAAAACATTTTTTTGGGGGGGGGAGGGGGTGGGGCGGGGGGTAGGGGGTGTGGTGCAAAAAAAAAAAAACCAAAACTTCTCAAAACATTTAAAAAAAATATATATTTTTTTTAGGAGGGTGGGTGATGGTGGGGCCGGGGGGTGGGTGGTACAAAAAAACAAAAAGAAAAAAACTTTTCGAAATCTTTAAAAAAACATTTTTTTTGGTGTGTGTGTGTTGGGGGGGGGGGGGGGGGTGGCCGAGGGGCGGGTGGTACAAAAAAAACTTTTAAAAATCTTTTTTTTAAAAATATTTTTTTTGGTTAGGGGGGTCGGGGGCTGGGGGCAGGTAGGGGTGGGGGCAGGGGGTATTTTATGATTTATATTAGTTGGGTCAAAGTATTAAAAACAAAACTTGGGGGCAAAGTGTAAAAAACAAAGTTTGAAGTCAAAGTGTTAAAAATATAACTTTCGGACAAGTCAAAACTCCCTAATCACTAATCCAAAATTTGTCACCCCTACTCAATTAAAAAAACTATAGTTACCCCAACTCAATTTTTAAACTTTTTTGTCACCTTAATTAAAAGCCCCTAGTTACTCTTCAATTTTATCGCTTAATCTGTGAAAAGTTCAAGATGCCCTCAATTTGCTCTTCTAATATACTGTTATATTCCGTAATTTTATACGTCGAGTTATTCGCAAAAGAATCGACTCAAGTTAAAGACGGGATCATTTTCGGGCACGAAGTAGAAATCTTTAATTCTCGATTTTTATGAGAACATGAATTGTTTATAAATTTTACTTAGAGTAAAAATATTAATGGAAAGTTGGGATTAATATACCATGATTAGATTATTAAGTAGGGATTAGTGATTAATTAATCTAATTATCAAAAAGTGGGACCCACGACACGTGGCGAGATTTGGTTGGACTTCAATAAAGATGGACACATGCCATGAAAATTGACACATGTCCAAGTTGTAAAGATAATATATAAGCATAAGTGGATGACTAAGTCATCACTTATACCACAAATTAATCTTGCAAATTAGGTCTTAGAGAGAGGGGCTCTCAAGCTTAGAGAGAGAAAAAAGTTCACGGGCACTGTTCACGGCGGCGCTACTGTTCACGGCGCCACTATTCACGGCGGCGCCACTGTTCACGGCGCCACTATTCACAACGGTGCACTGTTCACGGAGCCACTGTTCACGGCCAGCCCCACCCTACACCATTAAATTGTTCAATTTTCAATCAATTGGAGGAGAAAGAGAGAGGGAATGCTCACGGCTATGGTGGAAAAAAATCAAGTTCACCAAGCTTGATTCAAATTAAAATTTCCATGGTGTTTTAAATCAAATGAAGGTCTATGGGAACGTGAATTGGTCCTTGAGGGCAGCAAGGGTGGTTGTTAATTGAAGCCATTAAATTCAGCAAATTAAGGAGCCAATTTGTTAAGGTAAGAGTTTATCACTTTCTATATGTTTTAGGATGAATTTGGATGGGTGATGAATGTGTAAATGTAAATTGTATGTATGAAATTATATATGTTGGTGTTGGAATGTTGTTGAATGCCGTAGGGGCTGTTTTTAATTGAAATTGATGGACTGATTTGAATTAATATTTTGGTTGTTATAATCATGGATTATGTGATGAGAATGAAGGAATTTAATGGTTAGAGTTGAAGTTAAAATTGTTTATAGGTTGTTGTAAGGGTATAGAGTCGACAATGTAGCTATTTGCATACGAATTTGGTGATATATTTATCGTGTGACTGCTGGTCGTATTTTACTGAAATTTGCTGAAAAGATTGCATGAAATAATGTATGAGAAGTGTATGTGGGCTGCTTGGTGTATTGTAGGTGTTCGTTAGAATTTCGGGCATCTTTTATGTTGTAGTTGGGGCTGTTTTGATATGTTGTTCTTGTTGAATTAAAAAGAATTGAAGATATGGTTGTGCCCATATATTGTTGTTGGTATTTCTGTGTCAACAGGAGAGTAATTGAAAATTCGGGATAGGCGAATATATAGGGGAGGTGCTGCCCGATTTTCGTCAAGTCTTTAGATAATAGAAAGCCTTAAAACGAAAATATGTGAACTAACGGATAAGTTCTATAAGGAATGGGCTATGGAATTGTGAACCAGAAAATGTAGTTACTAACGACAACGTTACTTTATATAAATAGGCTACGTTTGCTAGAGAGACGAAGTTGGCCTTTGGGCAATTATTTTTTGTGGTGAGTTCAGCGATTTTCGCCTGCAATTGAAAGGTACACAATTTGTTGTTCTTGTTTCGTGAATTATTCTTACATTGGTATCAGAGCCATTATTGTGTATTCTCTTTATGTGAACACGTTGTCGAATCCTAATCTGTGTTGTTGGATTAACTGTTAATTCACTGTCAATAAAGCAAAAAAATGAATTTTGTGTAATGCCAGATGAACTTTGATGAGCCAATTTTTTTTTGTTTCTTTAAGGTTTATTAAAAAAAAAAAAAAAGGAAAGGCTGGTTCAGTTCGATGTTTTTATGACATGTATTTTAGACTTTTGGTTACTTGGTTCATCAAGTTTTATAATGAATTAAAGTTCTATTGCATAAAGGATTTCTTGTCCAGCATGATAGTAGAATCTTACGTTATTTATGATTTTTTTTCTAATGACAGTATTGTCTATTATTGATTGTATGAATCACTAACTCTCTATGGTTGTTGACTTGCCAAGTGGATGAGACATCACTGACAACCTAAAGAATGTTTTTTACTCTTTCATTTTGAAAGATTATTGAAAGAATCAATTCCTTTTAAAAAAAAAGTACTGAAAATTAGTTTATGTGTATCACACATTTTAAATTTCAGCATGAATCTTATATTTTTAGAATCTATTGGTTTAGGATTTTCCATTGATATATTAGCCATTAAAAATTTTAAAAACGAGTGAGATATGTTTTTTTGAAGTTATGCTAAAAAACTGTGTTCTGTAATTTAATTTCTAAAAATTACTTGTTAAGAATTACAATGTGTGGTATATATTTTTAGAATCTACTCGTTATAAGCTTTCCGTTGATATATTACCCATTAAAAACCGATTAAAAACGAGTGAGATATGATTTTTTAAAGTTATGTTGAAAATTGTGACAGTTTTATGAAAAACTGCATTCTGTAATTTGATTTTTGGAAATTACTTGTTAAGAATTACAATGTGCTGTATATATTTTCAGCATCTACTAGTTAAAACTTTCCGTTGATATATTATTGATGTTAAATGGATTAAAAACGAGTGAGTTATGAAGTTTTGAAGTTCTGTTATGTAAAAAAAAAATATGACCTCCTAACATCTACACCATTACAATGGTATATGATCCTTAAATGTAATTTTGTGTTCTACGAGTAATACATATGTTATCACATTGAATGGTTCTAGCATTCTTATTTTTTCAGTGTTCCTGTTTCAAACATGGTTGGACAAGGACAAGCTCGGAGTACTCCAAGCGGTAGTTCTCGAAATCGAGCAGGGGGACAATGTAGAAGAGTACGCCATTGTAAGACATATCCGAGGGTGTGAAGTCATAACGAATGATGTCCCAAGAGTGATGCAAAATCAATTAAGGGATCAAAGGGCTGTGCGAAGGGAAGGAGAGGAGAAATTCAGAGAGTTTAAGGCTTTTAAGATGTCTCTTAATACTTCAATGCCTGATCATATTGAACTTTTTCGACTGAAACGAGATGAACAGGCTAACTTTATTGTAATTTCGGATTGGGAAACTTTAGCAATTTTAATAGATTCCCTCTGAGAACCTTGGGGTAGTATTTTAATTTAAATTTATCACAAGGTTTGGCCAAGTCAACCTTTTGGGTGTATGTTCGAATACTTGAAGCCCGAGTGGGAGAGTTATGTCCTTACGAACTTGTAATTTGCATTGTGAATTTCTTTTTATGGAATTATGTTGTTTGACTCTCGTTCTTCTATATCTTTTTTTAAAATGGGTTTGAGACTTACGAGAGACATATAGGGGTACCACTATGACCCGCCTTAGACAACTAACTATCAAATTTGACACTTACAAGAAGCGTCGTGATCACAATGTCAAACAACACCTTAGGGTGATGTCTAACATGATTGCTCAACTCAAAAGTGCTGATCATCTCTCTCTGATGAGTAGCAGGTTCGGGCAGTGATTCGGTCTCTTCCCAATAGTTGAGAACATTTGACGGTTAACTTAACCCATACTAATAGCATCAAAACTTTTTCAGATGTTGCCCGTCATGTCGAGCTTGACGATGAACAACTTGGTGCTGCTAAAGCTGTATCTAGTGCCTATGTGGCAGAATCTAGTGGTACGAAGTTTTCAGGCTTCAAACGCAAGAAGAATTGGAAAAATGACAGAAAGGGTAAGGAGACTGGAGAAGGAACCTCCAAGAAAAGGAACAAGCCAAATTCTAAGAAGGGAAAATGACTTTTCGAGAAGAAAGACAAGAGTAAGATGAAATGCTACAACTGCCATATTCTAGGGTATTTTGCTCGTACGTGTCCCGAGCCGAAAAAGGTAGCATTTCAAAACGCACCTCTAAGTGCTACATATGTTTCTAGCACTGTTTTACTAACTGAATCTTATCATGTATGGGTTGTAGACTCAGGGGCCAACGACTATGTGAGCCATGATCGAGAAGCGTTTGTGGAGTTCTGTCGAGTTTCACCTAGATCAAGGTGGATATATATAGGAAATGATGCAAAACTTGAAGTCAAAGGGATAGGCACTTGCAAAATGGACTTGCGTGGTGGCCGATCTTTGATGTTGCATGACGTCCTATATGCTCTAGAGATTCGACGAAACTTAGTGTTTGTGTATGTTCTTCTAGATCATGGTTTCTGTTTAAATTTTAGTCGCAATGGTGTTAACATTACTCAAGACAATGTTTTTTTTATGGTTTTGGAGTTCGTTATGATGGTTTTATCGTTTTAGATTGTAATCCTTCAAATTATGACTATTATGTTGACCGTTGTCTAATGACATGTTATTCTATTTACAATGATGTTGATGTTATTACATGGCATGCAAGATTAGGTCACATAAGGAAATGACGAATGAATAGATTGCCGGAAAGATTACTCGTAAATCATTTGGGAAGGCTAAGAGAGCTGATTCCCCATTACAACTAATACATTCTGATATATGTGGTCCAATGAATGTAACGACAAGGTCTGGTGCTTTGTATTTCATTACATTTATTGACGATTTCACGCGCTTTGGTTATGTCTAGTAGATTTCACATAAATCTGAAGCACTTGAATGCTTAGGAGATATATGAATGAAGTTGAGAATTAATTAGATTAAAATCAAAGACTTTAAGAACAGATAGAGGTCGTGAATACTTATCAAAACAGTTTGAAGAATTTTGTAATGAAAAAGGCATTACCAGATAGCTAACTATTCCTTACACACCTCAACAGAATGGTGTAGCAGAAATGAGGAATAGCACACTAATGGACATGACAAGGTCCATGATGGCACAGGCAAATTACCTATCTCTTTCTAGGGAGATGCATTATTGACTGCGGCCTACATATCGAATAAAGTGTCTTCTAAATGAGTTACTTCCACTTCTTATGAGTTATGAACTGTCATAAACCAAACCTGAATGATCTACGATCTTGGGGTTGTGCTGCATATGTAAAAGATCATTTTGACAAATCCGAAAGGAAAGAAATATATGTACATATGATACTCAGAACACTCCAAAGAGTATGTGTTCATTGGTGAATTAGAAGATGGAAGTATTACTGAAATTGAATCATGAGATGTCAGTTTTCTAGAAAATGACTTTCCAAAAAAGGGTGAAATAAAGGAAGGACAACCTATTTACGAAATATTGAATTTAGATGATTAGAAAATATCTTCAGACATGTTTGATAGTCAAATAGATCAAGGATCGGTTCCTGATCCAAGTGGAAGTTTTGAATCCTAAAATTCTTTAGAGGAATATGAATTTCAACAATGTAAGAGTACCAGAAATGGTATACCTAAACGATCTTATAAGATTGGAGATTATATTTTCTTGGTATCTCTCACAGAATTGGATGAGCCTAATTTTGTGACTGAGGCTTTGGTAAGTCCCGGAAAAGATGAATAGATGAAAGCAGTGAAAGAAGAATTAGAGTCCATGAAAACTAACAAAATCTGGGATCTGATTGACCTTCCTTCTGGGCGTAGAACTATTGGGAACAAATGGGTTCTCAACATTAAACGCAAAGCAGACGGGTCAGTAAAAAGATACAAAGCACGATTGGTGGCAAAAGGTTTTACTTAAGAAGCTGGTATAGATTATGAGGAAACCTTTTCAGCAGTTGTGAAGTTTACCTCAATTCGCTTACTTTTGGTTATTGTTGTATGTTTGGATCTAGAATTACACCAAATGGACGTGAAGATCTCTTTTCTCAATGGAGAATTAAAAGAGGAAATCTACATGGAACAACTTGTAGGTTTCATCATTAAAGGCCAAGAAAAGAAAGTCTGAAAATTAAAAAGATCTATTTATGGCCTGAAACAGTCTTCAAGGCAGTGGTATTTGAGGTTTCACAAGGAGGTGATTTCACCATGATCGATGAGGACCATTGTATCTATGTGACGAAGTCTAATGAAATGTTTATAATTCTTTTCCTTACGTGGATGATATTTTACTAGCCAGAAAGAATTTGAAGTATGTGAAAACTATCAAGTCATGGCTTTCAAAGTTATTTGACATGAAAGACATGGGTGAAGTAGACTATATATTGGGTGTTAAGATCCAAAGATATTGTTCCAAGAAGTTTTTGAATCTATCTCAAGAAACTTATATAAAGAAAATATTGGAACGCTTCTGAATGAATAGTTGTAAACCCATGGATACTCCTATAGCAAGAGGTGAGACTTTAAGCCTTGAAATGTGTCCAAAGACTGAAAATGAAAAAGAAGACATGTCTCGAGTTCCATATTCAAGTGCTGTCGGGAGCTTTATGTGCGCTATGATATGTACTCGTCCAGACATATATTATGTCGTAGGTCTAGTTAGCTGGTATCAGTCGAATCTTGGAAGAAATCATTAGAAAGTTGTGAAGAGGATCTTTCGATACCTGAAAGGAACTATTGATTATTTATTATGTTATATTGGAAATGATTTATACTTGAGAGGGTATATAGATGTTGATTGGGCCAGTGATCGGAACAATAGAAAATCGACATCCGGCTATGCTTTCTTACTTAATAGTGGTGTTATTTCATAGAGAAGTAAGAAACAAACTTACATGGCCATTTCAATTATGGAAGCTGAGTTCGTGGCATGTGCATCTACATTACAAGAAGCTTTTTGGTTAAAGAGATTCTTTGAGCATTTGGGCGCTACAAAGAATCCTCAATGATCAATGATTTTATATTATGATAGTCAAGCAGCTATTGCATATACAAAGGATCCTAAACATCACAACAAAATCAAACACATTGACATCAAGTATACCTTTGTGAGAGGCACAGTAGAAAGTGAAGAAGTATCTTTACAATACATACCTACGCGATAAATGATAGCTGATCCTTTTACAAAAGGGATATCTAGAGACCTGTTTGAGAAACATGTTATGGCTCTAGGTTTGCGTAGGATATGATCATATTTCTGTATTGTAAAGTGACTTGGTTGTTATAATATTCTCATCAATATTTGACTCTTGAATTTATGTTCATATCTTGTATGCATGTGATGATGTAATTGATAAAGTGTGTCTAACAAGTCGCGAGATTGGCTCTCTCACATGAGCAATCGCCTCTGACGTTGAGGAACGTTAAGAGATGAATTCCACCATGTTATGACTTGTTTTGAAAGCCAAATATGAGTTTATCTAGGAAGATGAATTTGAGGATCACTGAAGAGAGAAGCTCAGGTTATACATTTGGAGGTATTTATTCCAAGATATATACGGTGTTGAATGAGTAAAAAAATGAGACACACGCACCAATATAAGTTGAGAACACCGTAGCACGTGTTTCATACCTTGTGTGCTTGGAGACCTATGGGTTAATAGGGAATTGATCTCTGATCCTTCATTATGTGAGACCCAAAAAGTAATACTCCCTCCGTTTCAATTTATGTAAACCTATTTGACTGGGCATAGAGTTTAAGGAAATAAAGAAGACTTTTGAATTTGTGGTGAAAAATGAGGCACGTATATTTTGTGTGGTTATAAATTATTGCATAAAGGTAAATTATTTCTAAATATGGAAAGAGGTCATTCTTTTTGGTACGGACAAAAAAAGAAATAAGTTCACATAAATTGAAATAGAGGGAGTATCAACTTTATATTAGAATACCCTTTTTCCTTTTACTGTTTCTTGAAGTACAGATCAGTGTTGCTACTTTAGCACGTCACTACTAGCTGTGAGTGATTCGACAATGCAATGCATGTCTAGGAAAGCATTTGATCTGAGATGGATAGTTTCGAGTAGAAAGGGAAGACAATTAACATTAGTAATTTAACTTGTATACACATGCCGGCCATCACACTTACCATAAGGGTGTCAAGTGTAATCGTGGATATAAAGTTAAACATGAACTCGAATTCGCCTCTTTAGAGGATGAGGGATCACATAATTAGCTACCCGAGTAGCGAATAATGTCTGGGTATTGCGAGTAATAAGATCCTCATGTTAGCAGTGAATCCCTTCCACATTTGATTGGACTCCTATGTGTAAAACCTTAATAGGTATTGCTCTTGATGTCGCAGGTCGCACGAACTATTTGCTAGTATGAATTATGTGTGTTATTGCCATGGTACTGATTTAGGTCTAGTCCACCATGTGCGAAGTGGGAGGTGTTGCATATTGAGTTTGAGTCGTAGGTCGCACATGTGGACTGACCCGTCCCGGTTAGGAGAAATAAACCAGCAGGAAGATAAAAAAAGGTGTTACCACATATAAGGTAACTTCTACCATATTATATAACGCGGGTTTGTGGGAGAAAATTTTGTAACTTTTCTCTACATATTAAAAGGCACAGTTTTCTTCTTCTTGAACACATAAGAGAAAAGACATTTAGTTCGTGAACAGAACTACATTTCCTAGGGAGACGAAGTGACCTTGGACAACTATTTTAGGGGTGAATTCAATGATTTCCGCTACAATTGCAAGGTACATAAGTCGTTGTTCTTGCTCCATGAATTATTCTTGCATATGAGATAAATCTTTAGAATTCTGTTGGAATTTGAATACATTTCCCATAATTTTTTCCACTATATTAACTGTTAGACCACATATCTGGGTGCACACAACATGTTCTTATGGTAGTATAGTTTGTAAGAGATGAAACTGCACACAGAGGCGGATCCAGGATTTAAATTTATGGGTTCAATTTTAAGATTTTTAGCATTGAACCCATTATATTTTTAAAGTTAGGGGTTCATATCTACTATTTATTACAATTTTAATAATTTTTTTACACATAAATTTAGGCTCCGCGTCAAAAGTTTGGGGTTCACTTGAACCCAAACCTTGTTGTCACGACCCAACCGAAGGGCCATGATGGGCACCCGTTGCTAACCCACCCGGGTACCTCTTATCGTACTCTCATATGCACATCTAGGTGAGCCACATGGCTTACTTATAATTTACATACACCAATAGTGCTAATCTCGTTGGGCAACAACACATTTATATCATCATCAATAACAATGCCCATATCCATAAACACAAGCCGACGAGGCTATCAAAATGAAATACAAAATATGAGCCGACAAGGCTGCAAGACATCTAACCATACACAAATGTCTACGAGCCTCTAAGGAGAGTATGTAACATCATATAGGCGGGACAGGACCCCGCCATGCCCATATGTATGTACACAAAAGAATAATACCCAAAAGTTGTAGCTCCGGATGAGATGGAGCTCCTCTATGTAGTCCCTGAAAAGAAATCTACGGATCAAGCCTGTCTCCCGGTCCACCTGCGGGCATGACGTAGCGTCCACAAAAAAAAAGATGTCAGTATGAATAATGTACTGAGTATGTAAAGCATAATCAACATCATAATAGAAACGTAAGAAATAACATAAGATAGAGAGGTCATGAGATAATGAAACCATTTATACCTCTAGTGTTGTCCATCGTATTTACTTGTCCCATTTCTAATGGGAACCTTCCATTTCATACATTTATACGTGTAGTAGTATGATACCCGACCATAGAGGTTCGGTGTCTTACATACCCGTCCATGACAAGGTTCGGTGTTATACGTACCCGGCCCTACCAAGACTCAGTGTTATCTGTACCCAACTGCAGTGGTGTGCGCGCGATAGATATCTTACCCGGCCATGAAGGCTCGGTGCGCTTAGTATCATACTATAATATATATATATATATATATATATATATATATATCAGTGTTATCTGTACCCAACTGCAGTGGTGTGCGCGCGATAGATATCATACCCGGCCATGAAAGCTCGGTGCGCTTAGTAGTCATATTATAATATATATAGAAGCACATACACGTTCTTAACATTATCATCGTCATCATCATTTTCATTATATCCTTCCTTAGAGAATCAACTATCATAGGATGGGACCAATGGTATCATGAGATTTATCAAGAATCACGAGCCTTAGCGATTCTAGGATGAAGTCATTTGGAAGATGCTATGGAACTCATATGAAGGTATTTAGCAATGAGACCATGCCTTAATGAAAGAAGGGTTAGCCTTACATACCTCGTCGTCTTCTTAACTACTTAATGTTCACCGTTGAAGCTTGGAAAATCTATATTTAAAAGGATTCATACCTTGGCTAAGCCTTAAAGATACTCTTAAATCTAAACTAGAACAATTCATGAGTTAACGAAAATCGGGCAGCATTTCCCCTATTTACTCGACTTCCACCATATCACAAAACAAGTCCCAAATAACCATAATAACATCTACAATATCATAATCACGTAGTCACATTCCATTAAGTCTTCCATATTCATTCTCACATTCAACTTACACTAGCAACTTCACACCAACCCTTTGCACATTTTTCATAGAACGTGTTTCATCATCATTATTACCTTCTATAGCAAGATTATATCCATATCATACTAAGAATCATAACTCAAGTTAGCTTACTGTTACACCTCAGAAAAATCTTCCGTTGGCACGCAAGTGAATGAACTAGTGATGAGTACGAGCGTACGATGTTTCCGCGAGTAAGAAATAACATTTGACGACCCTAAGTGAGATTACGAAGGCAATCGCAATAAGAGAGAGGTTATGCTCCATAATGAATAATTATAGGTTTTGGAAATGTGAAAAGTTGCAAGTTTGCATTCTGACCAGTGGTCGTAAAATGAAATACGGACCGTAAAGTGGTATATGGTCCGTAAACTGCCATGTCGTATTGTGGCTTCCAAAACTTCAAACTTTCTGCCAAATGATCAAATGGTTAAATACGACCTGGAATACGGACCGTAAAGTAGTTTACGGCCCGTAAACCATGATCGTAAATCACCATGTCCCAGCCTGAGTTTCTGGTTCTGTTATGATTAAATACGACCATGAAGGACGGTCCGTAAATTGTAATACGAACCGTAAACCGGAATACGGACCGTAAACCAAGTTTACGACCACTATGCACTTCAAATCAGAGTTTTAAGTCATTAAATAAGGGGGCCAAGGCTTATTTCATTTCACTTCTACATCACACCCCTTCTCTCTAGAACATCTCTCTACATATATTCCACAAGAATTCAAGGATATTTGGTGATCAACAACATAAATCAAGGGAATCAAGTGCAAGAAAACCATCAAGATCATCCAAGGTCAAGAAATCCAAATGGAGATAAACTAGGGTTTTGCTCAAAGTGGAGTATTATCAACTAAAGCTTGTTCCTACAACATTTAAGGTAAGATTCATGATATTTCTATGTTGTTTAAGGTAGTTAAGAGTTGAAATACTTAGATTGTAGAAGGGTATATAAAGATGAGTCATGAATATGGAATAGTGTGATTTTGAGAAATAGTACGAATTGAGCCATGGGTCTTGATGTATTGTGATGTAAATACGATATAAATGATGTTGAGAACATGAGATGAACAATGTATGTAAATGGACGTCGTGTGTGTTATGGCCATGGTTATGGATGAATTGAATGTAAGTCTAGAAATATGGATAATGTGAATGAGTAATGGCTATTGTTATGGCATCGTGAATTTATTATTGACGTTTGAGAGTTGAGATACGTTACGGAGGAGATGCTATCCGATTTTCTCTAGTTTTAATCATAGATGCTAGCTATCGATTCTAATGATAGTATGACTTTAATGAAGGTAGAAACGCGATCGTTGAAGGGGAACGTACAAGCGATAAATAGTCGAACGGAAAGGTATGTAAGGCTAACCATTCTTTCATAAGGCATGGATCTTTGGCCAAACATCTAAATCCTCTATACGAGTATGTTGTCTTTCAAATGATTTGATCTTCCGAGCTTGTAAGCCCATGATTCTTGATACGCTACGATTGTACTAAGTTCCTCGTATGACGAGTAGGCCTATTAAAGTAAAAGAAATGAATGATGATGTTAGTGATAATGGTATTGATGATGGCTATAATGATAATAACGATGACGATTATAATAATGGGGTTAAAATTAAAGATGCTTATGAGTTATTGTGTATATGTATGACTATTATGGAATGCCGAGCTTATATGGCTGGGTAGTATATGTACAGATGTATATGTATGTATATTTACGTAGCGCGCACACCACTGCAGTTGGGTATGGACAACACTGAGCCATGGTAGGGCCAGGTACGTGTAACACTGAGCCTTGGTTGGCCAGGTATGTATGATCACCGAGCCTATATATGATCGGGTACGCGAAACACCGATCCTACGTGGCCGGGTATGTTATATAAGGATATGTATGAAACACCGATCCTACGTGGTCGGGTATGCTATGTAAATGCTATGTGTATGACATGATTATGTATGTGATATGATTACGAATATGATATGACCATGTATATGAATGTGAATAAGGGCATGTGTACGAATACGAGCACTAATATGGTATGGGTATTATGGCGGAGTACGGATAGGGATGTATGTACATAAATACGTATTAGCAAGGGAAAGTTCCTATGAAAGGCAAGTAAGTGCATATGACGATGATATTGCCATTTCCCATCCTATGATATCTCTTATGTTGCTATCTATGCTTCTATATTGATATTGACTATGCTTTACATACTCAGTACATTCTTCGTACTGACGACCTTTTGTTTGTGGACGCTGCGTCATGCCCGTAGGTGCACAGGGAGACAGGCTCGATCCATAGCTACATTCTCAGAGACTACACAGCAAAGCTCCATTTCCTTCGGAGCCATAGCTTTTGGGTACTTATTCTTTTGTGTACATAATTATGGGCATAGCGGGGTCCTGTCCCGCTCATGTGTTATGTTATACTCTTCTTAGAGGCTCGTAGTCACTTGTATATGGTTAGACATTTCTGGCCTTGTCGGCCCATATTTTGTATACCATTTTGATAGCCTTGTCGGCTCATGTACGTTGATGTGGCATAGATGCCAACCATTATATAAAGGCCTTGTCGTCCAATGGGACTAGCATGATGAACGAATAGATTTATCTGTTTAATTGTATGGCTCACCTAGACGTAAGCATAAAAGTGAGTTAAGGGGTGCGCGGGTGGGCTAGTACCGGGTGGTCGTCGCGGCCCTCTAGACGGGTCGTGACACTTACTACTTAAAAACATCATAAAAACTACATTTAGAACTCTTCGTCTACTTTATCCTTCCACTCAAGTTGTTCAACAACTAAACATTCTTGATAACATGTAATAAGCATGAAAACTAACCTTTTATCTCATAAGAATGAGCTTTGGAGCAAGCTATCAACTTATATGAAAACCCTAGCTTCAATACCCAAAGAATTCTTGAAGTCTAATAACCCTAGCAAGACTTCTAACACATGGATATCTTGATTCTTGCCTCTTGATATTTAATCTCCCTTGGATTTTTGCTTGGATTAGTTTATGGAGTTGAAGAGAGGTTTTTTGGAGAGCTTTTGGATCTGATTTAGTAAAATAAAATGTCCAAATGAAGTGGAGTGAAATATATAAAGCGTAACTTAAAATCCCGTCGGGCAATTCTGCGCCCATTTTGACGGGCCGTCAAAATTCCTACGGACCGTCAAAATGCTCCGTAGAAATACCCAGTCAAATATGGTTCACTGTGACTGTTTTACGCTGGGTTGGTGCAATTTGACGGGCCGCAGAAATTTCTGCGGTCCGTCAAAATTCCTGCGGGCCGTCAAATGGTCCGTCAAAATTTTATGCTCAGACAGTCTGTCTTGAAACACCCATAACCTTTTACTCTGATGTCACATTGACGAACGGTTTATTGCATTGGAAACTAGACTCAATGAAATTCAATTTGGATAAAAGAAACACACCAAAACTCCTCATAATCTAGGAGATATACCTCCCCCAATTTGGATCAAAATCCTGTCCGAAATTGTTTCCAAGTTTTCCCAAAATTCCGACAAACTCCATTCCTTAATTTGCTTGTCCTCAAATCCTTCCATAGCTTAATTCATGGGCTTAAAACTCCATAACCATAATATGGGAACATATAATCTCATATATCCTAGAAGGTAATGCTAGTTTCCACGATTAGGACAACTAACACCTAAAGAATCTCAACGGACGATATTACGAGGTGTAACATTCTCCCCCTCTTAGGAACATTCGTCCTCGAATGATAGACTCTTGGGGATTCTACAAAAAAATTGCCAGAGTTTCCCCTGTAATATGGCACTACCATCCTGTCATAGCAACCCAAAATATATATCACCTCACAGGGCTACAACAACAACATCAACAACCATGGCCACACACGACCAAGAAAACATTGAACAAAGCATCACATACCTGGGGGCAATGGCGTCTCTGCCTTAGTCTCCTCTAAAGGTGGAAATAAATGCGGTACCTGAACTTCATGCCTTCTTCCGTTTCCCATGTCATTTCCTCTCTGTTATTGTTTCTCTATAAGACTTTAACTGAAGCTACATCCTTGGTTCTGAGTCTCCGTACTTGCCTATCTAGAATGGCAATGGGAACTTCCTCGTAGGATAATTGCTCAGTGACTTAAATATCATCTACCGGTACAACTCTAGAAGGATCTCCAATGCACTTTCGAAGCATCGATACATGGAAAACTGGGTGGACTGACTCCAAATCCGCAGGTAGGTCTAATTCATAAGCCATTTGGCCTCCCTTGCGTACAATCTCATAAGGTCCAATGTACCGGGGACTTAGCTTGCCATTTTTGCCAAATCTCATGACGCCCTTCATTGGCGACACCTTCAAGAATACCCAATCTTTCACTTGGAACTCTAAGTCTCTTCGACGATTATCTGCATAGGATTTCTGACGACTCTGAGCTGTCAATAATTGATCCTGTATAAGCTTGACTTTCTCTATAGCTTGCTGGACCAAGTCTGGCCCTATCAATTTGGTCTCTCCTACTTCGAACCACCCAATTGGAGATCTACATTTTTGCCCATATAAAGCCTCATACGGGGCCATTTGGATGCTAGAATGATAACTATTGTTATAAGAAAATTCAATAAGTGGAAAGTGATCATCCCAACTACCTCCAAAATCCAATACACATGCCTGTAGCATATCCTCAAGAGTCTGAATGGTACGTTCACCTTGCCCATCCGTCTGTGGGTGAAATGTCATGCTAAGGCTCACCTGAGTCCCCAAACCTTCTTGGAAAGATTTCCAAAAATTGGCTGTAAACTGAGTCCCTCTATCCGAGATAATAGACACGGGAACACCGTGAAGCCGCACTATCTCTTTAACATAAAGCTTTGCATAATCTCCTGCTATACATGTAGTTCTGACTGGTAAGAAATGAGCTGACTTCGTGAGTCTATCCACAATCACCCATATAGAATCATACTTACGTCGAGAACGGGGTAAGCCTGTAATGAAGTCCATGTTAATTACTTCCCATTTCCAAGTTGGAATTTCCATAGCTTGCAACAATCCACCCGGCTTTTGGTGCTCAATTTTCACTTGCTGACAGTTAGGACATTGAGCTACGAATTCCGCTATATCTTTCTTCGTCCCATTCCACCAATATATAGATTTAAGATCCTGATACATTTTCGTTGCTCCTGGGTGAACAGAATAACGAGAACAATGGGCTTCTCTCAATATTTGGTGGCGTAATCCTGCAACATCAGGAACACATAACCTGCCTCGGCATCGGAGAACTCCATCTCCAGAAATCTCAAATGATGACTTCTCCTTCTGAGGGAGTGTATTTCTGTAATGAATTAGCATGGGATCTTCGTATTGACGCTCTTTCACTTCCACTACTAGTGACGAGATCGCTACATTTTGAATGATAGCTCCCATACTGCATGAGTCCACTACTCGAACTCCTAGGCTAGATAACTGCTGGATCTCACGAGCTATCTCTCTTTTGTCTGGCTGAACATCACATACACTTCCCATAGATCTACGGCTAAGAGCATCAGCCACCACATTTGCTTTTCCGGGATGATACAAGATATCAATATCATAGCCTTTCAATAATTCCAACCATCGCCGTTGCCGTAAATTCAATTCTTTCTGCTTGAAAATATATTGAAGACTCTTATAATCTGTATAAATATCAACGTGAACGCCATACAAGTAATGTCTCCATATCTTCAATGCAAGAACTACTGCAACCAATTGAAGATCATGGGTCGGATAATTTTTCTAATGTTTCCACAACTGTCTTGAAGCATACGCAATTACCTTACCATGTTACACCAACACACAGCCTAACCCAACGCCTGAAGCATCACAATAGACAACATAACCTTTCGATCCCTCTGGAAGTGTGAGCACTGGGCAGAAGTTAATCTATCCTTTAGCTCTTGGAAACTACGTTCACAAGCATCTGTCCATTGAAATTTGGCTGACTTCTGGGTCAGCTTTGTGAGTGGTGCATAAATAGAAGAAAATCCCTCTACAAATCTCCTGTAATAACCTGCTAAGCCCAGAAAACTACAAACCTCCGTAGGTGTTATGGGCCTTGGCCAAGTCTTCACCGTTTCAATCTTTTGGGTATCTACCCGAATACCATCGGCTGAAATAATATGCCCCAAAAAGGTCACTGAGTTCAACCAAAATTCACACTTAGAAAATTTGGCAAATAACTCTCGAGTTTTAAGAACTCCAAGAACGGTACGCAAATGATCCGCATGTTCTGTCTCGGACCTAGAATATACCAGAATATCGTCGATGAACACAATCACAAATAAATCTAAGAAGGGCCTGAACACATTGTTCATCAAATCCATAAATACCGCTGGTGCATTAGTTAGCCCGAATGACATTACCCGGAACTCAAAATGGTCGTATCTGGTTCTGAAGGCTGTCTTAGGAATATCTTTCTCCCTAGCTCGCACTTGATGATACCCGGATCTCAAATCTATCTTTGAAAACCATTTGGAACCTTGCAATTGGTCAAATAAATCATCAATCCTCAGAAGCGGATATTTATTCTTGATTGTCATGTTATTTAGCTGCCGATAGTCAATGCACATTCGCAAGGAGCCATCTTTATTTTGCACAAACAACACGGGTGCTCCTCACGGGGAAGAACTAGGCCTAATAAAACCCTTTTCAAGCAAGTCCTTCAATTGTTCCTTCAACTCCTTTAACTCCGCGGGAGCCATCCTGTAAGGAGGAATGGATACGGGTTTTGTGTCCCGTAGCACATCAATAGAAAAATCAATCTCCCGTTCGGGAGGGAGACCTGGAAGCTCTTCTAGGAATACATTCGAAAACTCATTCACCACTGGGACACACTGAAGAGTTGGCGATTTAACTTCTACATCTTGAACCCGAACTAGATGGTAAATACAACCTTTTGCGATCATTTTCCTTGCCTTGAGATAGGAAATAAACCTACCTTTCGGGGACGCAGTATTTTCTTTCCATTCTAAAACTGGTTCTCCCGAAAACTGGAAGCGAACCATTTTCATTTTACAATCAACATTGGCATAGCAAGAAGCCAACCAATCCATGCTCATGATAACATCAAAGTCCACCATTTTTAACTCATGTAAATCAATCATAGTAAGATGGTCACAAATCACAACTACACAATTTCTATATACTCGACTAGCTATTACCGATTCACCAACGGGTGTAGATACCTCAAAAGGTTTGATCGACTCCAGTTTGACCCAAATTGACCCGCAATATATGGAGTAACATATGACAATGTGGGGCCCAGATCTATCAAAGAATATACATCATGAGAAAATACCGATAATATACCTGTGACGACATCGGGGGAAGACTCAAGATCCTGTCGTCCAGCCAAAGCATAAATACGGTGTTGAGGACCACTAGAACTGGGGGCTCTCCCTCTGCCTCTACCATGGCTGACTGGCATAAGGGAACCTGGCCCCATAGGGCGTATAGATGATAAAGACCCAGTTGCCGACCCTGAAGGCTAGGCCCTACCCATGCTGCCAACCGAAGGGCAATCACGCATGATATGGCCTGGCCGACCGCATGCATAGCAAACCTCTAAACCTAGTCGACACTGGCCCCAATGTAACTTCCCACACTGGGAACATCCTAGCACGGGTGGCCTTGCCTGACCCGATCACCTCTGAACTGAGAACCTGAAGCCCTGAAACTCTAACTCGGCCCGGAATAAGTAGATCTATCAAATCTCTGGCTTGTAAACCCTGAAGGCGCACTAGTCATAGAATGGCTTGAATGCCTAGAAAACTGCTGTCTTTGCCCACCTCTAAACTCACTCATCGGACCTGAAGATCTAGCCCTCTTGCTATAACCTCTGTCATGCTCACGCTCACTTCTTTGTTGTTGTTGGCTTTCCTCTAAATTCTGGGCATGGGCTTGAATGCGTGAAATGTCCATGTTATCCTGAAGGGACGCAGTCAAGCACCTATCTATCAAATGTGGCCCTAGGCCTCTCACGAATCGGTGCACCCGGTCACCAATGTCCGCTACCATGGCTGAAGCATACCTAGCCAAAGAGTTAAAGTGGAGAGTATACTCTAAGGCACTCATACTTCCTTGCCTAAGATTCAAGAACTTATCGGCTCTAGCCCGCCGAACCTCTGGAGGCAAATAGTGTCGAAAAACGGATTTCACAAATTCTTGCCATATCGGGAGAGGTGTATTGACTCCTCGTGAAGCCATCCAAATCGTATACCAATGAACCGCGGCATCTCGGAGTCTATAGGATGCTAACTCTACCGATTCAATAGCTGAAGCATGCATTAACCGAAGTGTCCTCAACATCCCATCAATAAAGTTTTGAGGGTCCTCATTCGGCTTTGACCCGAAGAATTTTGAAGGGTTCAAGCTAATAAAATCACGGGCCCTTGCACTAACAGCCCTGTACCTTGCCGTTGAGTCTGAGCGGCAACCAACTGAGTAAGTAAATGAATGGCCTCTTTCATATCTTGGCCTGAAGCGTCCGGTGGAGGAGCCGAAGGTGCTGGAGCTGGGGCTGAGGCTCCCTCATGCTCCTCAAAAATACGCACTGAGTGAGAGGACTGAGATTGAGCCGCACTCTGGGACTCGCATTTCTCTATATCCGTTAGCGGTGCTCTTTCAGCCTGCTTTTTTGCCACTGTCATGCCCTTTTGGGCTGCCGTAGCTTTTCTTTTTACCGACATTTCTGAAATACATAACACACGGTTAAGGAAAGAGAAATCCTTATATCATGGTTGTATCGCACAATCTTATGAAGAAAGAAGGTCATTCATTCCTAAAATCCCTGCAGCTTTCTGTTTATAAGTGTGGCGCGCAACACACCCATAAACAAGATTCTACTGGACACGGCTCGAAGACACACCCTAGGACAGAACTGCTCTGATACCACTTTTGTCACGACCCAACCGGAAGGCCATGACGGGAACCCGGTGCTAACCCACCCAGGTACCTCTTATCGTACTCTCATATTCACATCTAGGTGAGCCACATGCCTTACTCATAATTTACATACATCAATAGTGCTAATCTCGTTGGGCAACAACACATTTATATCATCATCAATAACAATGCCCATATCCATATACACAAGCCGACGAGGCTATCAAAATGATATACAAAATATGAGCCGACAAGGCTGCAAGACATCTAACCATACACAACTGTCTACGAGCCTCTAAGGAGAGTATGTAATATTATATAGGCGGGACAGGACCCCGCCATGCCCATATGTATGTACACAAAAGAATAATACCCAAAAGTTGTAGCTCCGGATGAGATGGAGCTCCTCTATGTAGTCCCTAAAAAGAAATCTACGGATCAAGCCTGTCTCCCGGTCCACCTGCGGGCATGACGCAGCGTCCACAAATAAAAGGACGTCAGTACGAATAATGTACTGATTATGTAAAGCATAATCAACATCATAATAGAAACGTAAGAAATAACATAAGATAGAGAGGTCATGAGATAATGAAGTCATTTATACCTCTAGCGTTGTTCATCGTATTTACTTATCCCCGTTCTAATGGGAACCTTCCATTTCATACATTCATACGTGTAGTAGTATCATACCCGACTATAGAGGTTCGGTGTCTTACGTACCTGTCCATGATAAGGTTCGGTGTTATACGTACCCGGCTGATACGCTCAAATTACACCTATTAATGGCGTAAAGCGGACGTTGACAAATATAATAACCCAAACAAGGTTGGGGTCGAATCCCACAGGGAATATGGAGAGAAAAGGATACTAATCGTATGCGTTAATTGTCTTTAAAGGCTTTAATCCTATTCCTGATAGTTTAAAATATTTGTTGAATAATGTAATTGAATGCTTTGACTAGAATTGTACTTAATGCGAGATAGAGACTAAGGTTGTGTTCCCCAACTTAATTAGATATTATGCTTAAGGTTTCAAGGTGATATATTTCTAATGGTTGTTCTATGAATATGCACTTGATCTCTTAAGGACTTCCTATTGTTTCCCAACAGTTAAGCCGTATTTCCTCTTTATGATTCTTCCGAATATAAAAGAGTTGCAATCGAAGAGCGACCAATAATGCCAATTTAGACTTGTTCTTATCCCTAAGTTAGTCTATTAAACGAGGGTTAACGCCTCGAGTCATTGTTATTCAATCTTACCAATACTGACTCTCTTTCCCAAGAAAAGTTAATATAATGGCTTAGGCTAATGCTTGCAATCATTACCCGACGCTAACGCACAAAGATAGAATAAATACTAACAACCATTATGCATATATCAATAGTAGAAACCCATTCACATAATATCCACCATGGGACCCACAACCTTAGCGTTAAAATTAGCTACTCATAATTTTGGCTAACAAAGAAAGCTTAAATGTTAACATAATATACTTACGATGCGAATACAATATGGAATGAAAGTGAAGTTGTTGCTTTAAATGCTCCAACCACTTCTAATGTTCAAAGCCTAAAGTTAATGCTCCCAAGAAAAATCAGCATCTGAAATTAAAACCCTACTTTAAGTATTTATAGGGCCAAAAATAGCGCCAAGTTTCTGGACAAAACACCCTTACGCGGCATCATTACGGACCGTAACACAGGTTACGGTCCGTCCTTCGGTCTGTCCTTTTGTCAGCATGATGTCACGGCCACTATGCGACGGACCATAACACAGGTTACGGTCCGTATCTCCCAGCGGATCATGGCCTCAGTCTTAGTGGCCAATGTGTTACGCCACAACGTTACGCCCCGTAACCTAAGTTATAGACCGTCCCTTTGGGGCTTAACCTGTGACACTACTTGGAAACTTTCTGGAAATTTTCCTCTGCTTACGGTACATGTTACGGCCCGTAACATGAGTTACGGACCGTCCTGCATAGTGGCACGTATCCTCTCTGGTACGGATCACGTTACGGCCCGTAACATGAGTTACGGACCGTCATTTAGCTCCAAGTTGTCCGTTTTTCAGCATTTCTTATCATTTCCGATCCTTATTCAACCAACCCTATAAAACACAAAAATAACATAAGAAACGATGTAAAAACACTTAAAAACAAACAACACTTCTAGTTACAAAGGCATAAAATGTGCCGAAATTCACGGCACATCACCACCCCCAACTTAAGCTTTTGCTTATCCTCGAGCAACTACAATAAGACTCACCACTAACACACGACATCTAGAAAAATAAGAATGACTACGGTGGTTTTGGCATGTTTTTCTAGTACAGACTCTTCACTCCAAGAAAAATATTTGGGTTCTTATCCATCTCCTGTTTGTGACACAAGACGCACATTTCAGAAAAAATTACAATTCACTATGCAACCTCAATTAATGATACAATCATAGTATAGGAGTCTCTATGCACATAAATTTCAACTTCCGGAAAGCCAGTTACTTTGAAATCTACAATCCTTACGCCCTCACATAGACCAAAGAATGTCCCAACGCACATTTACAAAATAAATGGGACAGAAGACTAAAGAGACAGAAGGACACTCACACTCACAAAGAAATTTGCATACCATGCGTGCACATACCATAGGCTTGCCTTTATTTTCCATGCCTTCAACTTTGAACAGTTTGATTGTGATCACATTAGGACTTTTTAGGCTTGTAACATTGGCTTAGGGACGGGTAGGATGAATACTTGCATAGTGGTGACTCACTCTCCTTGACACTTCTTTTTGACTTCATTCACCTTTCTTCCTCTTATTTCTGACCCTACAGCTTCAGCGTGAATTTATTTAGAACTTATATATATATATATATATATATATATATATATATATATATATATATATATATATATATATATATATATATATATATATATCCCCACTGAATCATGCCCCACAATACTCACTACCACCCCCAACAGGCCTTTGGCCTTACTTTCCGTGTCTTTCACTTATCACCCCCAACTTAGGCTTTTAGCCTCATTTTCCGCATTTTTCTCTTATCACCCCCAACTTAGTATTTTAGCCTCATTTGTCATTCTTCAGTGTCAAGGAGGGACTTGGTGCCAAATGGGTTTATTCACAGAAGGGAAGGAGGTTAGTTCACGGCTAATCAAAGAAAAAGTCTATAGGCTCAAAATGGGAGACTAGGGATTATTTTTTGTATAGGCTAGACTCATTTAAGATAAACATGCTTTGGAGTCAATACAAAGAAAGCCTAAGATCACTTCACAATCAAACTCTCCTTAGAATTCACGCACGACCAACCGGGAAAGTTCTAGATTACATGCATCGTACACAAATAGAAACTAAGAACTCACAACACATGGCATAAGGATTGTTTAAATACTCTGACTTCACTTTCGCTTGAAGATTTCACATACATGGACACCCTTTATTTGCAATGTCATTAAAAGAACCATACGTGTCAATATCAACAACTCATTCTTGATGTACATCACAAATTATTTTTCGAAGGGATATCATTGATTTGTAAAAACCACTTTTATATATGCTAGAAACACGGACCACCACCACTTAAGTCATCATTACTTTATTCTTAGCTAAACATCCTAAACATGCCAGGTTCAACATAAAAATAACATTCTTCGGGAAAAGAACACATGGCAAAGAACAGCCGAAGAGGGTCCTAACACATACTTAATAATAAAAACAATATCAGCAAAAACAACAATACTTTGTTATTTTTCGGAGGGATATCATTGATTTGTAAAAACCACTTTTACATATGCTAGACACACGGACCACCACCACTTAAGTCATCATTACTTTATTCTTAACTAAACCTCCTAAACATGCCAGGTTCAACATAAAAATAACATTCTTCGGGAAAAGAACACGTGGCAAAGAACAGCCGAAGAGGGTCCTAACACATACTTAATAATTAAAACAATACCAACAAAAACAACAATACTAACAATTATCCTAAACACATACTTACTATCACAATTTGGGATAAAATACCCACCAAAAACAAAAACAAAAACAATAACAACCAATATCCAATATACCAAAGCAATACCAACAATACCCTAAAAAACAACAATTACCCACACCCCCAACTTAGAAACATGCATTGCCCTCAAGGCATCTATATAATTCATCAAAAGAACGGAGGGCCTCCCTGGAGCGCACTAGGCGCTCGGATCTGTAGCAGCATCATTAGGTGGAGCAATGGTGGTGTCAAGCTGGCCAACACTACAAGTCCCAGTCGCAGTGGGTGGGGGAGAAGTATGGTGAGCCGGCTCAATGGAGCCTCAGAATCTGTGGGCTGACCCGCGGCAGTTTCCTCAGCACCCATGATAGCTAAGGGTAAAACATCTGATCCCGTGTGCCCCTCCGGCACAACAGAAGACGAGGCAGATGGCATTGAACCCTGGCTCAACATATCATCTCTCTGCTTTGTGATTTCGTAGATACTTCTGGCGATCACACTGTGATCAATAAGGGGGAGGGGTTCTGGTGCCTCGCGCAAGCGTAAGAGAATCAGCAGACATGGATGTATGAGGGAAGTGGCTGGTTGGGTGGCTCTCTCCCGGAGATCTGCCGCTACCAGTCTTCCAAAGTTGATCTTATACCTCGACATAAGGGCAGCCACAAGAACAGCTCTGTCCGAAGTAAAATAATTATCTGCCTGGGTAGGACGGATGCGGAACAGAACAATCTGCCACCAAAACTTTGCCTCTGGGGTGAGGGTGTTTTCCCAAATCCGCGTAGCGGCTGTCAACTTTGGCACTATTGCCCATTCGGGATATGCCGACCGTGCAATCACTGAGGCCACCCATTTTTTGATGAAGATTGTATCTTTCTGTTCAATTTTGTAGACAAACTCCCCTTCTTCCGCCGTTGTAGGCTCAATATAATCCTCCCCAAATAGTATTTTATTGATGGCCGTCGGAGAAACATCAATCTTCTTCTTTCGCACGACGACCTCATTCATGGCCGGCACTTGAGTTGCTCGCTGCCCCTTTTTCTGTGCTTTTAATACAGCAGCCCCATAAGAAGCGTAGAATTTCCGAACAAGAGCCGGGATGTAGGACCCCACAGAAGCTGACGTTCCTCTCCTCGAAAATACTCCGCTTTAGGTCCTGCCCCTCATTATTCGCCAGCTCACACCCTTTGTTGTACAAGTCTTCAGATCCCTCCACATAAAACCGGAGGTCCTGCTCATACATAGCCCTCATCCGAATGTCAGTTTATCTCCTTTCCTGCTCGCGCTCTTTTTCGCGCTCCTCCGCAGTAGGCTGTCTAATGGGTGGTTGAGGTCGGTGTGTTGATGTGACAGCCCGCCTGGGATCACTATGGCTCGACGAACTAGACGAACTCTCTGCATCAGACCAGGAGGAACTTTCGGATGGTGTGGCTGGCCTGGTAGATGCAGCAGGCTTCTTGGTAGCTCTTGTGGCCTTGCTTTGATCTTCATCGCGCAACCGTAAGGTGACATTGCTTGCAGCACGACCCTTTCCTTTGCCTGCAACCTTGGGTGAAACCTTCTTTTCTTGCCTTGGGTTACCCATACCTGTGGAAGGCAAAGTTAGATATGATATATGAGAAGCTGTTCAATTATACACTTTATTGGTTCAAGTTAAGGACGTCAATTAGCTCCGGCACCGTAACACAGTCGACGGACCGTCGATGGCGTTACGGGCCGTATCTCCAACCGTAACTCAACTTGTTCATTTCTAACACAGGAAACGTAACACATTCGACGGACCGTTATACTCGTTACGGACCGTAACACCTGACCGTAACGTCCCCCAAATTTCAAGAAATTTTCATGGAAATCATTGATGTTACGATTTGGTGTTACGGTCCGTCAACCGTGTTACGGTCCATAACACCTCACCGTAACATCACCCAAATTTCCAGAAAGTTTTCATGGAAATCATCGGTGTTACGATGGATGTTACGGTCCGTAACACACGTTACGGCCCGGAACACTGCATGACGGCAATCAGTTAACAGATGCATTACTCGGCCAAATTTTTCTCATTTTAGCACGAGGACAAGATTTTTGACTTTATACTCCTTGGGTATGGTGTAAAACACCATTTTATCCCCTCACATACCTCGGGTTACTCAGACTTCACCCGATTTTACCAAAGTTTTCATTGGAACCTTTTATCGAACAGTTGGTGGGCAAACCAATTTAGGAATTTCACGAATGAAACCTTCAATCGGAATGCCCTACGACTCAGTGGGAAACAATGTGCTTGTACCCACGAGTCTCTCAAACGGCAGACATACCAATCCCAACCCCCAACCATTGTTAAATCTCGCGTAATTATTCAATGGGGATTTAAACTCATTCAACACAATCAACACACTAATTTCAAAGCATAGCATACGAATTTACTCATAAAAGATCATAGCAATCGTGTCGATAAAAGAAGAAAGGTAGTCAAAAAATGGTGATACCTGATCGTTGGCGATGATTGGATGAAACTCGAAATGTAAAGCAGGGATTTTGAACAAGAAACAGCAACTTTGGTGTAAGAAATATGAGGGAGAGTGGGAGATGAAGATAGGGGGAGATAAAGAAAAGAAAAGGGAAGTTATGAGGGAGAGGGAGTTAAAACGTTTGAAAGCACCGGTTAATTTTTGAAATGGTAACCGTCGGGTGATGTATTTAAACATGCCCGACCGTTACGTTCCATGTTACGGACCGTAACATGAGATACGAGACGTATCTCGTGTTACGATCAACCAAATGATACTGTTTTCCTTTTTCATTAATGACATGGCACTACAGCCGACGGACCGTAACTCGTGTTACGGTCCGTATTACCTGGCGTAACGGGTGCCGAATTTCCAGTGAGTGCCCAGATTTTTATCAAAGTTACGATCATGGGTTACGGTCCGTAACGTGGGCGACGGTCCGTAACTCAGATCGTAACACTTCTCTTCCTCCTTTAGTGATTTCTGGATATTTTTTTCGCTTGTTACGCTCCATGATGCAAACCGTAACATGAGTTACGGGCCGTAACGTGGAGCGTCTCATCTGGGAAAACTCAACAGTTATTTGGCCTCTTCAGTTCTCAAAATCCTACCACATTAGCAACATCAAAAACACAAAAGAAAACAAAGGAAATACAAAATTTAAACTACTCACAAAGCGGTAAATGTGGGTTGCCTCCCACACAGCGCTTGGTTTAACGTCACAGCTCGACGTGATACCTCATTTTCGAGTTCAGGAATCGTATTTCAAACGATACCTATCAACGACCTTACCATCATTAATACACCAATGGTAATGTTTCACTCTTTGTGCATTCACTTTAAAAGTCCGAGTGCCATCCTCGGATTTCACCTCAATGACGCTTCCATTTGGGGAAACATTTACGATTTCAAAAGGACCGGACCACCGAGACTTCAGCTTGCCCGGAAAGAACTTTAGGCGCGAATTGTACAACAAGACCAAGTCCTTTGGCTGAAAATCCCTTTTGAGGATCTTCGAGTCATGATAGTATTTCATCTTTTCCTTATACAGTGTCGCACTTTCATAGTCATTGTACCTAAATTCATCCATCTCGTTGATTTGAAACAACCTCAGCTTTGTTGCTTCATGCCAATCCATATTCAGCTTTTTCAATGCCCAAAGGGCCTTATGCTCAAACTCAATAGGCAAATGACATGCCTTCCCAAATACCAACTTATACGGTGAAGTCCCAATAGGCGTTTTGAACGCTGTGCGATATGCCCATAGAGCATCATCCAACTTTTTGGACCAGTCAGTGCGATTCACATTGACCGTCTTTGCCAAGATGCTTTTTATCTCTCTGTTTGAGACCTACACCTGACCACTCGTCTAAGGATGATATGGAGTGGCAACCCTGTGATGCACGCCATATTTTTCAAGAAGGTCAGCAAATGGTTTGTTACAGAAATGAGAACCACCATCACTAATAATAGCTCTAGGAGTGCCAAATCTGGTAAAGATGTTCTTTTTCAGAAAGGCATTGACTCTTCTACCATCATTGTTAGGCAATGTCACCGCCTCCACCCACTTGGAGACATAATCCACCGCAACAAGAATATATTTCAGGCCGTATGAGCTCACAAAGGGCCCCATAAAATCAATCCCCCATACATCAAAGAGCTCCACCTCAAGCACAAAATTCATCGGTGTTTCATGCTTCCTACCTATTGTGCCCTGGCGTTGGCATTTATCACAAGAACGTGCCAACATATTCGCATCACGATAGATGGCTGGCCAATAGTAGCCACACTCTAGCACCTTGGCTGCGGTTCTATTTCCACTGTGATGCCCACCAACCGGAGAATCATGACACGCCTTCAAAATATCCATCACCTCAGATTCAGCCACACATCTTCTGATCATATTGTCAGCACAAGTCCTGAATAAGTAAGGCTCATCCCAATAATACTGTCGGCAATCTCTCAAAAATTTCTTCTTTTGATATGCCTTCAACTCTTCAGGAACAATGCCAGTTACCAAATAATTGGCAATATCGGCATACCATGGTGCCACATCATTGGAGATGACCAAGACTCTTTCATCCGGAAAAGTGTCATCAATATCCAGCACATCAATCGGTCTCCTTGGTGCTTCAGGTCTGGAGAGATGGTCAGCTACTTGATTTTCTGACCCTTTCCAGACTTTGACTTCAAAGTCAAATTCCTGTAGCAACAACACCCATCTTATCAACCGAGGCTTAGCATCCTTTTTAGCCATCAAGTAGCGCAAGGCAGCATGGTCAGTGTGAACCACTACCTTGGCACCCAACAAATAAGCCCGGAATTTTTCAAAGGCATAAACAATAGCAAGTAGTTCCTGCTCCGTTACTGTATAGTTCAGTTGAGCTCCATTTAATGTTTTGCTGGCATAATAAATTGGGTGCAAGATTTTGTTGAGCCGCAGACCAAGCACAGCGCCAATGGCAAGACCACTAGCATCACACATTAATTCAAAGGGCAGTGACCAATCCGGGGACACAACAATAGGTGCGGAGGTTAATTTCAACTTCAACTCGTCGAAAGCCTTGATGCACTTCTCATCAAAATTTAATTTGGACTCTTTTTCCAAGAGTTTGCACATTGGGTTTGCAATTTTGGAGAAGTCTTTGATAAATCTTCTATTGAATCCGGCGTGTCCCAAGAAACTCTGAACTCCTTTTACTGAAATGGGTCGAGGGAGTTGTGTAATCACATCGATTTTGGCTTGATCAACCTCAATCCCTCTTTTGGAAATCTTATGGCCAAGGACAATTCCCTCTTTTACCATAAAATGACACTTCTCCCAGTTGAGCACGAGGTTTGTCTCCTCACACCTTTGTAGCACCCGATCAAGATGGTCTAAACATTCATCGAATAAATCTACTACCACAGAGAAGTCATCCATGAAGACTTCAAGAAAGTTTTCAACCATGTCAAAGAATATGGACATCATGCATCGTTGGAAAGTAGCTGGGGCATTGCAAAGACCAAATGGCATCCGGCTGAAAGCGAATGTCCTATAGGGACAAGTGAAAGTAGTCTTTTCTTGGTCTTCCAATGCAATGTTGATTTGGTTGTACCCTGAGTACCCATCCAAGAAACAATAATAAGATCTTCCAGCTAGCCGATCAAGCATCTGATCAATAAAAGGCATAGGGAAGTGATCCTTGCAAGATGCGGTATTCAGCTTCCGGTAGTCCATACACACTCTCCAACCGGTGACAGTTCTTGTTGGAATCAACTCATTTTTAGACTTAGGGACAACAGTGATGCCCCCTTTCTTTGGCACACACTGGACTGGACTTACCCATGGACTGTTGGCAATCGGGTAAACCACCCCAGCATCTAGCCACTTAATAATCTCTTTCTTCACCACCTCTTGCATCGGTGGATTTAATCTTCTCTGATGCTCAACACTTGGTGAACTTTCCTCCTCCAACTGAATTCGGTGCTCACAAATTCCGGAGGGAATCCCCCGGATGTCTGCAATAGTCCACCCCAAAGCTCTCAAATGCTTTCTCAAGACTGCGATAAGTATTTGAATTTGGCCCTCATTCAGAAGTGATCACACAATAACTGGGAGGGTAGCATTTTCTCCTAGAAACACATATTTAAGATGGGATGGAAGTTGCTTGAGTTCCAACTTCGGTGGCTCAACAATTGATGGTTTTGCTGGAGTTATTCGTTTTTCTAAATCAAGAGACAGTTTCTTGGGCTGATAAGAGTAAGACCCCCGACCGGTGAGTGAATTCACCGTCTCAATATATCCCTCCATTTGTTCTGCATCAAAATTCACCAAGATGGCCTATAATGCTTCACCCAAGCATTCTTCCTCCATTTTGAATTCTACCGCTTCATCCACCACATCAACGGAATTAATGACTGAAATACTGTGATAAAGACTAGGTAATTTCATGCCTTTGCTGGCGTGAAAAGTCACTTCCTCATCGTTCACCCGAAACTTGATTTTATTCTTCTCGGAATCCATAAGAGCCCTCCCTGTCGCAAGGAAAGGTCTCCCCAGAATAATAGGAATTTCTTTATCAATAACACAGTCAAGAATCGTGAAATCTGCCGGCAGTAGGAATTCCTCGATTTGAATAAGCACATCATCAACTACCCCCACTGGCCTTTTATAGATATGTCAGCCATCTGCAACCTCATGGTAGTTGGCCTTGGCATCCCTAATCCCGATCTCTTGAAAATTTCCAGGGGCATAAGATTTATGCTAGCCCCGTTATCACACAAAGCCTTGGCAAAATCCTGCTGCCCTACGGTGCATGGAATTGTGAATGCTCCAGGATCTTTCCTTTTTTGCACTGTGGTCTTGGAAATAATAGCACTAACGCGATGAGTGATACCCACCGTGTCGTGTTTCAATGGCTTCTTCTTCTTTGTTAAGAGATCTTTCAAATACTTAGCAAAGCCAGGCATTTCTTGGACAGCGTCCATGAAAGGAATGTTCATCGTCAACTGCTTGAGTTTATCATAAAATCGCAAGCACTTGTCATCTTCTGTTTTTCTCACTAGCCTTTGAGGAAAAGGCAGTGACGATTTGAACAATTGGCTCAAAGGGCGTAGAGCGTCAGAAAGTTTTGCCTTCCCCTTTTCCTGTTTTTCTCCTTGTGCCTTGAGATTATCAAGATTCTTCTCCTCTTCAGCTATAATAGGGACTTCCTCCTCTGTTTCTTCCTCCACTATATCATCAGATACATCAGGCTGCGCTTCTTCTTCAACAATTGGCTCGAGATCAATCAACTTTTTATTAGCACCTTGAAGTATTTTTCCACTTTGGGTGCTAATAGCAGCTACATGCTCCACAGAGTTTACCCCACTACCTTTTGGATTTGGAACTGTATCACTTGGTAGTTGTCCACGTTGAAAAGTATGCACTTCTCTGGAAAGGTCTCTGAATTGCGATTCAAGCTTCTGAATGGAAGCTGAATGAGATAGTTGAACCTGAGACATTCCCTTGATTGTGCTCTCTGTTCTGTCCTGATTCATTAGCATTTTCTGCATCATACTTTTTAGTTCCGCAGAATCATTAGCAGTGTTTCCAGCAGAGTTGCTAGCTGAATTGTCTCTCCACTGTTGGGAATGTGATGCTTGCCCCCTTGGTGGAATGTAGGGGTTCGAGCTCTTGTTACCATAATTATTGTTGTTATAATTCCCTTGATTTGGATTTCCCTGATCATTTCTGCTATAATTGTTCCCTTGAACTTGTTGTTGAGGCTTTTTCCATGGGTGATGGCCCGGACCTTGATAATTTTGCCTTTGATAGCCCCCTTGCGAGTTGTTGATATAATTAGCATCTTCATACTGTTGTTGCCCCATCTTGGTACATCCCTTCAAGGACTTGATACATGCCCTGTGGAAGAGGTGGTAACTCCTCAACAACATTTACCCCTTGTGCATCCTTTTCTGCCAACTTCTTTGATAATAGATCCACCGTGGTTTGCAATTGAGCAAAGGCATGATCTCTCTCATGGTTTTCTTTTGCAACGGCAGCTAGTGATGGACTACCATAAGAGATGCTCTCACTATCAGTTGAATGCCAAGCTTGATTGTGGGTGGTGAGTTTATCAAGCAAGCGGGTGATAGCGATAAATGACTTGTCCATGAAGCATCCTCCCGCGGCAGTATTGACAGCAATCTGATTCATTGTGTCTAAGCCCTTGTAGAATTTCTCCGTGAGAATAGCATCCGGAAACCCGTGAGTTGGAGATTGAGCTAGATAATACTTCAACCGCTCCCATGTCGAATATAATTGTTCCCCCGGGAGCTGTTTGAACTCAAAGATTTTATCCTGAAGTTCAGCCTTTTTGCTCGGTGGGAACCACTTCTTCAGAAATGTGTTGGCCAGCTCGCTCCAGGTATGGATAGAATTGCTGGGAAGCTTTTCATACCATTCCCTTGCTTGGCCAGCCAAGGAATATTTGAAGGCCCGTAATCAAAGTGCATCTACAGAAACAGCACCTTGGGATTGTTGAGAACACACATGCAAGAAGTTCTTCAAATGGCGAAGTGGACAATCCTCCGAAGAATTTCGAAAATAACCTTCAAGTTTCAGAAGTTGATAGATAGAACTATCCATTTTGAAAGTAGCATTTCCAGTTCTAGGAGGAACCACAGCAGAAGCATAGTCAGCTTCATTGATGAATTCCGCAAAGATATTTTCATTTTCATCCTCTTCTGGTGCAGGTTGGTTCACTTGGAGACCACCTTGGTTTCCTTGATTCCGATTTTGTCTTCCTGCCATGTTCACCTGGTTCACCACAACAGCAAACGAGGTGTGATGGAATAGAAAAGGTTTTAAAGAAGAGTACACAACAATTAGTAATTTCTAAACCGTATTCCCCGGCAACGGCGCCAAAATTTGATACGCTCAAATTACACCTATTAATGGCGTAAAGCGGACGTTGTCAAATATAGTAACCCAAACAAGGTTGGGGTCGAATCCCACAGGGCATATGGAGAGAAAAGGATACTAATCGTATGCGTTACTAGTCTTTAAAGGTTTTAATCGTATTCCTGATAGTTTGAAATATTTGTTGAATAATGTAATTGAATGCTTTGACTAGAATTGTACTTAATGCGAGATAGAGACTAAGGTTGTGTTCCCCAACTTAATTAGATATTATGCTTAAGGTTTCAAGGTGATATATTTCTAATGGTTGTTCTATGAATATGCACTTGATCTCTTAAGGACTTCCTAATGTTTCCCAACAGTTAAGCCGTATTTCCTCTTTATGATTCTTCCGAATATAAAAGAGTTGCAATCGAAGAGCGACCAATAATGCCAATTTAGACTTGTTCTTATCCCTAAGTTAGTCTATTAAACGAGGGTTAACGCCTCGAGTCATTGTTATTCAATCTTACCAATACTGACTCTCTTTCCCAAGAAAAGTTAATATAATGGCTTAGGCTAATGCTTGCAATCATTACCCGACGCTAACGCACAAAGATAGAATAAATACTAACAACCATTATGCATATATCAATAGTAGAAACCCATTCACATAATATCCATCATGGGACCTACAACCTTAGCGTTAAAATTAGCTACTCATAATTTTGGCTAACAAAGAAAGCTTAAATGTTAACATAATATACTTACGATGCGAATACAATATGGAATGAAAGTGAAGTTGTTGCTTTAAATGCTCCAACCACTTCTAATGTTCAAAGCCTAAAGTTAATGCTCCAAAGAAAAATCAGCATCTGAAATTAAAACACTACTTTAAGTATTTATAGGGCCAAAAATAGAGCCAAGTTTCTGGACAAAAACACCCTTACGCGGCATCATTACAGACCGTAACACAGGTTACGGTCCGTCCTTCGGTCTGTCCTTTTGTCAGCATGATGTCACGGCCACTATGCGACGGACCGTAACACAGGTTACGGTCCGTATCTCCCAACGGATCATGGCCTCAGTCTTAGTGGCCAATATGTTACGCCACGACGTTACGCCCCGTAACCTAAGTTACGGACCGTCCCTCTGGGGCGTAACCTGTGACACTACTTGGCAACTTTCTGGAAATTTTCCTCAGCTTACGGTACACGTTACGGCCCGTAACATAAGTTACGGACCGTCCTTCATAGCGGCACGTATCCTCTCTGGTACGGATCACGTTACGGCCCGTAACATGAGTTACGGACCGTCATTTAGCTCCAAGTTTTCCGTTTTTCAGCATTTCTTATCATTTCCGATCCTTATTCAACCAACCCTATAAAACACAAAAATAACATAAGAAACGATGTAAAAACACTTAAAAACAAGCAACACTTCTAGTTACAAAGGCATAAAATGTGCCGAAATTCACGGCACATCACCACCCCCAACTTAAGCTTTTGCTTGTCCTCGAGCAACTACAATAAGACTCACTACTAACACACGACATCCAGAAAAATAAGAATGACTACAGTGGTTTTGGCATGTGTTTCTAGTACAGACTCTTCACTCCAAGAAAAATATTTGGGTTCTTATCCGTCTCCTGTTTGTGACACAAGACGCACATTTCAGAAAAAATTGCAATTCACTATGCAACCTCAATTAATGACACAATCATAGTATGGGAGTCTCTATGCACATGAACTTCAACTTCCGGAAAGCAGTTACTTTGAAATCTACAATCCTTACGCCCTCACATAGACCAAAGAATGTCCCAACGCACATTTACAAAATAAATGGGACAGAAGACTAAAGAAACAGAAGGACATTCACACTCACAAAGAAATTTGCATACCATGCGTGCACATACCATAGGCTTGCCTTTATTTTCCATGACTTCAACTTTGAACAGTTTGATTGTGATCACATTAGGACTTTTTAGGCTTGTAACATTGGCTTAGGGATGGGTAGGATGAATACTTAAATAGTGGTGACTCACCCTCCTTGACACTTCTTTTTGACTTCATTCACCTTTCTTCCTCTTATTTCTGACCCTACAGCTTCAGCGTGAATTTATTTAGAACTTATATATATATATATATATATATATATATATCCCCACTGAATCATGCCCCGCAATACTCACGACCACCCCCAACAGGCCTTTGGCCTTACTTTCCGCATCTTTCACTTATCACCCCCAACTTAGGCTTTTAGCCTCATTTGTCATTCTTCAGTGTCAAGGAGGGACTTGGTTCCAAATGGCTTTATTCACAAAAGGGAATGAGGTTAGTTCACGGCTAATCAAAGAAAAAGTCTATAGGCTCAAAATGGGTGACTAGGGATCATTTTCTGTATGGGCTAGGCTCATTTAAGATAAACATGCTTTGGAGTCAATACAAAGAAATCCTAAGATCACTTCACAATCAAACTCTCCTTAGAATTCACGCACGACCAACCGGGAAAGTTCTAGATTACATGCATCGTACACAAATAGAAACTAAGAACTCACAACACAATGGCATAAGGATTGTTTAAATACTCTGACTTCACTTTCGCTTGAAGATTTCACATACATGGACACCCTTTATTTGCAATGTCATTAAAAGAACCATACGTGTCAATATCAACAACTCATTCTTGATGTACATCACAAATTATTTTTCGGAGGGATATCATTGATTTGTAAAAACCACTTTTATATATGCTAGAAACACGGACCACCACCACTTAAGTCATCATTACTTTATTCTTAGCTAAACATCTTAAACATGCCAGGTTCAACATAAAAATAACATTCTTCGGGAAAAGAACACATGGCAAAGAACAGCCGAAGAGGGTCCTAACACATACTTAATAATAAAAACAATACCAACAAAAACAACAATACTTTGTTATTTTTCGGAGGGCTATCATTGATTTGTAAAAACCACTTTTATATATGCTAGACACACGGACCACCACCACTTAAGTCATCATTACTTTATTCTTAACTAAACATCCTAAACATGCCAGGTTCAATATAAAAATAACATTCTTCGGGAAAAGAACACGTGGCAAAGAACAGCCGAAGAGGGTCCTAACACATACTTAATAATAAAAACAATACCAACAAAAACAACAATACTAACAATTGTCCTAAACACATACTTACTATCACAATTTGGGATAAAATACCCACCAAAAACAAAAAACAATAACAACCAATATCCAATATACCAAAGCAATACCAACAATACCCTCAAAAACAGTAATTACCCACACCCCCAACTTAGAAACATGCATTGCCCTCAAGGCATCTATATAATTCATCAAAAGAACGGAGGGCCTCCCTGGAGCGCACTAGGCGCTCGGATCTGCAGCAGCATCATTAGGTGGAGCAATGGTGGTGTCAGGCTAGCCAACACTAGAAGTCCCAGTCGCAGTGGGTGGGGGAGAAGTATGGTGAGCCGGCTCAATGGGATGGGCTGAGCTAGAAGTAGCTCCAGTGGTGTCAGAACCCAGTCGGGACTCATGTCGGAGCTTCTTCAAAGTTCGCCGCTCCTCCTCCTCATTCTGTGGGCGCAAAGCAGCAAATGGATCAAGACTCTGGAGAATGGGCTCGAGGTTTTCATCATCTGGGGAGGCTCTCCTGCGCTTCCCTTTAGCCAAAGAGTGTGTATCCTCTTCCAACTCCTCGTTATGCTCTTCCTCAATTGTGTCCTCGATCTCATCATCCCCAAGTAAACTCTGAACCGGCTGGTATAAGCTCTGTACCAACTCTGTGTGTACTTTTGGAATCTGATCCGTCGCAACACCCACTTCCTGTGCCTTCAATTTCTGCACATCATCTTTGAGGTTCCACAACTCACTCCGAATAGTGCCCAATTCCACAGCGGGGTGTGTCCTAGTCAGCTCCGTCATTCTGTTCTCAATACCATCTATCCGAGAGTGGATCCGTAGGTGGTCATCAGCCATCTGTTCTTTTATTGGCCGCAACGCTGCATCAATAGCTCTTTTAGTGTAAAATTTCAGCTCAGTCATGAGCTGCTTGACCTGCTTATCTGTTCGATCTGCTTGCAGGACCACTGCTCCAAAATTCTCCCGGTTGAACATCATTTTTCTTGCAAGCTCGGGTGGGACTCCCGGTATGGGCTGAGCCGGTGCTGGGCTTGCTCCAGTGGAAGAGGTAAGACCACCCGAAGTAGGTGCGGCTAGAGCTGGCATGGGCTGTGTAGCATAATCAGTAGGTGGAGCCTCAGAATCTGTGGGCTGACCCGCGGCAGTTTCCTCAGCACCCATGATAGCCAAGGGTAAAACATCTGATCCCGTTGGCCTCTCAGGCACATCAGAAGACGAGGCAGATGGCATTGAACCCTGGCTCAACATATCATCTCTCCCCTTTGTGATGTCGTAGATACTCCTGGCGATCATACTGTGATAGATAAGGGGGAGGTTTTCTGGTGCCTCGCGCAAGCGTAAGAGAGTCAGCAGACATGGATGTATGAGGGAACTGGCTGGTTGGGTGGCTCTCTCCTGGAGATCTGCCTTACATACCTCGTCGTCTTCTTAACTACTTAACGTTCACCGTTGAAGCTTGGAAAATCTACATTTAAAAGGATTCATACCTTGGTTAATCCTTAAAGATACTCTTAAATCCAAACTAGAACAATTCATGAGTTAACGAAAATCGGGCAGCATTTCCCCTATTTCATTGACTTCCACCATATCACAAAACAACTCCTAAATAACCATAATAACATCTACAATATCATAATCACGTAGTCACATTCCATTAAGTCTTCCATATTCATTCTCACATTCAACTTACACTAGCAACTTCACACCAACCCTTTGCACATTTTTCATAGAACGTGTCTCATCGTCATTATTACCTTCTAAAGCAAGATTATATCCATATCATAGTAAGAATCATAACTCAAGTTAGCTTACTACTCAAAAACATCATAAAAACTACATTTAGAACTCATCTTCTACTTTCTCCTTCCACTCAAGTTGTTCAACAACTAAACATTCTTGATAACATGTAATAAGCATGAAAACTAACCTTTTATCTCATAAGAATGAGCTTTGGAGCAAGCTATCAACTTATATGAAAACCCTAGCTCCAATACCCAAAGAATTCTTGAAGTCTAATAACCCTAGCAAGACTTCTACACATGGATATCTTGATTCTTGCCTCTTGATATTTAATCTCCCTTGAATTTTGGCTTGGATTAGTTTATGGAGTTGAAGAGAGGGTTTTTGGAGAGCTTTTGGATCTGATTTGGTGAAATAAAATGTCCAAATGAAGTGGAGTGAAATATATAAAGCGTAAGTTAAAATCTCGTCGGGCAATTCTGCACCCATTTTGACGGACCGTCAAAATTCCTACGGACCGTCAAAATGCTCTGTAGAACTGCCCAGTCAAATATGGTTCACTGTGACTGTTTTATGCTGGGTTGGTGCAATTTGACGGGCCGCAGATATTTCTGCGGTCCGTCAAAATTCCTGCGGGCCGTCAAATTGTCCGTCAAAATTTTCTGCTCAGACGGTCTGTCTTGAAACACCCATAAATGTTTACTCCGATGTCACATTGACGAACGGTTTGTTGCGTTGGAAACTAGACTCGATGAACTTTAATTTGGATAAAAGAAACACACCAAAACTCCTCATATTCTAAGAGATATACCTCCCCCGATTTGGACCAAAATCCTGTCCGAAAATTTTGCCAAGTTTTCCCAAAGTTCCGACAAATTCCATTACTTAATTTGCTTGTCCTCAAATCCTTCCATAGCTTATTTCATGGGCTTAAAACCCCATAACCATAATATGGGAACATATAATCTCATATATCCTAGAAGGTGACTCCAGTTTCCACGATTAGGACAACTAACACCTAAAGAATCTCAACGGACGAAACTACGTGGTGTAACACTTGTAGGCTAGATACGCTGCACAAATAAACAGTCAGGGGTCATTTGGTTAGTGAGATAAGCAATTATATTTCATACTAAATTGTGGCATTGTTTTATCTGTTCGGTATAATTTTTTATTCTGAGATTAGCAATCTCAGAATTGTTTATATCATAATTATGGTATTATATTTATACTACATTCTATGCAGGATAATCCCGAGATAAAATAACAAAATGACACATTTGTCCTTCAAAGTCCTTTATGAAAAATAAGTTAAAATTTAAATAAAAATCTATCACGTTTTACAGATTAGACTAAACATGTTTTATATTATACCATGTATATTCATTTTTATCCCCATAAATCAAACTCTAAACATATTTTATATTATACCATGTATATTCGTTTTTAGTCCAATAAATCAAACACCTTCCAATTAAAATATATCCACTAAATAATCATGTCAGTATTTAATCTTTGTATTATAACCCCAGAATAACTAGCACGAGTGGATCTAGGGATGCTGTCGGCCGTTGAGGAGACCGTCTAGATGATTCGGGGTGAGCCATTAGTGTGATCCATGGCACTGGATCTTCTTCAGCTGTCTTTACTTTCTGTCTTTTATTTCCAGAAAGTTTATGTATTTTCGGGATGTATTCCTAGACTTATTCTCCATTTTAGTCCATTCTTGTACTAGTGACACCATATTCGGGGATGGTTGTACCTTTATTTTCGTATTTTATGCTAATACGGATATTTAAAACTTAAAATTGACTTGTATGATTTTCTTCCGCATTGTTCCTTAGTTCATTTACTTTAATTTGGGTGGTGGATGTCTTACTGACTCGGGGGAGTTATATATATATATATATATATATATATATATATATATATATATATTCAGTTGCTTTACTCATGTTGTTATACTCATGCAAGATCATGATCATGTCCCTGTTTCAGTTAAAGCTTATAGTTTCAGTTTCGTATTATTCCATGTATCCATGTTGTTGAATTGGGTTGTCCATTCCCTAAGCACCCCGCTTACTATTTTTTCATTCAGTTGCTTTACATACAAGTACAATTCCAGTGTACTTATGTACCTATTGCTCGGGGCTTGCATTTCACGATGCAGGCATTGATTTACAGGTCGACGGATCGGCTCGTTAGAACTTCATCGTATCAGCTATTTGGTGAGCCCCACTTCTTTCTGGGCATTGTCTTTATATTTAGTAATCATGTTATGTTAGACAGTCAGGTATGCTGGGACCCCTTGTCCTAACAACAGTTCAGTATTACAGATTCATGTCAGAGGTTTCATAGACTAGTCAGTCATTTCATGTTGGGTATTCGGTTGTGTTCATCCTTGTGGGCTACACTATCATGTTTTCAGACTATTTCCGCACTTATATTTTAAACAGTATTTTTAGTATTATTATGATGTCACATGTTTTATTTGGACTATTCATGTTTTAACTTATATTCCACATCAGTACATGTCCCATATTGATTCAGCAAGTCATGTGGTTCGTTCGGTCACATGCAGTCAGGCACGGGTGTCCTGTTACGTCCAAGCCCAGGTTTGGGGCGTGACACTAACACTCAAAGTGCTGCTAAAATTTCGAAAATATTAAGAATTTATGAACTTTGTTCGGGCAAAAGGTCAATTTTGATAAGTTGGCAATATTTTTTAGTAGAAATACTATTGAGGAAGAAAAGGATAGTATTATAGCAGAGATAGGACAGATACAAAGGGATAATTTGGGGTTATATTTAGGCTTACCTTCGATATTTGGGAGATCAAAGAAAAAGATGCCAGAATTTATTAAAGAACGAGTTAAAACTAAGATAAAGGGATGTAAAAGTAGTTTCTTAAGTCCTGCAGGCAAAGAAGTGAAGCTTAAGCCGGTGCTTTCTTCTATTCCTTCATATGCATTATCTTGGTTTCAATTCCCCGATATCTTATGTAAGGAGATCAGCACTATTTTATCTGCTTTCTGGATGGGACGAAATGAGGAGAAAAGAAAAATGCATTATGAAAATTGGCAGAAGCTTTGTGAGTCGAAATCTAAGGAGGTCTTGGGTTTAGAGATTTAAAAATATTTGATAGAGCACTGTTGGCTAAACTTGCATGGAGGATTTTAACCCAAGAACATTCTTTACTTCATAAGATGCTAAAAAATAAATATTTTTTGAATACTTCTTTTCTAAGTGCGGGATGTCCCTCATCGAGTTTTTGGAAAAGCATTATTTGGGGAAGATATTTATTGCAAAAAAAGAATTAAATTGAGGATAGGAGGTGGGGAAAATGTTAAGGTTTGGACTGATCCATAGATTCCCAATTCGAATGATTTTAAACCTCTACATGGGCAAACACAAGCAAATTTACAATTGAGGGTTAAAGATCTTATTGATCAGCAACATCATATATGGAATATTCAGGATCTTCATAATTACTTTTGTCCTAATGATATCAATTCTATTTTGTTCATCCCAATATCTATCACTAGAACTTCTAATAAAATTATTTGGCATTATACAAATTCAGGTAAGTATATGAGGTAAGATCAGATTACCATCTAGCGAAAAATCTTGCAAATTGTACTGTACTAGTACTGAAAGGCCTCAGGCTAGTTATCATTCGTTTCCAAAAGCATTCTGGAATTTTTGTGGTCATTAAAAGTAAAAAAACAAATATAAACATTTTTCTTAGAAAATGTATCCTTAATGTCTTACCTGTTAATGCAAATATTTCTAATAGATTGAATCATATTTGTGGGGTTTGCAAGGTTTGTGGTTTAGCAATAGAAACAATTGAACATATGTTTTTTGTTGTCCAAAAGCTCAGTTAGTTTGGAAGTTGACCCCTATCAACTGGCCTAATGTAGAAAATATTATGAATTTTGCAAGATGGTGGAATGATTTATTTCCCAATACATGTCAGTACCCAAATTCCATTGAGCTATTAAAATTAAGAATTTTTCTGTTATGACAAATGTTAAAAGCTAGAAATTCTTTATGTTTTAACGGTGATATCTATGATCCTAATGATATAGTTAACAAGGCTTTATTTGATTTACATGAATATGACATAGTTTTGCATCCTTCATCCATTTCGAATTGTACACCTAATAAGATTATTGGTGAAATTATAACTATGGCACAAGATTGGATTGTTCTTTTCGCAGATGCAGGTTTACAAGTGGAAAAGAGAAAGGCAAGCATTGAAATTGTAGGTATGGATAGCTATGGTAATTTGCCTCATGCCTTCGGCACCCCTCTTCAATTTGTAGGGAAGGCCATCACCGCTGAAGCACTAGCAACTCGGGAGGCATTGGAAAGAGTGCTATAGAAGGGTTGGGCAAAGGTTCATAAACTATCATGTGCAAATAATGTGGTCCAAATGTTACAAAAGAAGATGGCAATATCTTGAAAAATAGATACATTTGCGAGGATATATGTAGACTTAAGAGCTCTTTTGAAGCTGTCAAGGTTGCATATATTCCTTGAACATGGAACTTGTTCCCCACCAAACAACCCCTCAGTTACTGAAAGTTGTCCAGCAGAGTGGGATTGCTTACCAAAAAGCAATATATATTTCTGAAAAGAACATAAGTTCTGACTGGCAATATGAAAGCAATTTAGCTATTCAAGACATACCATTAGGTGAAATCCCTCAGGGAAAAGAAAAATGAAAGCCTAAGTTTAAACACACCCCACCCCCACGCCTCCACACACACACCCCACCAAAAAAAAAAAAAAATTGAGAGGCCAGCTGCAAATGTTCTCCAGATTTGGCACGGATGATTTTCAGCAAAGAATAAGCAGCCAAATTTGGCATATGAATCAGTCACAATGTCAAATACTGGCACTTTTACACAAGACCTGGAACCATATGTCAAAAATGAGTTTCCTTACAATTCCTTTCCACCAATAAGCTAATGGAATCATTTCCGCGAAGAAGAAAAACAGATCATCCTTTTTAATTCCGACTCAGACCGATTATCTTCGATGTATGGAGGCTTACAAACATGCCTGATATCAGCAATTCAACATATGTTACTGGAATTCCCAAAGAGCGCGCTTTTTTGTTCTTCTTCAATCTTCTTGCCTTTAATACCAACATGTAAAATCCCTCAAACAATAGGCACACATCATAAATATAACAGTAGATATACTGAAGAATGCTTCCATACGCTATGATGGATGACAAACAACCGCATTACACGATAAATCACTATCCACAACCCACATAGCAAACTCCTCAAGTCGTTTCTGTATCCGTTCTGAACCCATTTCAGGTGACCAAAAGGCAAACTTCTTTCCATTCCTCGAAGAGGATTGGTTAGCATCCATAAAACTGATATTCAAACTAAAATCAGTCTCATCAACCCTGTTAAATGTAGCTTTCTTTTGTTCCAATAACTTCTCAACTAGATTTACAAAATTTCCCTCTGTGGCAATTGAACCTCTCGTCTTCAAAGCAGAAACCGACAAAACAACTTTGACCAAAACATTGTCAACCCAAATTTTTAAAGCAGATTGTGAATTTCTTATGAAGACAAGTTTAAAGTTCTTCCCCAAGAAAATATCATTAGCGGGATCATACGAATCAAGAAATGAATCACTGCTAAGAGGAATCACGTCACTATCCACAACCCATGTGTTGTATTTAAGTTCCAACGACTTTCTAACTACATGGGCCTTCCCAACAATCTCTTTGCCCAATTTTTCATGCAATTTCTCAAAGTTAATCGAGTTTCGCAACCTAATACTGTCAAAAAATTGGTCTGTGTCAATCACGGGATAACCCCTTCTTGCAAGATCAAGTAGGAAATAGGAGTGTGGACCCAATAAGACATAGTTTTGGATATTCAATCTTTCAAAGTGGCAGAGGAGATTCCTAATAATCGACTCTGACACCTGTTGTAAGTCAACAAATATTATAGTCTTCGATTTCTGAACCGAGTGAAGAACAGACACTAGATCATCAGAACTGCGTACAATTCTACCAGGCGAAACTTCCTTGAAACAAAAATCGTACCACTTCAGACTGTGCAAAGATTGCAGCTTCAAAAGGTTAAAATCAAAAGACTTATCATCCACTAAAACAGAATCTGGGCCAACGGATTTCCCATAGTTAACACCAGCATCACGATGAGACACACTAAAAGCTCGCTCATGCAAAAGGTTGGTATAAATATTAAAGTAACCACGGGCATGGATGAATTTAATGAACCAAGGTGTCCAGATTCTTTCCCCCATCTTTTTGTACCATCCTGTTGTCACCTACAAGCAAATTACATTTTACAGTAAGGAGTAATAGTTAGTTTTAATAGGTTTGTCATTACCTTTACTAAAAATGCAAAGAGAAGAGAAACTTTAACCGATACACTACCATCCCATCAAGAAATGGCTTCAATCCCTTGGCCTTGTGTGTATCATACCATATGCGGAATTCTTTCCAAGGTCTTGGAAACAGAAGCTGACCCCAGGTGCCAACCAACTGGTACAAGAAAAGTTGAGTTCCATCATCAATCTGCATCTTGTTTCCATGTTTACCTGTTAGTCAAAACTAAGTTTTATCATCCGGTTACAAGTAGCGAACAACTGGTAGAATTGTTATAAAGGATGTTAAGAATGATAAATTTCCAGAGGATAGAAGTACTCCAGTATCCAAGAAACACATAAACCTTCAAACAACAATGATGGGCATGTATTCTTCAGTGGAAAAAAAGGAACTTAAAATAGGTTTTAACTTTTAAGGTATTCTAAATCTTATGAGGCATACAGGATGGCTCATGGAAATTACGCTATTCAGAGAACAGACGTATACACCAAAATGTGGAATACTAAAAGTGTTGAAGGGCTAGTTGCACCTCGCAACTTGCGGGCAACTAGCAATTGATCTATGAGTTCTGTCATATTTATAATTTCAAATCCCAAATTGGAAAAGCATGACACACATTTATTTTAAGTTCTCAACACGAGTGTTTCAGCAACGTAATAACAGACAAACATTCAAACACCCCCTGATTTTGTGGACATAGAAGCAAGTTAACAATGCCAGCTGGGTAGCCCAAATAAGGTTGATTTGAACTTTGATGATTATAATTACGAAGAACATCAACATATCTCCAACAGAGTATTCCACTAAAAGATATTAACTAGCTCAAGGGCCACAAATCTTGTTCCTCAGCCTACGGGGTATTCGCAGCCATTTCCAGCTGTTGTTCCCCTCCAACGGGCAGGTTCTTGCGCGTTACTCACCTGTCCGCCACTGGAAACACAAGGTGCAACGGTTTTCGTGCAGCTGCTACGCCCTTGCTTCTTGCCCCTCACTTCAATCAAACTAAAGGAAATCCTTGATCGATATGAGAAAGATGCACTCAAGCACCCAACCTATACAAGGGCCTTGAGCTCGAAAGTGATAATTAAGGGCATGGATACTTAAGTTTTCTCCAAACAGAAAAAACCAAGAAGGAACAAATAGTCTAGCTAATATTTTGGATGTCAGCATCTTCATCTATAAATTTTCCTTGAACATATGAGATATGCCTTAGGAACCCCAACCACGGGAAGACCGTACTCAATGGCCGCTACTTTTGTCTGCGGCTATCTTCTCCTATTGATACAGCATTGAAAGGGATGCTGAAAGGAGCTTCAAAGCTTAAACTTACACTTTCAATAGTCAGAAGAAGTGGGAACAGCACGGGTCCTAATTGATGATTGTTTTGAAGCTAAAGGCTTTGGCCTACTAATGAGTACAGATATCGCTCTTAGTATTAGAAAAAGAATTAGAAGGGATACGTGTGAAGTCTTCAATGAATACCAAGGAATGCCAAGTATTACTTCGTTTCCTCTTAGTTCAAGCTAGTCCTTAGCGATTATTCATCTTCCACTACCAGAGCCTCCCAAAAGAAGGCGTTCTTTTGCGTTGCACTTCTTCATGTTTTGGTTCACCGCCTTCCTGAATAAGTCAGATAGTTGATCGTTCTCGACTGCCTCCGGTCCGGTAGGTCGGTCACCCTCTAGCCAGCGACTAGACCAAATATGGAGCTAAGTTTACACTGCCACGTCAAGACTCTCTTCCAAAAGTGAAATGCCGACTTTCATAAGAGGGAAAGATCACTCCATCATCTAGCAGAGCAGTGTTTAAAGGAGTTAATTCTTCAATCATGTTCTTTCTTCATTGATTTTATCTTTCATTCCTTTTAATAGTGAATGCCAAAAATAGTCTTGGATTTGTTATACTTTCCTGAGGATGCCCTTCTTCTATTAAATTTAAGAGATCCCGCAAAAGAAGGCCTTGAAAGCTCATTCAAAAAGAGTTCAGAAAGAAGGTCTTGAAAGTTTCATTCAAAAACAGTTGAGAATTAAGGTCTTGAAAGTTTCATTAGAAAAGAGTTCATTAGACACAACTTGATACGTGTTACGGAAAGATATATTTTGTACAACATTTCAATTCATGCATGAGTAATCCATAAAAATCAAAGATGATATTAGATACCATAAGAAAGTGCCTAACACAAATTTATGTCTCACTGCAAACCAATGAGCAGCTATCAACTATGCACTTTGCCTTCTTCCTCAGTTATGATACATTATTTTGCCCACTCTCATAAAACAAGATCTCAAAATCATGTGGAGATTGTTGTGTCAAAGAGAGATAGCAGGACCTTATGCGGAGATTGTTGAGTCAAAGAGAAATTAGAAATATACAAACGAATTAACTCCTACATTTGTTCAATCCCCAGTTTCTTCTCTGCAGCCATTTAGACCGAACATGAGATTCTATCATACTAAACACCACTAATAGACACAATGAATTTCACCAAAGAAGAAGTTGTAGTACATAATTACATGTGATAAGTAGTTAGGATGATGATAGCTGCAGACAACCCTATTTCATTTCTATCAGCAAAAACAAGTCCATTTATCCAAGGACAAAAACTTACATCAGAAAGATTTATTTCACTACCATGTATCCCCAAATGATCCCTCCCAACATACCTGATAATAGATTGCTTAGATTCGTTGAACAGGAACCAATTTTTTTTCTTTAACCTAAAACATAATTCGCTCAGAGTAGACTTCTTTAGATCGTACATCAAGATACTTAAAATTTTGATTATAGTAACATCACAATGCTGATGTTAAGTATAACTCGAAACTAAGAAATATTGATTAGATTTTAATGACAAAAGGTGCACTCAGTTGTAAAAGAGAACAATATCAATATAGATTGCTAAAATTCACGATTCTTTTATCGGGAATGACGAAATGCAATTGCAATTTCATTAATGAATCAACTAAAAGAAACAACTCAGGTGTCTCTTAATTATTTGCCAAAAAAACATACCTAACACCACATTAGACCAATAAACCATCTAGTTGACTAACAATATGGCTGTACAATAAAAGGAAAAAAGAAAATAAGTTAGAGAAAGGTGAAAAACAAACCAGTTGTCAAAATTAAAGCAACAAATGCAGAAGTACTCTGACAATAGCATTGGTTCAGTCGTCTGAAATACTTAAGAAGGAACTAACAGGTCATTTGGTTGGTGGTTAGAGTTATGCAGGCATTAGTAATGCATCGATTAGTTATGCAGAGATTAGTTATTTAGAGTTTCGTTTCATGTATTAGTTATTCCGTCCAGTGTTATCAAAGGCGCGCTTTAAGCGCGCTTAAGCCCTAAAGCGAGGCTCAAAACATGTTGAGCGCTTCGCCTCGCTTTATGTGCGCTTCAATGTCGTCATCAAGGCTCTAAGACATACTTTTCCTTGCCAATGAGCCTCTCTTGATGAGGTGACACTAGATGATTGATATTTCACTTTATCGTAATATTTTTACAATTTCTTTGTCCATATATTTGTTATTCATGCTTATTGTTATTCTTGGACTAAACATATATATATATTTGTATTATTGTACCATTGCGCCTTTTTTCATTAAAGCGCACGCTTTATTTGCGCTTTGCGCTTAAAGCCCCAGCTGACCTTAGAGCTTTTTTGCGCTTTTCGCTTTTGATAACACTGATTCCATCTTCTACCTCGCATAAAATAATACATAGATTTTCTCATAGATTATACTGTTATACATGTATTAGTTATGTGGGATTTTAAATTGATAAACAAACATCATACTTGGTGTGCTGAGTTTTAAACATAGCAACTAAAATACTATCATACATAGTACTAGTTATGTTGGTTTTAATACATGAATAATTCACTCCCTAACGAGCAACCAAACGACCCCTAACGGTCTATGTACCTACATCTACGCAAAACATAGCTACTAAACTACCAGAAGTTCACAGAATTACAATTACAGCTTACTCAATTACATAAAGAAATCATTTCTTCAATAGTTAAGCAACACTAAGATCCCTAATGTTTCACAACAACAAAAATCAGGCAACAATAGTAATGAAAAGAAACTGAACAAACAAAGTAGTACCTGGTACAAACCTTGGCCTCTGCAAGGAAGCCCCATAAATCATAGGACTAAAATTGGATTCATTATAATAATAATTCTCAATCAAACTCTTCAAGAACCTAAAATAAAGAGGTGACAATTCAAGATCATCTTCCACAACAAAGGCAAACTCATCATCAGAGCTAGGCCACCAAGCTTCCAACCACTGACTTTGAAGTCCAACATTACAAGTCCTATAATGTACCAATTTTTCCCCATATTTCCAAGAAAACCCATCAACAAAATCAAGAATTCTTTTAGAAAGATTCAATTTTTGGTCAATTTCTACATACCCTTGTGAGGAATCTTGAAAATGATCAATGTAGATATGGAGATGAACAACATGGTTATCATAGTATGCTTTGGAAAGTGAATTGAGACACCTAGAGAGGGACTCAAGGCGGTTAAAAGTGAGAACTTTGATGATAAAAGTGATTTTTTGGTGAGTTTGAGGGTTGTAAGGTTTAAAAGAGAAAGATTTGGTGGAATTTAAGTTTGAAGGGTGGAAAGAGAAGAGAAAAAGAGCAGAAAGAGAGAGGAGAATGAAAAGTGGGATTAAATTTTTGAGGGTTTTCTTGGATTGTGCCATATGCTATGATTTGTTTTGTTTGATCAGTTTATTTTTGAGGTTTTCTTGGATTTACTCATAGAGCAGGTTTATGTTGGATCTCAAGAGTTAAGCAAGAAGGGAGACGAAGAGTGTGAATAATGAAGCTCAAGGGAAATCTTACATTGGGACCCAGAATTTTGTCATAACTACAATCTACTATACTCCCTTAAGTCTGTTTTTGAGCTCAGAATGGCATCTGATACAAATATAGTACTCCCTTCATCCCACTTTATATCAGGGTTGACCTATTTAGGAGTTCAATATTCTTTCTTTGACTGTTATTTTTTTTAACTCTTTTAATATATTATGAATTATTAATTATGTAGATTATAGTATTTTTAATATTTAAATTTTATTATTCCCTCCGTTTCAATCTATGTGAACCTGTTTTCTTATTAGTTCGTGTAAAAAAGAATGACCTCTTTCTATATTCGGAAATAATTTACCTTTATGCAATGACTTATAGCCACACAAAATATATAGGACTCATTTAACACCACAAGTTTTTAGTCTCCTCTACTTTCTTAAACTCCGTGTTCATTCAAATAGGTTTACATAAATTGAAACGGACCCAGGATTTTGTCATAATTGCAATCATACTCCCTTAAGTCTGTTTTTTGAGTTCAGGATGGCATCTGTTCTGATATAATTCTGCAATTTAGTTTAAAGTTGATGTGAGATTAATAAATCCGGTTTGTAAATTTCAGTTTACCCCTTAACCTTTAATAGTTAGAAAACAATACCCCTCTACCTTTGAATGTGAACCATAATTCTCTGGATCAGTATTTTCTGTGACATGGAATTTTAATGGTACAAAAAAACAAGTGTTATTATCTGTTTTTTTGTTAGAGCTTTTATAAATTAAAAATTCAAAAGTCCTCAAAATTCTTAAATAAAAACACCAACAGAGAGTAAATGATTAGTGTTAGAAATTTCAAACTGAACTAATTAAATGGCAATGTAACCGACTCAAGTAAGATGCAACACCTCTAGTCCATCTTTAAAAGCATGCATCCAGTTAGAAGACACAATACTTGTTACATATAATAAAGGTGATGTTCTTCCAGCATTCAACAATGTTGCTTAAGTAAAACTTCTCCTGTTTCTTTTCCTTTAACCACTTCATAATTAGTTTACTTGCTTATGGAAGAGACTTTGATCAAAAACAACCAAATGATGGTCAGTTGGTCGATTCTTAATTGCCTATATAAATGAAAATCCGGCGTTTCGCTTAAAGAAATGAGCTTGGTCAGTTGGTTGATTATATCTCCCCAGAATCAATTGTGACATACTCTAGTAGAGTATAGTGATGGTTATTTGGACTCCAACACATCAAAACATCATTGAAGACTGCCAGAGCTTGATTCAATTTTTTTATCTGTGTAATTGTGATTTATTTTGATTGGGTGATATCAGGTTTTGTTGGTAACATCTTATAAGGAGCTTGAATATCAATTTTGGAGTTGTTTGGAAACAATTTGAGGCTGCGGTGAGCAAATTTTCGTATTGAAACTCGGGTTGCAGACGACTTTGTCTGTGTATACTACCCTAAATATCTGACTATCTCCTGTATCATGTATATTTTGGATATCCGTGGATATTTGGTGTGATACTTACTGATATGGACCATATGCAGAATGATATACACATGTGGCAGTGACGTTTTCCATGTCTGAATTTCTACTCCGAACCAGTCCAAATCACTCCAATCTTCTTCAAATTTTGTATTTTGCTTCGTCTAGGTGTTTCAAATGAGTCCCGACCACACCCACTCAAAAAACACTACTAAAAGTTCTTATCCGAGTTTAGTTGCAATTTCAAGATTGAATTTTTGATGAGATTTTGCTACTGTGAACTGAGAGAATTTTTGTGATAGTAATTAAACTCGTCAACCGGTTCGGTTAACCGGTTCAAACCGGTAACCGGACCGGTAAAATCGGAACCGGAACCAATTAATCGGTTACGGTTAACCGTTTATTAACTACCGGTCTGGTTTTGATTTTTTTGGAACCGAAACCGGTAAAACCGGAACTGGACCGGTTAAACCGGTCGAATTAAAAAAAAATGTAGCTGTTGGGCTGCTAATTTGGACCGTTGGCCAACGGTCCATTTGCAAAAATGATCGTTGTCAAACGGTCCCAAACCCACATTTTAGCCCCCCAACCTCCCAAACTTTTTTTTTAAACACTTTAACCCATCCCCCACCCCTATATAAACCCCTCTCCATTTCCATTTTAATCCACACCAATTCACTCTTCTCTTTCTCTCAATCTCTCAATTATAGTTACTTTGCAACAATTAGCCACTTTAAATTTCTCTCAATTAAATATTATAAAGTCTTATTATAGTTTCAATTATTAATTTTGCAATTATAATATTGTTGGTGGAGTTGGTGATTTTGCAACAATCCGAAGTAGCTTTGGTGGATTTGCAATTCTAGCCGCCTTCACTTTGTTGGAAATTAGTCCGGCAATTTGGTACCTTCGTTCCAACTCTAACTTTATTTTTCGCAATTTAATTTACGCAATTTAATTTGTTGCAATTTATTTTCTTGTGATTTATCTAAGTGTGATTTAAATTAATTCTATTTAATAATGGCGAAGAGATTTAGACGTGGTGCCGGTAGTAGTGGTATTGTTAGGGGTTGTGGAAGAAACACATAATTTCGGTATTGATGTTGATGGAAATAATCCACTTTTAGGTCATGAGGCAATGCAACAACATTATACCGACACTTTTAATGAAATTGATGATGATGATGATGAAACACAAGCTCCCGAAAATCCCATAGGAGATACAGGTCCTGCACAATCACATACACAAGATAAACCGCCTAGAACTCGTAAGCCAACCGCTAAAATTTGAAATTTTATGACTAAGGATAAGGAAAGCCAAACAACTAAATGTAACATATGTAAACAAGTATTTGCTTTTAGGCAAGGAACTAGTAAGGATGGTGGAACGGGTACACTAAATGGTCATATGAGAAAGAAACATATGGATGTTTGGGGAGAGCAAACGGGTTCAAATGTGGGGGTATTCAAATGAAAATAGACCCATGAACCGGTAAAAATTTTAAGTATGACAAGAAAAAAAAAAGCGTGTAGAAATAGCTAAAATGGTAGCTTATGATTGTTTACCATTTTCCTTTCCTTCGGGTTTGTTACTTACATTCAACGTTGTTATAATCCGTTATTTGAGGGTATTCCTAGAAGTACTTGTAGAGCGGATGTTATAGATTTGTATAAAAAATATAGATTTTATTTGCGACATGTATTTAATTCTTTAAATTGTAATGTTTCTCTTACCACTGATTTGGGTCTTAGTCTTAACAAGTTAGATTTTTTTGCTATTACATGTCATTGGGTTGATGATAATTGGGTTATGCAAAAAAGAATTATAGTTTTTTTATATGATGAAGGGAAAGGTAGTCACGATGGAAAAATTTTAGCGGATTCAATGTCTACTATTAGGAGATTTTTTAACATTTATAGAAAAACACTTTGTATTGCTTTAAATAATGCTTCTAATAATACAAAAGCGGTTGGTCTTTTAAAAAGAGAATTAAACCCTCCGCTAAAAAATATTTTTCATGTGAGATGTAGTTGTCACATTTTAAACTTAATTGTTAAAGATGGTCTTGTGTGTTTTGACGATTCTATTCAAAAAGTTAGAGAGGCGGTTGCGTTTCTTTTTTGTAATGCTAATAGGGGAAGACTTAGAGATTTTAAGAATTGTTGTGTGGAAAATAACCTTAGACCTAAGAAAATTCAAGTAGAAATTGAGACTCGGTGGAACTACACTTACATTATGCTACAACAAGCATATGAGTATAGGATTCCCATACATCAAGTTCACAACAAATATAATATTAATAATGATGATTGGTTAAATTTACGGATTGGGAAGATGTTAAGGAATGTGTTGAACTCTTAGAAATTTTTTATAATGCAACTCTTGCTTTTTCTAAACAATTATATCCCACGGTAACCGAAATTTTAGCTTACTTAGCGGAAATAGCTAGAGTTTTACAAGAGTATAAATATAAACCTGGTTATCAAGCGGCTATTTTTGATATGACAACAAAATTTAAGAAGTATTTTTTTCCCATCCCGGCTTTATTTATATTGGGTTCTCTTTTAAATCCTTGTTTAAAAGTGTCTTATACTAAAGCATTGGTTAATCAAATTTATACATTTTTAGAAATTGAAGAGGGAGTTCAACCATCTTTAGCTGAAACCGAACTAGCTATTGATGTCGAGTTTAGAGAAGTTTTTAGTCATTATTCTAATTTGGAAGAACATGCTACACCCGTTGCTCCACGCCCTACTACTTCTCAAAGTAGCAAAAAGGGCTTGTCGGGTTTTGTTATGTCCCGTGTTTTCGCATAATTGGAAATCGTGAAATAATTACGACTTGTGGACTATAAGGACATATTTTGATTTTAGTGAATATGACTATGTTGGTTATGGAATTATTAATGTTAAGACCTCGGGGAAGGCCGAGAATAAATTTGGAATTTCGGAAATTAGTTTCGGGAGTTACAAAACGGGACTTTTCAAGTATTGGGCCAAAGAAATTATAACTCAAATGAAGCCCAAACAAATTGGAGGGGCCGGCCATAGTAAGTGGCCCAAGCCCACTTTTAAAGGAGCACATGACCCCTAAATGGATATATATGTGATTCACCTAATAATTATCAAGAAAATTAGAGCAAAAATCAAGAACACCCCACAAAGGGCATTCGGCCGTAGCTAGTGAAGGAGAGAAAAAGAAATTCCCAAGTTCTATTGTTGATCCAAAAATCCAAAGTTTTCACATATTTGTGAAGTACTCAAGGCCCTCTTCAACGGGGTATAATTAGTTTGGCGCAAGAACGACGTTTACGACAAGTCGGGTTTTCAAGAAAAGGTAAGGATGTTGCCCCTTTAATGTTATAGAATTGATGTGAATATGTTAAAGATTGGAAATAGAGGGAAATCCCGTAATTTTGATATAAATAGAAAGCTATGGGTGTGTGTGTAAGTTGGTTGTTGGCCGTGAGCCATAGAGAGACAAAATGATTTGAATTGATCTTGTTTAAGTTGGTATAATGTGTTGTTGTGACCCTTATGTCGTAAATGATTGATTGTTGAAGTAAATTGGCGGTGGAAAACGAATTCGGATATTATCGGAAAGTGTATATCCTTGGTATCTTTATGTATAGCAATGTATATTTTAGGTGCTATAGACTTTAAATATGAATCTATAACGATGTTGACGAATTCGGAATGAAATAATGCGAGTTAGAATGTTCGTAGTGCATTTTTGGATGTTTTGAAGACTTAGGGAAATAATTGATTTTGGTGCAAGTTCGTGTATGATTTGAATTGTAATTAGAATGTGGTTGTATAAGTTTGAATGTGGGAATGAATACAAATATGTAGATATAGAATTGGAATTTTGGAAGTTTGAATGAAAGTTGCAAATTTAGGTAATAAAGTAGAACTTTAAAGCTAGAATGGTTTGATTGTTGTTTGTTTTGGTTGTTGATGTATGGGCTGTTGTAGTTGATGAATTTGGAGCCGAGTTACGTCTCGGGGATGTTAGATTTATAGGGGAAATGCTGCCGAAATTTCGGTAGGCAAAAATGAAATTAAAGGCAATTTTAAGCCTAAGAATCTCAATTGGTAACTTTGACCATTTGCAGATTTTTGACGAAACGGGACAGGACTTTTGGAGGAGCTTACGACATCTGTGAGGTATGTAAAGCTTCCCACTCCTTCATTTGGCATATCTTAGTACGTCAGTCGAATATGAGACCTTCCGGAGCAATTCTGCTCCTCGAAACCCGATCCACAGAAAAGTTACTATTCATTCAATTCAATTGAAGCCTAAAGGCTCCATTTTGGCTAGAATGCCACTATTCGTCCAAAACCCATCGAAATGTGGTCGGGTAACCTAGAAATGATCATGTATGACCTTTGGCACATAAATGCTCGTAAAAATATGTTCGCCACCTCACTTCGACTCGAGGTGGGCCCGCTACCCCAAAATGCCCGATTTGCCCCTTCGGGCCACTTTTGAGGATAAGGTTGGATAAGCCACTTATGGTCTTTGGAACGTCCTCTTGCGGGACACGCTTTGAACAATTCGATACGCCAATCTATGTTTTGAACTCTAGGCACCATTTTGGAAACGTTTTGTGAAAGGAAACCTTATGTCGACTAAGTATTCGAATATTTTGTATTATGATATGATTTATGAGTTTACTTTGTTTTGAAAGACTATTTTGAAATACGATTTGCATTTGTTTGCTCACGACTCCGCTCGTGCCTTATTATGACTTCGTTCACCGGTTCCCGGGCCGGTTTTGATTCGTGCGCCTTATGACAATTCGGCTGTATGCTGTGTTACGGTTCCCGAGGCTTCGCCATAGGGCCGGGTTCCGTTTGGAGTTATGCTGTGATATGGCTCGTGATGCGATACGCTCACCTATGATTATGCTTGTGTTCGGGGATGTACGGAGATTTGAAACCCTCTGGTGTTATGCTGTGTGTGGCGCCAGCGTCGGAGTGGCGACCACGTTCCTAAGCGTTTGCATGATTTCATTTGCATTATGTATACGTATATGATTGCGATATAGATTTTGATCTACCTATTTGTACTCCACTTCGACATTTGATTTGCTTTCGGTTTTGATCCATATTCCTGTACTCCGTGCTTTACATACTCAGTACATATTTCGTACTGACCCCCTTTCTTCGGGGGCTGCGTTTTATGCCCGCAGGTGCAGATATCGGTGATCCTCCGCAGTAGGCTTCACTTCTTGCTATTCCGGAGTTCTCCTATTTGATCCGGAGTCCACTTTTGGTACAGACTCTTTTTGCTTTGTATATATTTGGTATACTTGACTATTTGGGTACGGCGGGGCCCTGTCTCGCCATATGTCTTTGTTTTGAGTTCGTAGAGGCCTGTAGTCATATATGTGGGGCGAGGGTCCTATGTATGTTTGTCTGATTCCGTTTTCTGGTCTTAAGGCGGTCTGTTTGTTATGCCGGCCCAAATGGCCCTTATGCTTATATTTGCACTTTTGACCGGCGATGTCCATTCCGCCGCTCAGTTTGTATTTGATATGATATTTTGATTTGGCACGACCGCTTAAGACATATTTGATATCAATTATGTTCGATATGATTTCGAAAAATTGTGAAATAAGTTTGGATTTGAAAATGAATGTGTGATTCGGTCTGGGTACCCAGGTAGGGTGCCAGTCGCGGCCCACAGGGCTGGGTCGTGACAGGTTTGTTGCATTTAAAAGTTTTTTTACATTCACATCCAACTCCTTCTTGTAATGCAAACTCTGATGAATATCACTTTTATTTGATGCAGCCAAATGTGGATATCAAAGAACTAGATGATTTGGACGTCTTAGCATGGTGGAAGAAATACAAGGCAAGTCATCTGATACTTTGAAGAATGGCTCGAGATATCCTTACGGTTCAAGTATCAACCGTGGTTTCAGAGAGTGCATTTAGCTAAGGAAGACAATAAATTGGAGACCATAGACACTCATTAGCCGGCTTTAGCTTACAATTACTAGTGTGCATTCGCGATTGGATTAGATCGGAGCGACGCAACCAAAACTTAGAAGCGGAGGAAGGCGAAGAGGAAGAGATTGAAGATTTGATAGCAAGTGGAGCGGACCAAATGGAAGACTTTGAAGATATCTCCATGGCGGAATATGATATGGGGGAAATTAACCAAATGATTGAGAATTGGTGATTTTATTATTCTACTATTTCTTTGCAACTCATGTATTATTTGCAAGTTAAAAAAAAACTACAACTTGCAAATAAATGTTATCCAAGAATGAATAAAATATATGGCTCATTGAGCTTTCTTCTATTTAGTTGTGTTCATATTTTTACTTATATTAAGTTAGGAATATACCTAAAATATACTAAGAATATACTTATAATATACATCTACTTAAATTAAAAACTAGAAAGTTATATACTTGAAAAATAACTAAAATATACTAAGAATATACTTATAATATAAATATACTTAATTTATAAAATACGAATTTATAAACTTAGAAAAAAATTAAGCTATAAATAACTTAAATTATAATATATATAAGTATATATAGTATACATATAACTTATATATATATATATATATATATATATATATAAGTATATTCTTAGTATATTTTAGGTATATGTAGTATAACTTAAGCATATAACTTAATATATATATATATATATATATATACGTATATGTTGTATTGTTGTTAGTCAGTAAATATATAAACCTTACTTATAAACTTATATAACATATGTAAATATACCTACAATATACTAATAAATACTATAATATATATATAATATACAAAAAACAAAAAAAAAAAGGTTTTTGACACTTTTGAACCTGACCGGTTCGGTTTCGATTATTTAACCGGTGGCCGGTTCCCATTTTTGAACCGGAAACCGGCCGGTTTGTTAATCAGTTACCGGTCCGGTCCGGTTCAAATGGGTTAACAGGCTTAATAGTAATGGAGATATTTGATAATCTCGTAGGTGATGGGACAATGGAGGATCAAAGCAAACAGTTTATTAGGTTGTGGGTGCATAAATCGTACAAAATTGTTGAAAGGGGGGCTTGGCGGTATGCCAATTTTTTGGTTGTGGGTGCATAAATCGTACAAAACTGTTAAAAGGAAGACTTGGCCATCCAATGCCAATTTTTTTTGCTACAGTTGCTAAGCCAAATCTTTGGAGAAATATGCCAATAGTTGTTGGGTATTGTGTACATGTGACAATTCTCCAATTTGGAAATCTAAATCAATGAAATCGAAAAAGAACATAATTTTTTTTGGCAATTTGCAGGATTGCCTTCTCTGCGGGTGGTCATGGTAGTCTTTAACTTTTGTTCTCAAGGCAGAATTTGTGCAATTTTTTTTTTACTAAGCTGAAATTCGAACCCATAACCTTGGAGTATTAGGCGAAGGGCAAAAATTAAAAACCACCCCAAATGAAGGGCAATCCGTGCAAAAAAAAGTATTTTTTTAGTTTAACTTGGTTTTGATTTTTAGTTAATAAATTGCTAAAATTTGACTTAGAGCTTTAGGAGTGTCAAATATGACCCAAAAGATGATGGTCCACTCAATCCGTCCAAAATTTTATGAAAAATTTGCTTGTTATAGCTATGTCTAGGACATATTTATTAATATTAACTATTTTTTTTCTATTTATTATTAGTAGCTTATTATTTATCAAATTGCCATATATAACTTCTTTTTATAAATGCAGTGTATTTTCCTAAAAATAAGGTACCTCTCTCTCACTTACTCACAATCTCTTTTCTTTTTAAATATTTTTCTCTCACATCTTAAATTCTCTCTATCCAATTTTTACTCACATTATTCTTCACCATAATTAGCACGATTTCTCTCACATCTTAGCACGATTTTTACTTCCATTACAAGTAACAAATTTTGGTAAATTTTAGTGCTTCTGTTTATGTTGTATTTCTCCTCACGACTACAGTGTATTTTTTAAAAAGATTTGAATGTGTTCATCTTTTTTGGTGGAAATACAATGGTATTTTTTATATTTTCGCTTGTATTTTTTTGTATAGAGTGTATTTTCTTATATTCACTTGTATTTAAAAATATATGCATTAAACTATAAGGAAATACAGACAAAATATTTAGCCCCAAAAAATAGGAAAAAAATACATGTATTTAATTATGAGGAAATACAACCGAAATATTTAGCTCAAAAAAATAAGAAAAAAATACATGTATTAAACTATAAGGAAATACAGCCCAAATATTTAGCCCAAAAAAAAAAGGAAAAAAAATACATGCATTTAACTATGAAAGAGAAACCTGATGAGTTATGGAGGATATGATAAATACGTGATTTTTGGGGTGTATCCATTATTAGGAGATTCCATAATTAATGGGGCACTAAAAAATCATCCAAAAAATAAGGAAGGTCAAGAAATACATGTATTTTTACAAACGAAATACAACAGTAAAAATCTAAAAATCAGCTACATATGGTAAATATGAAAAAGTAGCTATAATATGTAAGAAAATCTCAAAATATGGTGGTTTATGTAAGTTTCCCAAATTTTATGGGTTGGTCTCAAGATAATTTCATATTGGGTTAATTTTAGCCCAACCCAACATAGTCAATTTTAAAGTGATCTTCAACATAACCAATACTAGCCCATTTTTAGATTTTTTTTTTAAAATTTAGGTTTATTACTTGAGATTTACTTTATTTTTTTTCTATGTACTCATTTTTCTTGTATCAAGTATCTTATAAATTTATGGTGTGTTTGATATGAAGGAAAATATTTTTAATGAAAAATATTTTTATTGAAAATATTTTCCATGGAAAATGTTTTCCTCAATAATATTTTCCACAAAAAATCCGTGAATATATTTTTCGTGAAAAATGTATTTCTAGAAAAAAAATCCACGAAAAATATTTTTCTGGAAAATACACCCTTCAAAAACTATGTCAAGTTGGCGGATCATGACCCAATCTATTTTTAGCCTAATCCATTTCAGTGCAAGTAACTTTTGGTCCAATATTAGTTAAACTCATTTATTACCTCAGTCTATTTTGATTTGGCTAATTTCAGCCCAACCCGCCCATTTGACATCCCTATAGAGCTTTTCCGGATTGACTTATTCTAGGTGCTTTTAAATTAAAATAGTTTTTAAGCACTTTTGTAGTGTTTGGGTAAATTTAAAAAGTGCTTTAAGCACTTTTTTTTTTTAAGACAAAATAATAAAAATAAGCCAAAAGGCATAAACTTATGGCTTATGGCTTATAAGCTATAAGTCATAAGCCCATTCCAACAGGCTCTTAGTTTTTGTTTTATGCAAAAAAATCGAACCAAACCGACTATATATCTATCTATATGAAGAAGAAATCATGTAACGAAGGGGATTCTTATTTGTACAAATGGCACTTCAAGCTTGGAACGAGCATGAAGAGATTAACGATACTTCTTTATCTTTTGAGTTGTTCTGCCGGATCGACATACTATTTAAAAATCATAATTACACGTATATATGCACACTAGTGAATATGATCACGCTTCGCGCGGCTATTAAAAGTGTTTTCTTAAATTAATTTTTATAAAAGAAATAATATTTTACATTATAAATGCTGAAGAAGTAAAACTGACATGGCAATAAAATTAAAGCTTTATTTAAAAAGGAAAGAAAAGAAAATATATAAGAGAATTATCATTTGAATTCTTGCTTTTGTTTGGTTTGTTCACATACTTGGAAAAAAAAAAATAACAAAATTTTATTTGATACACAATTTAGAGTTCCCCCTAAATTTTCTGATTCTACCCAACTGAAAATTTTTGAAGCTTTAATGTTTGACACCATATAATATCAATCTTACTTGGCTTTTCTTATTTGTTTATGTCATTGAGCATACAAAGTTTCATCTATAATTCATTTGATCGCATTAATGTAACTGTCTCATCTTTAGATGTGTGAATAACACCAACACCTATTCCTAATAATGTTTAAATTATCTTCACTGCTTATAATTATATGTTTTGACTTGTCCTTAACTTTCAAATAACCATCAGGATATATAATTATCTTCACTGCTTATAATTATATGTTTTGACTTGTCCTTAACTTTCAAATAACCATCAGGATATATAACTGCAACGTCACATATGTATAAACAGATTATCACCCAAGCCTAAAGTAATTTTTTTTAAGGAAAAGAATGAAAAATTAAGGTGCAACTTCATTTTCTTGCACAAAAACACATATATAAAGACAACAATGAGAATAAGAGCCCGTTTGGATTGGCTTATAAGTTGCTTATAAGCTATTTTCAGCTTTTTTGAGTGTTTAGCTGGCTAGCTTAAAGCCATTTTGTGCTTAAAATAAGCTCAAAAAAATAATTGGGTCCATTTGACTTAGCTTATCTAAAACAGCTTATAAGCTGAAAACAACTTATAAGCCAAAAAAAATAAGTTGGCCTATCCCAATTTTTTTTTTTTTGGCTTATAAGCTGTTTCCAACTTATAAACTGCTTTTTTTAAGCCCATCCAAACAGGCTCTAAATAAGAAATTGGGTCATATTTATAAAGTAGTGTTGACCCGTTTTCTCAAGCATCAGAACTTTCCTCTCCTTGATTTTTGTAACAATATCTAACACCATTTATATTTTGATTTAACCAAAGCCATTAACAAAGAAGATAAAAAGGAAATGTAGAATCAGAAGAATGAAAAAGAAGAAGAAAAAAAACATAAAAGATTTTTGCAAATCTGGACTCTCAAGGATCTTCCAGAAATATGTGAATATTGGTTTCTTCTTATATATTCTCTATTACTTTCTACTCTTAAAATTCAAAATAAATGTGCAATAAGTTTCTTCACCTAAAGTAACCTACATGAATGGTAAATGATAAGTTTCTTCACCTAAAGTAACCTACATGAATGAAATAAATAAAAGAAGATAAAGAGCCATTATTTTTTAAAGCAAAATAAAAGACATTAAAAGTTGCCTAAATATCAACCCCTTTGTTCACTCCAGAAAATCATCTCATACACTAGCTTTATTTTAGTTTTTGATTTTATATTATTAGTTAGCTAATGCAATGGATAGTCAACATAATTTAAAAGTATATACAATAATTCATAATTAATACCGTAACTTATACACCATTAATGAATATCATTGTTATAGAATTTAATGAAACTCAATAAATAAGGTAGAATATTGTTAATTGATTAGTTACAAAATAAGGGGGGAAAATGAAAATGTCAACAAAAAAAAAAAAAAAAAAGAGATAAAGGAAAAATATGATTGCTAACCATAGAGAGGGGCCACATCACCTTGAAGAAATTATAGACATGAAAGTTATATTAAAATTTAGGTCCTAGAAATAAAGATGAATCAGTTATGAAGGGGAAATTTTTAATGTACGATAAATGAAAAAACCAAAGATATATGTGTGTGTATTTGTGCATTAAAATATTTCAAAAAAGGAATAAATAATCAGTATTAATTAAAGAATAAAAATGAACCGTCAGGAATATGAAAGGAACCAATATACCACTACGAATTAATTACAGCCAGGAATGTTTTCAACAATCAGCATTAAGGAGATTAAATAATAAGCAATTATAGGGATAGGAAAAGAGAAGTAATAAAACAAAATCTAAAGAAAACAAATAGCTAAAACTGAATAACCAAATAAATAATTTTGAAATTGCGGGAAAAAAAGGACGGGAAATAAAGCTGGAACAACAAAAAACAAAATCTGGTGATACAGCCAAAGTTCTTCAACTTTGTATATAGTGCATATAAACATATTAAGCAAAATGAAAAGTAGACATAAACAAATAAATTTAAAGAAATATACTGAAGAATATAAACAACTAAAATTACTTAATAAACAAAAAGAAAAGAAAATGCTGGAAAAATGATGGAAATACAAATCTAGAATACAATTAAAATTCAGAATCCATTGATGCTATACAACTAATTAAGTAGAATTTGAATCAATTAAAAAATTTAGCAAGCACTTCACAAAGGCTTCTTAACTTTTCCAACCAAGAAAGTAACTTATCAGTTTCTTAAGCGTGAAGAATGTAATATGAACTCAACATATGCATGGTTTTGGAGTTCATACTGAGTAGGGAATGAGAACTATTGTTTACAGCAACTACAAAAATAGATACCGAAAAGGTGGGATTGAAATGATCAGTTTTTGGAATATATATTATCGATTTAGGAAACGGTTGAAATTGCAGCATAATTAAAAGAGTTAAAAGACATTACTTTTTCTTTTTTTAGCATAACATATTTAATACAATTAAGAGAATTAAAAGAGCATTTTTTGAGTCTTGTTATCGTAAGACATAAAGGGTGGGGGGAATAGAAAAAAAGGAGGAAAAATATAAATAGATATGGTGATCATAGAGATGTGTCACATCATCTTGTCTCTGCCTAATTTTATATTATATAATAATAATAATAGATAATAGATTCTTATATAAAAAATTTAAATTTTTATGGTACGTAATAATCTTTTTATACTCTTGGTTTATATAGTCAAGTGAAGTGCCATTACAATAATCTGGTTCGTTTCTTTTACATTTTAGTTCCCAACTTGTCTTTAATTAATCCTTAAATTATTCATCACTATTTACTTCAATACCATTAAGTTATCTTAACAATTGATGACTTTTTCAAAGAGTAATTGGCTTGGTAATATTATGTGGAATATAATTGTCGGAGTATGTGCTTGGCAGTGTATGTCATATGTGTAATAAAAAATCAGCAAAACAGAAAAAATCCGACAAAAAGTCAGACCAATGAAAATTGACTTGATTGATTTTATTCCAATATTTAAAAAAACGACTCAATATGTGAAATCTTGATACGTTTTAATTGTTTTTCTTAATATCATGGACAGATGCACAGATATACATATATTATTTTCTTTTTTCTTTCTTAAGTAATACTTAATGACATCTGAGATTAATCTTCTGATGTTTTTAACAAATTGGGAGGATTGAAATTGTGTCTCTTATCTTTTCATAATGGTTTTTGTTGTCGTATTCATGTGAAGAGGACATATATTTGTGGGGGAAGCGGACAAGTAGGCGATATATAGGATTACCATTTAAGTCATGATCAAATTTTATAAATTTTTGTAAGTCTAATTACTTCAAACATAACTTTATTTATCCAGGAATGAAGTTGCAAAAATTTGCTAATGAAGTTTAATTTGGTGAAGATGAAATTTCGACATTTATCGCGTCTGAAATTTAATTTGTCAAGGACAATTAACTTCTATACATGCATGTGTCTGAATATATATCCCAAGCTGAAAATAGTTTTTCCGAAGTATGAAGTATGAACTACCTATCTTCATATCTCCTAATGTTTTCAAGTTCCCAACAACACTCAATTGATTTAAACTCGATTTTCATACTCAAAATTCAAGATTGACTTCTTCAAGCTTGCAATAATAGTGATTTCTTATATGGTATTTTAATTTACTCCATAAAACTTTATATATATAAACAACAACAACAAGATACCCGAACTTTGGAGAAGGTGGAGTGTACGGAATCTTACTCCTACCTTAAGAAGGTAGAGAGGTTGTTTCCGATAGATCCTAAGATCAAATGACGCCAAAATCAAGTATATAAAGGAAATACAATGGTGAACAAGCAATTCAAAGAATAAATGAGAAGAATCTTATATATAAAAATCGAAAAATTATTTCTTTTACGGTTTAATAGGATGAAACTATGAAAGTCGTTTTTTTTTTAATAAGAAGAAGCTTATGCCTGTTTGGCCAAACTTCTAAAATCAGCTTATTTTAAAAAGTATTTTTTTAAGTACTTTTCAAAAAAGCACTTTTGGCAAAAGCAGTTTGTGTTTGGCCAATTAATTAAAAAAACACTTTTGAGCAGCAATTAGTGTTTGGTCAAGCTTTTAAAAAGTACTTCTATTTGTATTTTTCTCAAAAGTACTTTTCAAAAAAGTGCTTTTGGGCAAAAACTGTTTTTTTCAACTTCTGAAAAACTGTTTCTGCTACTCCCCAGAAACACTTATTTTCTCCTAAAAGCTTGGCCAAACACCTCACTTTTTTTCAAATAAGCACTTATTGAAAAAATAAGTACTTTTGGGGGAAAAATAAGTACTTTTGGGGGAAAAATAAACTTGGCCAAACAGGCTATTAGTAAGCAACAAAACATTCTTGTCCAGTCAATGAAACAACAAACGAAGACATCTTCTTAACTATAATCATGAAGAGATGACAGTCAGTGCCTCATTATCACTACATGAAGAAACTAGAGTTATCAAACTAATATTAATTTGACATTTCTTTTAAAAAATTATTTATTAGGAGATTGTTCACTAAATTGGCCAAAGTAACTATGTAGTTAAAATCTAAATTTGACTATTAGTAGTATTATATGTATTTTCTTGATGATAAGAATAATATTGAAAGAAAATAATAAATCTCTTTTAATTTATTAAAATGAACAAATAAAAGGTAAAATTTATTTTTGATATAATGGATAAGAAGCGATGAAAAAAAAAAAAGATAAGGGGTAGTAATAATAATAAGGAAATTCAAACCCTTTAGGTCTTTCATACTCCACGTAGGATACACAATTCTGATAATAAAATTAATCAAGTTCACCATAGGGAAATTACCAATATATGACTTTAAAGTTATAATATCTGTATTTACCAAATCGAGTTTTATAAGAAGCGAAGGAAAAACGTCTGTCTGAAATTTGCAATGTTGGCTACAGGTTAAATAATTTGGAAAATTAAAATACGAGGGTGTAGATTGACCACCCTATTAAATTAGATAATTTTGGTTTGTTGCGAGATCAAAATTGTGGGCCTATATTTGGGAAGACCTATCTTATAAGAACTGATAAAGAGCCCGTTTGGATTTGCTTATAAGTTGCTTATAGGGAATTTTACATAAATGACTACACTTTGGGGGTTTAAATTTTGTCATAGCTACAGTTTCAATATTTACATGGCATAACTACTGTTTTTCTGCTGTATTCAAAAAATGGCTCACTGTATTCATAAAACAGCTTAGCTGTATTCATAAATACAGCGAATAATTTTTTTTCAAAAATTAGTCATATGTATTCAACTCAGTTGTATTCACGTCAATTGTATTCAACTCAGTTGTATTCATTTATAGCTACTTTTACATTGTATTCACTTTATTGTATTTGAAAATCAGTGGTATTCAACACAACATAAATACAAAAAAATTGTATTCAGCTTGCACAACTGAGTTGAATTTTCCCAAAAACACATAATTTTGCACTAAAAAAGTTAACACATACACTCAAAAAATTGAATACAAAGAAATAAAATTCTGTTCATTTGTATACACTTCAAAAATTAATGTATTCATTTGTATACAAAAAATAAAATTAACGAATACACTCAAAAACAAAATACAAGAAAATAAAATACACAAAACACTGAATTGTACGCCAAAATATTAATGAATACACTGAATTGTATGCTAAAAATTTAATGAATACACTAAAAAAAACACGATTTTCCAGATTCGGCACCGGAATCTGACCGGAAAAGTCACCGCCGGCCAGATTCCGACAAAGCAAAATTTGACCAGAACTGAGTAGATCCGGTCAGATCTGGCCAAGATCTAACCGGATCTGACCGTCAAAACTCAAAAGCCACCGCATCAACAACAACAAATTTCATTGTTGGATCAATGGTATTTTTAAAGTAAAACAACAAGTTGGAGATGGCATCAATTCAATTATGAGAAGGTTTATGAGAAGAAGGGATGCTAATTAGATGAGAAGGTTGAAAATTGAAAGTTGCTTGTCCGTTTCTCGCCGGAGCAGTGGGTAGCGGGGTGGGGAGGAGGGGAGAGGGGAGACAGAGAGATGAGAAGGTTAGTTTGGAAGTGAATAATGTGATATAGGGTATTCTACTTTGTATATATATGTAGCTATAAGTTGTATTTAACATATTATAATTAGCTATGAGATGTAATTATTTTAAACTATAGCTACTAAATATAAATATGTGGTAGAGTTAGTTATGCCATGTAGTTATCCCTTGCTTATAAGTTGCTTATAAGCTGTTTTCAGTTTTTTTGAGTGTTTGACTGACCAGCTTAAAGTCATTTTGTGCTTAAAATAAGCTCAAAAAAATAATTGGGCCCATTTGACTTAGCTTATCTAAAGCAGCTTATAAGCTGAAAACAGCTTATAAGCCAAAAAAAAATAAGTTAGCCTACCCCAACTTATTTTTTTTAGCTTATAAGCTGTTTGCAGCTTATAGGCATAAGCCCATCCAAACAGGCTCACAATTATGGGATGGACAAGAGGACATATGTAACTATGAATCATATCTTTTCAACATTTAGGGTGTGTTCGGTATAGAGGAAAATGTTTTCCTAGAAAATAAGTGAATTTTCACTTATTTTTTCATGTTCGTTTGGGTAGTGAAAAATAAGTGAATTTCTTACTTATTTTCTCATGTTCGTTGGGTTGATAGAAAACGTTTTCCGAAAAATACTCATCCAAGCCTCACCAACTCCAACCCAACCCCATACCCCCAACCCCCCCCCCCCCTAACCCCCTCCCAAAAAAAATTCTTTTGATTTTTTTTGTTTTTTGTTTTTTGTTTTTTACACCCCCACCCCAACCCTCACCAACTTCAACTCAACCCCATACCCCCCACCCCACGCACACCCCACTCCCACTTAAGCCCCCACCCCCCTCCATTTTTAATTTTTTTAAATTTTTTGCACCCCCACCCCCAACCACTCCCTTAACCCATACACCACCCCCTCCCACAACATTTTTTTTGAAGTTTTTAATTTTTTTTCTAAATTTTCTACACGACCACATCACCCCCCTCCCCCCCTTGCGTGGAACCCATACCACACCAACACCCCCCTCCCCAACCCCAACCCAATTTTTTTTTTGAAGTTTTTTATTGTCTTTTGCGGGTTTCTACACCCCCTACCCCAAAAAAAATCTTTTCACCACACACCCCCACGCCCCCCAACCCAAAATACCCCATCACCCCTTCTAAAAGTTTTAATTTTTAACCACTCAAACATTCAATTTTTAGAATTGTCAACTTTTTTTGGAGGGGGGGGGGGGTGGGGGTAGGGTGCGGGGTGGGGTGGGGGGGTGCAAAAAATCAAAAAAAATGTCAAAACTTTTTTTTCAAAAATATTAATTTTTTTTACCGGGGGGGGGGGTGATGGGGGTAGGGGTGCGGGTGTGGGGGAGGGGTAGGGTGCGGGTTGGGGTGGGGGTGGGGGTGGAAAAAAAACTTTTTTTTCAAAAAAAATATTTTTTTTGCTGAGGGGTAGGGGGTAGGGCGTGGGGGAGGGGTAGGGTGCGGGTGGGTGCAAAAAAAAAAGTCAACTTTTTTTTCATTTTTTTTTACTGGGGGGTAGGGGGAGAGGGGAGGGTGCGGGGTGGGGGAGAGGGTAGGGTGGGGTGCAAAAAAAAAGTCAACTTTTTTTTTACAAAAAAATAATAATTTTTTTGCGGGGAGGGGGGTGGGTGTGGTGGTGGGGTGCGTTGGGGTTGGGAGTGGTTGGGGTTTGGTGGTGGTAGGGTGGTTGGTGGAATGAACTTGTTTTCCCTATTTTTATTAGGGAAGTCATTTTTTTCAATTTTGAGGAAAATATTTTTCAAAAGAAAATATTTTCCAAATTTTTTGACCAAACAAACATAAGAAAATTAGAAAACATTTTCAGAAAATGTTTTCCTCCATACCGAACACACCCTTAGGTTTACAAGATTATTGGACTCCATCAAAAGCTATGATTGTTTAATATTTTGGCATGTTTCGAGATCTTCGAAAGGATTGTAGTAAAAAGGAATCTTCCACTCACTTGGAACCATTGGATTGGTGAGATATCATCCTTTCAACGCTAGATCTATAACAAGTTAAAAAAAATATAAAAAAAAATTCCTAATTGCTATACTAAAAAGCTAGAGAGCAAAAAGAAACTAGAAAAATCTCTCAACGTGAACCTTCAAATGGTGAGATAAGGAAAAAGTTATAAACAACTGAATCAAAATTGAAAGGAAAAAGAATCATGGTGTAATTTGAATACAAACCTTCTTGAGTTACAAATTTCATTTTAATTTTTTATCTGGACGTCAAGTAAGAGAATATCAAATTTTCCACAAATTTTCTATTTATTCTCTTGTTTTTGTTTTTTAACCCCTCCCCCCAGGAGCTCCCTCCTTGCTCCCTTGATGACTCGAACTAGCAACCTTTGGGTTGAAAGTGGAGAGCGCTTACCATCTGAGCAACCCTCTCTTGTCTTTATTCTCTCGCTTAACCAAGCAACCGACAAGAAATAAATAGAAACATTTTTTCATGTTTTCTATCTGTTTCCCTTTCGTTCTTTCATTTCCTCTTATTTTTCACATCAAAAGAATCTCTTATCGAACTAAAGCATTTTATTTATGTTCAAAGTTAGGTCGAAAAGTTATATTCACAGTTAGAGATTGTTAATGTCCACGTACGAAGAAAATGATACAAAGAATCTTATTCAAGTATAAATAACTATCAAAATGGCATATTAAAATGGTATATTAGAGCACCATACTTTCCTTGCATGAAGGGACCTCCATTACTCCAATATAATATCATAGCTTTGATGCGAATTTTAGTGTTAAGCTCGTTTTAGAAAAAGAAACGAGACACGCATTACATATTTTAGTCATTGCATAAAGTTGGATTTTAGTCATTGCATAAAGTTGGAGAATTCATTTCGAAATTTACTTCATGATATAAATTATAAAAGCTAAAATAGGGTTAATTAGGTTATGCAAGGGGACGAAAATAAGATATGAGTCCGGAACCAAAATGCCCCAAAAAAAATCATTTTGAACCAAAATACCCCAACAACAAAAAAATGTTACAAAAGTATATTTAGCGCAGTAAAATACTGCGCTATAGCAATCCACGGAGACGGAGCCGTTAAGTGCTTTTTACTACGCTATACAAATGTTTCTCTCACCTATAGCGCAGTAAAATACTGCGCTATACAAATGTGTCTCTCTCCTATAGCGCAGTAAAATACTGCACTATATGACCCAACTAAAACCCCGTTGGATTCCACCACTGGTCCCTCCAGTGGCAAAAAAAATTGAAAAACGCCATTGGAGGCGATACCAAGGTGGTCCCCACATCCAAAAATGTCGTTTTCTATTAAATTTCGTCCGGAAAGTTTAGATTCTTGGTATATTCAAGTCAAGGAGCAAGATTCTAAGTTCAAATTTTGGGAAAAAGCGGCGTACAACTCGATTAAAATAACTCTACAAAAAATCTTCGATTAAGGTTTTCTACTATGAACTTTTGTTATTATTTTGTTATATACATTATATTCTAAGCATGCTTAACATTTAATCCTTGCTATTTTCCAAAAAAAAAAAAACAATTTTTTTTTGTTCTTGTTCGGACTGGGCAGTGGCTTTTGCCACTGTTCCGATTTTTTTTTTTGTTTAATTCATTATTTGTTAAATGTTTATGAATTGTTAATTTGTTAAATGCTTATGAATTGTTAATTTGTTATATGTTTATGAGTTGTTAATTTGCTAATTATTTATGAATTGTTAATGAATTATTATTTTGTTAATTGATTATTTGTTAAATATTGATTATGAATTTATTAGTTGTTAAATATTGTTTATGAATTGAAAGAAGTTGATTGGTAATGAATTATGTTGTTAATACTTTGTTTGGATGATTGTTATGTATTGTTTTGACATTTATCGTATTGTGTTGTATTGTATAGGACCAAATCAGTGGTTACATAAAATAGGACCTTTCGTCGTTACATAATAATAAAATTAAAGTAACAATCAAAGCAAACATTTTATTTAAACTAACAACATAATATAATACAATAGGTAACAACCATCTAAACAAGTTGTAAATGATTATGAAATGTTAATCTATATAATTTTAAAAGCGTGAATATATATGTTAAATAAAAAAAGATTATCTTAAAAAGAATAGTTAAAGTTCTTTTTTTCATAAATACACAGGTTTGATTAAATAAATAACCTTAATGTATTCAATATAAATAAGAAATGGTACTAATTATTATATATTTTTTAGGTTCATCCTTCGGTGCCCGCGGTGGCAACTCTTGAAGAGGAAGAGGTCGAGTTTCCAGACCTAGCTCAGCCTGAGGTTCTGAGCGTGCCAGCGGGACTAGATCCAAAGAAGAAACACGTTCTAGTTAAGGGCGCAAGGGCTAGGGGAAGAGGAGATGACCATGACTTGGAGCGCTCGGTTATTAAGAGGAAAAATGGTGATGGAGACGATGGCGAGGGCGGTGGGGGTGGTATGAGCCTTAGGCCTAAGGATAGTCTCCGACATACTACATGTGGGACCCATCCTCGATAGTGTATATACATTAGTGTTGTACAATTTATCGTAAATATTATATATTTTTTGCATATTTATAAATATTATCTTAGTTCCACATCCTAAATTGATAATAAAAAAAAACGTGACACATTCGAAATAAAGTTAAGCATTAATTTAAAAATAAGACGAAACCCTAAAAGATAAATAACTTAAAGCTAATGACTACAAGTCTTCAAACAAAAAAGGACTTCGAGCACTTTTCAACCACTAAAACGACAATCCAAAGTATTGCGTATTCTTGATGTGTTGAGCCTATTTTATTAATTGTACAAATATAACTAGAGTTCTATATAAAATATTGAAGTTCCGGAATCTCAAAGCATGATTAATATACGGCTAAACTCCGTAAAAAGGAGTGAAAATGTAATGTTTTGGAAAATGGCGGAGTCCTATAGCGCAGTATTTTACTGCGCTATAGGTGAGAGAAACATTTGTATAGCGCAGTAAAAAGCACTTAACGGCTCCGTCTCCGTGGAGTGCTATAGCGCAGTATTTTACTGCGCTAAAGGTACTTTTGTAACATGTTTTTTTATTGGGGTATTTTAGTTCAAAATGATTTTTTTGGGGGCATTTTGATTCCGGACCCACAAGATATGTGTCAACTGCCAAGTGAGAGGAGGGGGACCTATGAAGTTTTTCATAGAGTTTAACTAATATCCACCGACGGTGTAAATCTTTTTTACACTATCATGTAACTTTAAAGTCTATTACAGGTAATTCTAAAATATTTTAATTTTTCTAAAATTTAAGTTATAAATAAGGAAAATAACACTACATTAATTCTTACTCCCTTACCAAATTAATGATGAACTTGTTTACCAAAAATACAAAAGATTCCTACGTCTTCCTCGTTTTCATCATTATTGACCAGTTTATTAGATGTTCTGCTTCTTAAACACCATCAAAACATTTAGCGTCATACATTATTGAAGCGGTTACCACTGTTGATATCAAGGGTAACAAACTATTTTAAACTGCCAATCCAACATACACAAATTATTTGCAATAATTCTTTATTCTGAAAAAAAGTCGAAACGAAAAAGATTTTTTTCATCCTTTTTTTGGAAGATTCTTTCATCTCACTTTTGAAATTAATTGTCCGAAATTATATACTTGACTAGATAGCCATTAAAAATGCATCCAACTTCTTACAATTGATCAAGCTTGCTTCATACCAATTTGAAGGACTCCAATGTTTCTCTCAGCTTACTTTAGCAGGCTTCACTAACATGCGCCAAAGATAACCATGGCCCGACGACGACGACAACCTCCACCGGACCCAACCCCACCACTAGATTCTATATCACTGAATGCAAGCTGAGGGAATAAAGTTATACCTCAGATGGAACCCATTGTTTCACAAAGTTCATCGGAGGGAGGACGACTGATTACCCCATTAGCTGGAAAATCACCCACAACGACAGTGATTCAGTTAAAGAAGCAGACGCGTACAATCATCCCTAAGGGTGGAATTCCCCAAACCCTAGCCCCAATTCACCTAGGACAATGGATGGTAGGTCGAGGCAGTGCGCTAACTGTTTATCACAACCCACAACTACCATCGATTGGTTCACAAGGAGGGATTCCCAACAACACAGTGTGATGAATGCAGAAGCAGCACCCAGAGAATCTATTGTTGCACCAGCGCCATTGTCCCCTAAGGATGCAAAGGAGAAGACCCCATTGGATGCGGTAAGAAAAGTATGCTACTCAGTGAGCTCTAGTGTTATTAAGAATGTTGAAGGAGAACTGGAATGTATTAAACCCCTATCCTTAACAGAGATTCTAAAGGGTAATCATTCACTCCACCCAAGAAAAAACTTGAATATTTCCCACCTGTGATTAAAGATGGTTAACCATTGTGAAATACCCTGTTGCAGTAGAAGCTCATAAATTGAAATGGATTGCGCTTTGATAGGGTTTGTGGTGGGAGGTAATCCATTGTTTAAAGACATGCTGAGATTTGCCTATAGGGGTGTGGAATTTTGTCACTACAGCCCAAGTTTTCTTGCACACAGATGGGTACTTCATATATAGATTTGAGAGTGAAGAAGATATAGAGGTTGTACTTGAGACTGGACCTTACACCTTCAATAGGAGGCCATTAATAATGAAGCATTAGGAGGAGTAATTTTAAATAAGTTCAAAAACTGCCCGATTTCTTCCAATATGGGTAATATTTCCTAGTTTGCCCATTCAATATTGGGACATTGAGAATCTAGGAAGGATTGCTAGCAGTCTTGGGAAGCCTATATGTACTAATAAGTTGATAGCTCAAGGGGAGAGGGTATCATATGCAAGATTGTTGGTAGAGATGGACACAACTAAGCCTTACCCGGATTCTGTCTACATTGAAACTCCCTCATGAAGAATTAAGAAGCAGAGAATTGACTATGACTGGAAGCCAAAGTTTTGCCAAGACTATCTCCAGATAGATCATCATAGTACCAACTTCAAAGCTAACCAACCTGTTCAGCCAGCTGCAAAACCAAAACAAAGAAGGAACTTTAGGCAAGAATGGAAGTCCAAGCCTGATGATCCAAAGTCTAAACCATAACCACAAGCTTCAACTAGTGCATAAGTTGAGCAGCCTACTAAACCAGTCCCTGCAGCACAAATTAAACTAATTAGCTCTCAACCTGTTCTCACTATAGAGGAACAGGAAACCTTGAGACTGAAAGGTAAACGTAAATAAGTGCCTGAAAAAACTACACTGAACAGAGTGGACAATGTTAATACAGAGAAACATCCCATGATGTATCAGAAGAAAGGTGGAATTACTATAAACGAGGGAGGAGGGTTACAGAAGGGGCTGAGAAGGAAGGTACATAACCCTCCATGATTTTTGTTCCTGGAATATAAGAAGCCTGAATAAGCCCTTTAAGCAGAAGGAACTAAAATCCTTTCTGTTAAAGAATAAGGTAGATATGATAGGGTGTTTAGAAACAAAAATAAAAGCACACAAGGCTGAACATATTAGAAGAAATATGGGGCCTAAATGGGAAATATACAATTATTATCTTGCAGTGCCTAATGGTAGGCTTTGGGTGTGCTGGAATCTTCAGTGAGTGGATGTGAGAATATTTTACTCTGATGCATGAATGGTTCATTGTTCAATAGCTGCCATCAACTCACAATTTGCATGCAAGATGACAACAATGGTATAAAAGACTTGTGGAATCAACTCAGAACTCTGAATACTACTATGACTGATCTTTGGTTAATACTGGGTGATTTCAACACAATGCTATAAGTGGAATATAGAATAAATGTTCAACCTGTGTTACTAGTAGAATTGCAAGATTTACAGGATTATGTAGCAGATATTGGCCTTCGACAGGTGACAAAAAGGGGATGCTAGTTCTCTCATAGCAATAGCTGAGATGCTGAGATAAGGGTTTACAGCCTCATAGATTGGATACTAGGTAATACTGATTGGTTTGCCAAGTATAGCAACTTAACAGCCTTGTATCACAGCCCAGAATGCTCTGACCATTCACCAATCTTAGTTAATATTGAGGTTAGTAGGAAACACCTCCCTAAACCATTTAGACCATGTAATGTGTTACTGGCACAACAGGCTTTTCAAGAGGTAGTGACACAAACTTGGGAGGAAAATATTTCTAGGCACACCATGTATCAGGTATAGAGGAAAATGAAGATGATTTCTAGCTCATCTGCCCATTTGAATAAGGAAATGAACATGCTGGAAAGAAGATTAGACGGGCTACATGAACAGTTACAACACACTCAAACATACATGAATAGTTACAACACACTCAAGCACAGTTGAGTGTTGACATGTTCAATTCTCAGTATATCTTAGCAGAAAGGGAAATTATTGCACAAATAGAAACATGGTCCACTATTCATGAGAAAGTCCTTAGACAAAAGTTCAAAGCAACTTTGCTTTCATATAGAGATTCCAATACAAAATTCTCCCATGCTTCTCTCAAGGTAAGACATGCGAGGAACATAGTTTTAGCTATTTGTAATGGGCAAGGGATGGTACTAACTAAGGCTTTGGAGATCTAACAAGAGTTTCTAAAGTTTTTCACTGATCTGCTGGGCACAAGTGCATCAGAATTGCCATGTATTAATGTTGACATAGAAAGAGATGGGAACTGTCTTACCTTAGACCAGCAGCTGTTATTAACAAAAACTGTTAGCAGAGAAGAGATCATCCAAGTAATAAAGGATCTTCCACTAGACAAGGCACCAGGGGTAGATGGGTTCCCTGTTGAGTTTTTTAAATCATTCTGGCACCTAATAGGGGAAGATCTGATAACAACCGTGTTAGAATTCTTTGAAAATGGAAAACTGCTGAAAGAAATCAACTGTATTATTGTAACTTTGGTCCCAAAAGTTAAAAACCCCTCATATGTTAAAGAATTTAGACTTATTGCATGTTGTAGCACACTATACAAGTTGATTTCAAAAGTACTTACTGCCAGGCTAAAATTGGTGGTGGATCACATAGTCGGTCCTTCTCAGTCAACATTCATATAAGCGAGAAGTATATTAGGTAATGTTACAGTTGCACATGAGCTTATAAAAGGATATACTCATAAAGATGTATTTCCAATGTATATGGTAAAGGTTGATTTAAGGAAGGCCTATGACTTTGTGGAATGTTGCTTCCTAAAAATGGTGTTACATGAGTTTGGCTTTCCAGTGAAGTTTGTGAATCTATTGATAGAGTGTGTCAGAACAGTGCAATACTCTCTTCTGATAAATGGGGGTCTGACACCTAGGTTCCGTGCCAAAAAAAAAAAGACTAAGGCAAAGTGACCATAGGTCACCCTAACTCTTTGTCCTTGCTATGAAATATTTGAATAGATACTTGAAAAAACATAGACACATCCCTGACTTCAACTAGACAATCCTAAGTGTGAAAGGCTACAACTTGTTCATATATGCTTTGCTGATGATCTCCTAATTTGTTGGAGGGCTGACAAACCGTCTATCCAACTGATGGTCAATGTTTTTATTCATTTCTCAGAGCTGTCTGGATTACATGCTAACATGGATAAAATCTCTATCTACCTAGCAGGAGTAACACCGAAAATTAAGATAGAAATCATAGAGGAAATGCAGTTCACAATAGGAGAACGTCCATTCAAGTATCTGGGAGTTCCATTATCCTTCAAGAAATTGAGCATCCCATAATGCATGCCTTTAGTTAAGAGAATGACCTCCAGAGTGAAATGTTGGTCAAGCAATTTTTTATCATATAGTAGCAGATTATAGTTGGTCAAGAGTGTCTGGTTTGAGATGCAGACATATTTGGCCCAAGTGTTCCTACTCCCCAAGAAAATCACCCAACTAATGACCAGTGTATGGAGAACATTTCTCTGGATTGATAGTCCAAATACATCAAAGAGGGCACCAGTAACTTGGAAAAAATTATGCTTGCCTAAGTCAGTAGGAGGGCTAAACATTCTTGATGTGTATAACTGTAATAGGGATGCCATATGTAAACTGCTCTAGGCTATAACTACCAAAAAGGATACTTTTTAATTTCAATGGGTGCATAGTTACTATATAAAGAACAGGGATTTGGATGAGATGCTTACTCCTAAGCAAGCAAGCTGGCTTGTAAGGAAGATATTTGATGTGAGGAAATGGTTCCTATCAGGACTATATTGCAACATTACTGTTCCAAGGGGAAATTTAGCATTAAGAAAGCATACCAGGGGTTTATACCACAATTTCCCAAATTTAGTTGGAAGGGCATAACAATGGGGACTGACACTCTATCAAGACATCAGTTCATTACATGGCTTGCTATCCAAAAGAGACTAGCCACTGTTGATAGGCTTGAAAATGGGGTATTAGTGTAAACGAAGAGAGTGTACTATGCAGTTCACGGAAAGTAGAAATGATGAAGCATCTATGGCTTAAGTGCAGCTATGCAAAACATATGTGGAGTGCTCTATTGAACTGGATAGAAGCAGCACATCCAGTTACAACTTGGGACACTGAGGTGAAATGGCTAGAGAAGCAAGTCAATCATAACAAAGCCAGAGCAGAAATACTAAAATTCCTCTTCTCAGCAACTGTTTATCATGTATGGAATGAGAGGAACACCAGAAGATTTCAAGGGATTCAACAAGAGAGCACAAGAAGACTGAAGGAAATTGCTATCCAGCTGCATACTAGAGGCAATCACCAGCGAAAATGAAAGCATATTCTAGCGAAATTGAATTGTAATCCTACCTAGGAGTTCTTGATTTGTATGCACAAAGTTAGAAGCTCTTAGAAGAGATAGTGATTTTAATATTATGAGGTATGGGTCTATAGTCTAAACAGAACCAACAGATTGTACAGATTCACTTTTGGTTTGAAATAAAAGTTTAATTTTCGACCAAATATACAATTTGTTACAATTGAAAAAAGAATTAAACTATAATTTGATTATTCATTAACTAGTTGATAATAGTTATCGAATCATGAAATTAGATGTTCTAAGGAATGGATAAATTTCTGTATAATTTGTTACGAGGTTAGAGAGATGGTCGAAGTAATAGATCGGAACGTAGGGAAGTGAGAGAAATGAGATCGACAAAGTTTGAAGGCAGAGAGGAGAGTGTGTGTGTGTGTTTTTTTTTGGAGGGGAGGGGGTAGTTGAGGAGATGGGTGTTTATTAAAAAAGAACTAAAAACTAGGATTCTAAGAGAAAACTAATTAGTGGCTATTGCATGTCAAAATAATTTGATCGCTTAAAAAAAGTTTCCATCGATCGGTGGATATTAGTTAAAATCTTTTTCATAACTAAACTCTTTTAGTTATATATATTCAATAGAATCCAACAAACCCCAAAAATATAAATAAGCAGTATACTGCTTCTTCTGTTCACTTTTATTTGTTCACTATATTAAAAGCAGATGTTCATTTTTACTTATCTGATTTGAAAAACCAAGAGATGATCTACCATTTTAGACCTCTTTTACCCTTATAATTAATGCTTTAATTATTTTCACTTCATTTTCCAACATTAGATGACTTATAATAATTAGAGGTAATATACAGTAAAATTAGTATTTTATTTATTGCTTCTTAAGGAGTGTTGATAACGTCCAAATTCACTCCTTAAAGAGAAAGTGTACTCGGTCGTTTGCAATATAATTTACCCAACTATGAGTCAGGATCGAATCGCACAGAGAACAATATAAAGGCGATCAAGCAAGTAAGGAATTTTTACTTTTAACACTAAGCCAAACACTTGATATATTTTGATTTTGAGAAAATTACAACTATTGCGAAAATGTAAGCTAACCTAGAAAACAAGTAAAATGATCAATGGCCACAAGCATGGATATAAGGGAATTTATACTCAAGTAACGATCCAATGTATTTCACAATTTAACGACTAAGATCGAGTCTATGTTAATAGATAATTATTTTTAAAATCTCATTGAAAGTCTTCCAACCAAATCAATCAATTTCGTTCTAAGCTTTTCCAAGCCTTAGAGTGTGATATTAAGCACAATCAATTTAACCTCAAGTTAACTATCCTATTCCTAGCTCAAATTATTATGAGGTTTAAAGCCCCAAAATCCTTGTTAATTAATCTTTTCCAACCTCAATCCTCTTTCGAGCTCAAATCGAAGTAAATGGGCGAGTCCTAAGGTTAGCTAATCTCTTAAGAAACATTAAAGAACAAGATTAATTAAAACAAAAAAAAAAAAACAAAGACCCACTTCATTAAAAATAAAAATCATATAATACATAATCATAACAAAAGATTCAATCCAAAACTTTAACAATGTATATTTCCACTAACAAGATTAAAATGATGGAATAAAATGCTACACACTTAGATATACAATACAAAACAAGAGTTGAATAAATGGGTAAAGAAATTCTCATTGAGTGCCTCCAAATCTTCAAACCGTAGGTTTAGTTTCTTGCTCACAAGCTTGGAAATATGCCCAAAAATGAAAGTGATTTACCCCAAGTCTTGCTTTTATAATTTCTCAATTTTTTCAATCAAAATAGGACCAAAACAGCCCCATATTTTCATATTTACAAATCTGTCCAGTTTTTGCACTTCTAGCCATTTTTCTCATTTCCTCAATTTGGTCTGATCACTTCTAAATCGCATAAAACCTGTAAAATGAGAGTAAACGACATTAAATGCACTATTTTATCAATTAAATATAGCAAGATTCTAAGATTAAAAAGGAGATAAGTTGGTATTGTGCCAAGTCAAACATTGACAAATATAAATAGACGAAGAGAGTACTAGATTAAAAGTTAATGTGCAATAAAATAAATAACTCTTGACGGGATGAACTAACACGAAGGATCAATATATATCATAAAGCTAGGCATAGACAAGGTGATGTGGCACCTCTCTATGACCTCCATTCCTATTTATCTTTTTTCTTCTTTTTTTGCCTTTTTCTCATTTTTTAAATGATTTATGTACTATGTTAAACAAAAATTAAAAATAGGAAGTTACTCCTTAAAATGTCTTAATTGTCTATGTTAAATGTGTTACATATAACTCTATTGGTAACATTTATAAAAGAAACGCTTAGGTAATGCTAAATTACTTCAACATTGTATTTTTATCTCTTCTCTATGGCCAACAATTACATTTTTCTTTTATCTCTTTTTCGTATTTCTTTTGCATATCTCTCCTTCAATTTACTGAACACAATGAAGTCAGATCCGTTTGCTAAGCCCAAATAGCCAATGAAGTCTGAAAAGTAATGGTGATCCGGTTTCTTAAACCCCACGTAGCTATAGTAACCTATATATAATATAAAGTTAGGCATACACAAAGTGAAGTGACACCTCTCTATGGCCAGCATATACATTTATCTTTCTTCTCCTTTTTTTGATTTTTTTACTCATTTTTTCTGGTCCATAATATTATATGATACCCATATGGATTAAAGAAACATTAATCCCAATAAGGGTTGTTACAATGTTACGACCTTTTATGTTCCGTAGTAATTAATCATTACAGGCTTTCATCAACGGATCAGGTTAATTGTGATTGTCTTTTCCTCAATTGTCTTGGTTAAATTCTCCATTTGAAATCTAAAGAGTCTAGCACTAAATAAAATTTTGAAACGGTTTTTCCTCATTAAACTGTCACCGCCACTATCTTCATTCTTCACACACTCACTATAAAGTGTATCTCCTCTACATGGTTATCAAATATTAGGTCTTCTCACAATACCAAAAGTTTCAAGACAGTGAAAAGCTTTATGCTATGTCTTATGTGCTGCATGGAGTTATAATTTTGTCCTTTTGTTTATCATTTCGGTGAAATATCAAGGATTGACAATTGTATTAGATGTTGGCTAAATTTAATCTTGGAGTTTCTATGTACGCTTATGTATATTGTTCTCAGTAATCTTTTCAATTTAATATGTTACCGTGCTATGCTTGAGTTAATTGTATCAATCCTTAAGTTAGACTAACTATCTCTTTTCTAATAATCTATTACCATGTTATGAAATAATTTAGCTGTATCAAATTTTAAGTTAGATTAGATTTTTCTTTTGTTTGTTGTATCAATTTTTAAGTTAGATAAGATTTTTCTTTTGTTTGATCTTAACAACAGGTACTCTTCTCAGTGATCTTTTCTGTTTAATCTATTACTGTTGTATCAATTCTTAAAGTTGTCCCAATAATTTAAATGAGATATTTCCTTTGGTTTAGGAATCAGTGCATTATTTTCGTTCATTTGTAGTCTATGTGAAAGAAAATCGCATTTCAATTTTTTATTAGTGATGTTGAATCTATTGCTTTTTAGATTTTTAAGATAGAGATAATGTCATACTCAGTGACGGAGCCATCCTTGGTCATTGCACATTTTCGTCGGTTTTAATTACACTATGTAGATAGGTATCGTTTTTTATATATAATGTATATACTATATGTTGAATCCCCTAGATTTCTTAGTGTATTAATTTTTTTGTATTTTGACTCTCCTTAGTAAGTCATACTTGTAATCATAGGGATCTTCACTGTTAATTTTTTTAAGCAGAATATATAGATTATATACGATTATACACACGTTATACATGAATTATACATATATTATATATCTGCTAACTATTTTTAGTTACATTTCATGTGTTTAGCATTCATATCTAATCACTCTTTTAGATTTTCCATTTCACTGAGCATTTAAGCTGAGGTCGATTGATTAAGCGAATCAAAATGTGCTCGAAACTGAACTTTTAAAAATTATATATTTTGTGACTTGTCTAATTTTTTGGTTCGATTTAATTATTATTCTTGACAACTCATACGATATTGCTTATTTAGAGCACTATGAACAAGTGCAAGTAGCTTTCCAACAACTTAAATTAGTTTTTGAAGTATGCACTTAAACGTTTAATTTATATTTGCAGGTGAGTTATAATTATGTCCAGTAATAGATGATATTACAACTCTCTTAGACCAGCTCCAATCTATTTTTCTCTTTAAAATCTTTTACTACATTTTGCCGTTTTTATTTCAATATGCTCAATAAATCTTAACAATTTTGGTAAAAGAAAAAAAAAATAGGATCAAAAGGACTTAACGAAAATGTAATTTTAATATCCACTAGATGGAATTCCCACATTGCCACTCTCTTCATTCTATTTTTTTCTTTCTGCTTTTACTTTATTTACTTTTCGTTTTACATTTTTTTTTTAATTGAATAGAAGATAGACAATAAATTTTTTACCATTTAATGAAACAAAAAACTCAAATGCCTATATATTTGTATTTGATATATAGCAAACTAAGAGAATCAAGTATTAAAACCCCCAACACACACTTCTATATATATATATAAGTGAAGATTTTTTATCTAAGCTCTAACTGTTATAAAGTATTAATTAGAGCTATAAACACATTACAGTCTTTTACGATCGCGCGAAGCGCAGGCTGATACACTAGTCATGAATATAATTCTGATCCAACTCAAAATTCCATGAGTAATTAAAAGACCCAGTAATATTAAAATCATTAAAGTACCTAAATACAACAACATGAACATACCAATATAATCCCATAGGTGGAGTCTGATGAGGATAGAATGTACGCAGACCTTATACTTATCTTTGTGAGGTAGAGAGGTTGTTTTCGATTGACCTGCGGCTCAAAAAAGTGCAATAAAGGCAGGATAAAAAGGAAAACAACGACATCAGAATATTAAGATAAATAAAGCAATCGAAGTTATAACAAGTAGTATTAAAAGTGAAGACTAAGATACTATGTGAATACTAGGCAAGGCTACTAAATAAGGAGAAGATGAGAAGAGGACTAGCTCCATGCTCCTCCCTTGTAAAAATACTACAATACACAGCTACCTAATATCCTTCTATCCTAATCGTCGAGCTCTAAACAATTAATTCTTCTAAATATGGGTATAGTGGAATCTGAAGACATTTCTTATTAATTAATGGTTGCTAAGGCTCTATTTGTTTTTATTAAAATTAAGGCGTTTGAATATGAATATACATTTGGATATTACATTGCATGTTAAGATTAACATGTTTGAATCTAAATATTAACATGTTTATATTAAAATCTGAATACTAAATAATTAAGACCACTTAGTTTTTAAACATATCAACATTATAATTTATTTGTATTGATAATCAATTTAAAATTTAAAATAAAATACTAATTAATTAATTTAATACTATATCAACAAAATATTAGAAATAATAAAATTATATGGTGGTCGGTTGTAATAATGATAGCGATGGTGCTTATGGGTGTTAACTAACAGTGGTAAATGGTGGTGATGGATAATGATGGTGATTGTAGGCAGTAATTAGTGATGATGGTCGTTGTCGGTAATTGCTAATAGTGGTTTTTACTTAAAATAATGGTCAATGGTAGTGGTTGATGGTCTTAGTTATGGTGATTGTCAGTGGTGATTGATGGTAGTTGGTAGTGGTGATTGTAGACAGTGGCTAGTAATGGTGACAACTAACTGTGGTTGTGGTTGAGGATAGTGGTTATGGGTGGTGGTTGGTCGTAATTGAAGACGACAACGACAAAAGTGGATCTAATAATGAAATATCTTGAACGGATAACATCTTAATAATATTAAGATTCTATTACAAATGTTAATCATTTAAATTTATCAAGCGTGGTAAAAGAAAAAAGAACAAAGATATTTAATGATAAAAATTTGAATGATTACTCTATACCTGAAAAACAAATACACTTAGTGATTGAAATTTGAATAATTTGGATTCACGTCTTACCAAATACAAATGAGGCTTAAGTTACCCTTGAACTTAATTACCAAGAAAATAAAAATAAAACTAGCTAAAACTAGATGATAGTGTTGACTTTTTCATCGAATGTCCCCGAAGGGACGATGATGATCTTGACTTAAATTTATGTTGTTTCCATCGCCTTTGCTTGCACAACTTTTCAAATAAAGTAAAAAAGGGTTTGGGATGACTTGTGAGGGAGAATTATTAAACAAACGCAGCTCTTTTTGAAGTCAAATTTGAAACCGCCCGTTCAAGATCATGCTTGTTCGAAATTTCAAATCTTTAATAAATTAATCACTTCAATCCAAATTAAGCTATTAAATATTTATTAATAAACTAAAATTAATACTCCTTTATTCTATTTGATTCAGACAACAAACAATACAAAAATAGGGTTTACTAAAATTCACGAGACAAACAAATTTGCGTGCTGTCTTTCGTATGTTCCCCTTCGGCAGTAGACACGTGGCGACTTCTGGTACCCCTTCGTGTCAACAGTCCAATTAGGGTATTTCAGTAATAAAAAGAAAATCATGGATATTTAAATATTTAAGACTTTAAGGGGTTGTTTGGTGCATGTTATAGGCTGGGATATCCCAGCACTAATTTTTTGTACTGTGTTTGATAGGAGGTATACCTCCTACCAAACACGGTACAATATAATCTCAAGGATAGGATATCCCACCTTATCCCAAAAGGTGGAATAAATTAGTCCCGAGATTATAATCCCAGGATAATTTTGACTACCTACTAAACGACCCCTAAGAGAAGTGGAGCCTATTTGACAGGTGATTTAACAATTAAGCATACTATGCTTTAATTAAGTACATTCAACTGCCTAACAAATTGACAATTCTAACTCCGGCCGTTACACAACTAACAAAAATAAAATAGAATAAAAATATTATCGTTATGATGTATTTTTAAAGAGTATATAGAAAATGACTTTGTTGTTAATAACAAAGTACAGATATAAATTTCATAGAAAGCTGTTTGTACATAATTTAAATTTGATAAAAATTTATTCGCACTCGATATTTATAAAAAGTTAACAACAAATAGCACTTGATTTCATATCTATATATATATATATATATATATATATATATATATATTTAAGTTTTCTATTTCAAATATTGGAAAATATAGCACCGAGAAGCAAGGGCAAACCTAGCCTATTACGAGAGGTACACGTGCCCCCGACAATTTTGAAAAAAACTCTGTATATATATGTGTATATACCTTAAATATCTATGATATATTTAAAAAGACCTCTCAAGCATATCTACTAGAGTGGTCCATTTGGTCAGCGTGCCCTTAGGCCCTTGTTTTTCAACCACGCAACCTGAGTTCGAACCGAGGCTACGACATTTATTTTACATTTTCGGTTTTAGTTGATAATTGAAAAAAATGCATAAAAAGAAGGCGTTGTTGGCAGGTTTCAAACAGACAACCTGTTGCTTGTAAAGGTGTGTCCACACCACCAGTCCGCGGAACGAGTTTCATGTAGATATACTATTTAATTTGTATTTATACGCTAGTACATTAATTCTATGGGTGTTTTAGTAAAACTTTAAGACGGTGTTGCGTGACATAACGTGCATGCCTCCGTCGTCTTCAAATTTGGGTTCGCCTCTGCTCAGAAGTATTTTAAATGGAATAATTAAAACCTTGTCAAGTTGTCCTCTTTATCCTTTCAATTCATATATAATTTCAATGTCTATACAAAATAATTATTTTAACAAAAAATAATTTATAACTTAATATGCTACTATAACGCAACCTGTTAGCCACGACTATTATCAGTTTAGTTGAACTATTAAAATTAAATTCATTGATTTGGTAAATATTTACTTTGCAAAGTGGTACCACTAAGCTACAGAGCTTAACCATGATTGCTTAACTTTTTCAGTAAAAATTCCCCATAATTAAAGAGAAACAGTTGTCAGTAATAAATTTAATGGTCCAACTCTTTCATTTCTTTCTAATTACGATTCCATTGATTTGAGATTTCTGGAATATTCATTTTATTAACTCTTTTTTATTTTTAATTCATCATTAATTCGTGGGCTCAGACAAATTTATACATCCCGATTGATCTTAGACTTTGTTGGATGACTTATCAGTATATAGAAAAGTCATATGTCCTTTCTATTGTAAATTTTCTTAAATCCTAATCAGTAAACCTATAACTAGCATATTCTTTTAATTTGTAGATTCTTTATATTAAACTAATTTAAACGGTGAATAAATTATATTCTGCATTCTCAGATAATATGCTACTTTATTACTTACAACCATATTCTAATATGTAATTAATCATTAGTAATCGAATTGCTTTACATTTCGATCAAGCTATTACATATTTGTACAAAGCAACTTAAGAGCGGTGTTTTGGAGGCAGGGGCATGAAGCGAGACATTTTACGCAATTCGGGGCGAGGAGTAAGCCCCGAGACATGGGGCGCAAGTCTCATGGATTTACGAGACGTATGTCTCATGTATCTTTAGTTTTATAATTTTATTGCTGAAAAATAAGCAAAAGTCAAATTTATATTAAAATTCTGCAAATAAATTCAAATAAATCACCAGTAATATAAAAAAATTATTATAATTATTATTTGAGAAAGGTAACAACATAAAATTGATAATAGGTTAGATAATCTTTAAAATAAATCTTCATCCACTTCATCATCAATCTCCGCACTTATTAGTCCTTTCCACCCTCAATTAATATTTGCACTAATTTTTATTTATATATTCAAATAAGGAGAAGGGTAAAACTTGTATAAGCAATGACAAAAAAATGGATAAAGTTGCTTCAGGAACACGGTGCTATGAAATCTCCATCTTATCAATTTCAGACATAATCATCTAAAAAACTATTTATTGCAGTGATATTTTCTATGAGAGTTCCTTTCTTTATTTCTATATTTTGGCAAAAATCACTATAACATGATAACATAAAGTATAAATATCATTACACCAATAACAAAAATTATAATCAATAGCAAAAATACTTTTAAAACAATAAAAATCAAATTTAACGCTGGGGCGTACGCTTTTCTATTGGGGCTTAGAGTTTTGCGTCCGGGGCTTATGGTTTTGCGCCCGGGGCTTACGCCCGGGGCTTACGGTTTTGCGCCCGGGACTTACGGTTTTGCGCCCAAGACTTATGCCCCAATTCTAGGACGTACGCTCTATGGATCTACGCCCCGAAATATTTTTGGTACATCCCGCTCTGAGACTCGCCCAAAACACTCCTTTGAAAACACCGAATAAGAGAAGTTAAATTTATCATTAAATGCTCTCAAGGAATAATAAGACATTTTAGTGCTTAATCTATAGCAACTTTACATTAATATCGAAGTAGCGTAGAAAATAACTTTTGGAAAAGGAAACACTTCCAAAGTTGTAAAAGATGTACTCAATAAATGTATTTTCATGGTGTTATGGTTTTTCTCTTTCTTTCTTATTTCGACTCAAAACTTTAGAAAATAGTTTCAGGTGAAAATCATTTACACGCTTCAACTTTGCTTTTCCCCTCCCTCAACCTTGAACTAAAAACAACATTCCCCCTTTTATCCTAGTTATCTTTTTAAATTCCTATTTATCCTATATCAACCTTTGTCTTTTGTTACATCTTTAAAATCATGATATTCTTTGTTTTTTAATCTATATAGCAAATTCTCTATAAAAAAATAAATATTATTTTCGAGACGAAAAAAGAAAAGTGAGAAGTAATAATTAAGAATATAAGTTAATGACATTCTATAATAAAATAAATAAGATAAAAAAATTATTAACTTTAAACAAAATTCTAATATCTATTTATACAAGTGAAAATAACAGGTAATAATTGTTTACCCGCAAAATGGTATAATTGCATTTATAGACGTGATTATGAATACGTGGATGGAATTGACTCAATGATATGAACAATAAGTAAAATATAATAATAAAAAGTCCATAATTGAAATTATATCGATGAAGAAAACATCTGGCTCTTGATGCAGCAAGCGTCCTTGATCACAATACGAGGCTTCAGAGAATGAATTAATAAGAAAGTTGTGAATTGCATCCTTCTTTTATGAGTACGGGTAAGAACAAATGTTATTCTATTTAGATGCTGAACGCGCCTGTTAAAATTTGAAAACGTACATATATAACCAGGCTTGCAGTATGATATCCACAATTCATGCGCATAATCGCAACAACTGATTACTCATTCGTCAAGATCAAGCAACCGTTGGAGTGGATCTCAGGATCTTCCGAAATGCATACTGAATTAACTTATCTTGACCTTATCTGATCCCTGCCTTTTATCCAGTTCCTCCTCTCCGAGCCTATGACTCCCAAGACTTTGGCAGGACATATCTTGATCGGATATATAATCCAGACCGCATACCTCTCCTATTGACTCATGTTCAACCTATTGGTACTGCCATATGTCATCACTTCATTCGTCCACATATCAAGCTCACATTTTGCCCAATCCAAATAGTCCCCGCACTTGGGGGTGACTCGATGAGATGTGACCGGGAAGTGGAAATGACTTTTTGTTTTTTGGCAGCAAAGTATTTGAATGGTCTCTGACATATCTAATTAAAGTCCACATATTTGGCAGCAATATATATATCACTAATTAAAGTCTAACTCAAGTAAATCATAACCTACCTCGAATGCAGAACTGGAGCCACGAACTACTCTAACAGAGCTTCCCTTTATGCAGTGCCTCGAAATGCTCAAAGTCTAACAAATAATAATGCTAAGAAAGCAATAAAGTAACTAATTGGAAGAAGAAACCATTTGGGGAAAATGCCCAAAATTCTCAAAATACTCCTAATGAATCATACGAGTAAAATAAAAAAATTAAGGGTGAAATTACCCTACCCATAGTCCCAATAATCATAATCCTTAATTATATGGGTTTCTATTCACATTAGACCCTTCAATTTCATTAATTAGTCAAAACCCCCAATTTGAGTGAAACCCTAAGTCTCATCATTAGATTCTTGAATTTACGAGCAATTCAATCCTAGATTGTGTTAATCTACACTTCCAGATGATACAAAAGTAGGTTAATTAACAATAATCAATTTATAAAAAAGGTTCATGATTAGAAGGCTAGGTCTCATCACCCATTATTCTAGTACTTTAAATCACCATGGAATCTCAAGGAAGAAAGGTAGTAAAGCAAGATAGTAGATTGAAACTTACCCCAATAGATAATTTCCCCCGATATCTTCAAGAATCGCCTCTCCTAGCTCTTGGAATTAGGTTTTTGGGAGTTTTGGACTAATGATTCGAACTTAGGAAGATAAAATGAGAATGGTCCCGTCGATCCGCCACAGCGGTCACAAAGATCATCGTGGCGGTCAAACTGTCCGCCATGGCAGAAAATCATTAAACCCAGGCCCTCGCCATGGCGGTCCCACCATGGAGACACTAATCCCGCCATTGCGGTCACACCAGAAACCAGAAAATCTGTTTTTTCACAAGTCAATCCCAAAATCCCGACATCAATTCGAGGCCTCCTGTACACAAACTAGATATGCAAAGACACGTAAAAGCACACTATTAACTCACCCGTGGCCTCAAAATTCCTAACGGAGGTCTAATTTGCCAAGTCAGCCTCTAAACACATAAAATCAAGTTTCCAACTAAGTACCCAAAATAAAACCAAACCCCTCGGGAACCAAGCTAACCACCCCACCAAGTCATAATCGACTCTCCTGACCTCACGGAATCGATGAAATTCTGAAAAACGTCCATTTATCCAAAAGTCAACTATCGGTCAAACACTTTCACTTAAGGATTCTAAATCATTCACTTTTCATTTGAATTGCTCATAATCTCGTAAATTGGTCAATAAGGGTAAAATGATCAAAAGAACATAATGACCTAACATGTTGTTACATAGTTATTGACGAGGAAAGCATGACAGGCCTTCGGGCATGGTGTGGAGGTAAATCCAATTAGGTTGGTATTGTCAGCTATTTGTGGGCTTGTCTCCATTTTTGCTAACAAGTTATGATGGTTGCTTGATCTGTTTGTCATTTGATTCTCATCTATCTCATGGTATTGGAAGGCCGAAATTAATGAATTAAGTTGTGTTCAGTATCTTGGCATGCATTATTTGATTTTATGATATGTGTTGTTATACCTCACTTGGCTTATGGAAATGGAGGAAAATATTAAAGATTTGAGTTCGTTACGCATTTTATGGCATGTATCTGTTGATCCTATGATATGTGGTGTACTTGAGGTGGATTCCATACATAACATTACATCTCAGATCATATTCCATATGTGATTTGTTATAAGTGTGAAATGACTGTTTCCATAATTTGAGTTGTTGTTGACTTATCTAAGCATTTACATATCATCCATTCATATACATCAATGGTTACTATGGAAATAAGGATACTCTGTGTGGGCCCAAGTGGCAAAGGTAACAAAGGAATTCTGTACGAACCCTAGTGGCGATTTTTTATGTAAGCCCTAGTGAATATTGGTATTCTATGTGAACCCTAGTGGCGTTTTCTATGTGAGCCCTAGTGGATATTGGTATTCTATGTGGTCCCTAGTGGCGATTTTCTATGTGAGCCCTAGTGGATATTTCTGTGTTAGTACATGAACTTTGCGCGTCCCCCATGGGTCAAGACTTTGCCCTTAGCATGTGTGTACGGGTACGGAGAGGATGCCTGGGAGGGGGGAAAAGGGGGGAGGGGGTTGCATTCCACATCATTGCATTGTATATTTTCTCATGGAAATCTTGGTTGATTGTGTTGACTGGAATTGTTAATGACTTGTTCGATTTGGTGTTTGATTTCAAGGTCTTTTTATTGAAAACTTGACGGATTGAGGATTAGAGATTTTACCTAGATCTATGATATGAGAATATGGAGATACAGTATTGTAATTATTGTGAACTGTTATCTGTACATATTTAGTGATTGTACTTGATTGCGTATCTGATCTATCTGTTTATTTCTGCTCATTTTTATGCGTTACTAATCGTTGTCGGCCTATGATATCTACGAGCCTAGTGTTGTGCTCATACTACTATTACTACACACCTTATATGGTGTAGAGTTGTTTCTAGGTGAGTTCGAGTCTAGCATTGTTTCCGAGGCACTCAACGGAGACGTTGGGTGAGCTATTAGAGGATCCGGTAGCCCAGCGTTTCATCTATAACTTTTGTTATTTCTTATCTTTAGACAGAAGCGTATTCATTTAAGTTTGTACTATATTTCAAATTGTATATTCCTTAGAAGCTCTTGTATAAGTCTAGACCATGTTCTGGGGAATTTGATAATAAGAGTATTTCTTCTGCTTGTTTCCACTGCTTAAACTGTTGGATCGTTTTACATTATTGTGTTTTCGCATTTTTAATGTCTTGAAGAAGGTAATGATTTTGGGAATGGTTCGCCTACCAGGGGATAGTGTAATTGCCATCATGACCCGTGATTTGGATCGCGACAATATATAATAATTATTTTTTAACCCTGGTGCTTATAGACTTTATCGAAATTCATTAACGTTATAAGTAGGATATCCCTTTTATGAATTTGTCACAACATCTAATAATGCTATTTTTTATTATTATTGTCATTTTAATATATTAGTTGCATTAAGTATGTATATATGTATGAACATGGATGTGTGTGTATATTTAAGTTTCCCTTCTCTCTTATTCTCTCTTATTTATAAAGGTAAATGAGTTTTGGATGTTACTAATGAAATATTTTCTAAATTATAATTTAAATTCATTAAAAATATTAATAGATAGTTTTTTTAGGAATTTATTGTAAAATTTACCTCTATTTTATTAATTATTTTTGTATTACTGGTATTGAAATATGTTTATAGAGTTATTATTACCGGCTGTTTTCACTTGTATAAATAGATACTAGATTTTGTTTATTGTTCCTTTTTTTTTTATTCTGCTTATTTTTTCATTATAAAATATCCTTAACTTATATTCTCAATCATTACTTCTCACTTTTCTTTTTTCGTTTACAAAATATCTATATATATACAAAAAATTTGTTATATAAATTAAAAAATGAAGAATATCATGATTTTAACGAAGTAAAAAAAATTTAAATAAAGGTTGATAATGTAAGGGCAAAATAGGCATTTAAAAAGATATTAAGGATACAGGGGGGATAATGTCTATTGTTTAAAGTTGAGGGGGAAAGTTCGATTTTCAAAGAAAAATTGATGGATGTGAATGATTTTCACCCAAATAGTTTCTAGTCGTCTTTTAATTTTAGATTTAATGATTCAAATATGCATATATACTACAAGTTTCGGATTTCCATTCAAAATGTTAGAGCACGCACAAAGAACTTAATAATAATTTACTCACTTCTAGAAAGCCAAATAAGCTATCAAAAGATTGATACATAATGAACATAAGAGCTAACTGGATGAAAATCCCCCTAAATTATCATTATTTTGCGAGTTTCATATTTAAAATATTAGATGTTCCATCTATTACTAGATTAAAACTCCCTTTAGATTAAAATCCTTGATTAAATATGCTGCAAAATGTTTGACATGACTTGCTGAGAAACTTGTGAGATGAAAATAGCGTTCATGATATTTAGGGCGATTCTGTGAGTATGAAACTCGCAAAGTAATGATAATTTAGAGAAAAAATATATGATTATTAAGGGGAGAATTTAACCTCTGGACCTGGTTGGCCATGAGAAATTTTCACTTTTTTTTTGGATTTTTTTTCACTTTATTTTGAAATTAGCGTTTGGCCATGAAAATTTCAAATACAACTTGAAGTTGTATTTAAATTTGGAAAACATCTCAAACCTTATTTTTATTTTTTTCACTTTCAATACTTTCAAACAATCAAATATTATTTGCAAAAACTATAACCTAACACAAATTCAACTTCAACTCAAATTTTAAAATTCTAAATAAAGTGAAAAATATTTGATTCATTGCCAAACGCCTACATAGTTTAGTCTTTAGAGAACAACAAATACACATTAGATAGTTGCTTCAACTACTTGCTACTACACGTTTAGTACCCTTTTGAAGTAGCTACCAAACAAATACACATATAAAGATACTTACACATGTACTGTATCTGCAAATGCCTAGAAAACAGAGCCCTTCACGCCACAAGCCCCAGTCCACCCACCCCCAATTTGGCGTGGGGTAGGGTGCCCTTTTTTTTTTCCTTAACTTTATAGAAAGCATTCAAAGACCATATAAACTCTCTCTCTTCACATTTTTTTGTCTGAATAAACATCATCAAGACTTGACTCTTTATACTATAACCAATTTTTCAATAATCCAATTTTTTTAAAACTTTTTTAGAGGACCCAAAACTTCTGTTTAACTTATACATCTCTTTGCTTTCACCATATTTTTGTATAATATGTGAGTATGTGCAAACTCTCTACTTTTTAAATTTTTGTTATCTGTTGTTACTGTACTTTATTGTATTTGGGGTTCTGTTTCTCTCTTTTCTGGAGAATAATATAGAGTTTAGGGTATCAACTTCTTGCCCCTATTGACCACTTTCCATACTTGGAATTTGCAATATTTTTCTTGCTATTTTTGGATTCCTATGTTAATTAGTTGACTTGGGTATGGACTTATGATTGTCAATTTTTGGGTTTTGATTTTTTGGTCAATAATTTTCAGGGATTCTGTTGTTTTAGCCATGGACTGTTATAAAGTTATTATCTTTAGGCTGTTAGTTTCTAGTTTTAGGTCCAAAGACTTGATTTTTACTCTCTAAATTTGGATTAATTTGGTAATGCAAGTAATTTTCTGTTTGGTAGATTGTAACCTCCATCATCTTTTGGTGAAAAAAATACTTGATTTTTAGCCATGGACTGTTATAAAGTTGTTATCTTTAGGCTGTTAGTTTCTTGTTTTAGGTCCAAAGTCTTGATTTTCACTCTCTAAATTTGGATTAATTTGGTAATGTGGGTAATTTTCTGTTTGGTGGATAGTGACCTCCATGATCTTTAGGTGTAAAAGTTATGGTTGACAGTGCAGATTTTTTTTTTTTTTTGGTTGTGTGAGTTTTAAGGTGAACAGACTATATATCATTGCTTTTGGTAAATTATGATTAATTGATTTGGAGCTTTCTGGTGTAGATAATTTGGAGTTATGACAAGGGTAACCCGTGATTTTGGAGATACAATGCAAAGGGATGCTGTTCCTCCTGTATCAGCAGATGTGATTTTCCCATCTAGTCGCTTTCCAAATTACAAAATTGGACCTAACAATCAGATTGTGGAGGTCAAGCAGGATTCTAAGGCACTTACAATGAAAGAGGTGGTTGCTCGAGAAACTGCCCAGTTATTAGAACAGCAAAAACGGCTCTCTGTTCGCGATCTAGCCAGTAAATTTGAAAAGGGTCTGGCTGCCGCTGCCAAGTTGTCTGACGAGGTACGGCCTTAATTATGAGTTGATAATTCTACTTCTCTTGAATGGGTAGTTCTATAGTCCTCACTCAGAAGTTGCATTTTAACCAATCAACCCTGTGATAACCTAACAACGAAAATATACCCAGTGTGGTGCCACAAGTGGGGTCTAGGGAGAGTGGGGGTGTACGCAGACCTTATCCCTACTTTTGTTGGGGGTTGGGGGGTGTAGAGAGGCTGTTTCCCATATACCCTCGGCTCAAGAAAAATGTTTTTCAAAATAGGGTTGAAAAATGCAATAGTAAAGAAGCTAGGGTGAAAACATTGAAGAAAACAAAAGCACTAACAGAAAAGATAACCAAAGTAACAACAACTGCTGTAGTACTAAAATTGAAGGGATAAGACAGGAACATGGAATGTATTCCATTTTTAGCCAACTTACCGCTGGTAATGCTGAGTTTGTCATAAAGAAGTGGATTTTGATACATAACCTCTAGCTTTAATGTGTTACATCCTTTACTCCATGCAAGACACTATTCTTTTCAAGGGACAGAGGATGCTTTTATTGAACAGCCTTAAAGGCTCTACAACAACAACAACAACAACCACCCAGTATAATCCCACCAGGTGGGGTCTGGGGAGGTAGAGTGTACACAAACCTTATCCCTACCTTGTAAAGGTAGAGAGGTTGTTTAAAGGCTCTATGGTAATAAAAAAGTATCTTATATGTGGACTCCAGGCAAGAATGAAAGATGCAGCTTCACTAGAGAAGCATGTGCTGTTAAAGAAGCTCAGAGATGCTCTTGAAGCTTTGAGAGGACGTGTAGCGGGGAAAAACAAGGATGACGTCGAGGAAGCTATTGCTATGGTTAGATTTTATGTCCTTTACATGCTTTCTTTTTCTAGTTCAGTATGCCCTTCTTGAGTGATATGGTTATTGCAAGTTGAATATTCCTGCAAGGAAAAAAATCTGAAAACCTACTTTCTAATGTTATGCATGCAGCAAACTTGCTGTGCTCACGTCCTGTAACATTTAGAATTATCAGACATAATATTATGTACCGAAAAAAGTATATATGCGAATGAATACTGTCATTACTATGTATAACACCAGAGCAAACCTGTACCATGCTTCCATATATGCTGGCCTTGGTTTTGCAGGGACTTTTATCACTCTGGACTCTAAATTTGGCTGGAGAAGCAGAGAGAAATACGTGTGAGCTAAGGCTCTGTGTTTAGAAAGAATTTGACTTGCTTGGACTAAGCGTGTGCATTTCTTGGATGTTAAACTTGGGTTTTATTAGATATCACCTGAAATTTTCATGGACAGGATTTTCCCACTAAATTGTCGGTCCAACTAAAAAACCAAATAATAATCTTTAACTTTTCAAATCAGAGTGATTAGTCATTGGAAAAGATCTTTTAGAGGCTTCATGCACTATAATAGAATCTAAATTTGGATGGTGCGGTTAATAGAAACATGAAATAAAACATGAAATAACCGAAGTGGTTGACTAGTTCAGATAATCTCAAGACCCATTATTAAGTATAAACGCGTTTTGTCTACGGTTGTGAGAAGTGCCTATAGACTTTAACTATCAGAAATTTGCTGCGTCATACTTTACAGCTCAATCCTTTTCAAGGTTGGGCTCAATGTAAGGAGAGCTTTGATTAAAAAAATGGTATACTGCTTCAGATTTTAATCGGGTCAATATTGCATTTGTGGAAAATTGTCCTTCTACTGCGGTGCTACATGCATCTTCTTGTGCTTTTATGCTGCATGCATCTCTCTTAAAATAACTGCATGTGAAGAATCTCCTGTATATGACAGTAGTTGCTGTTGAAGATTTCTTATTTTGCCAACATCTTAGCAGTATATTTTTGTTATGTTGAATTTTTCACAGGTTGAAGCTTTAGCAGTACAATTAAGTCAAAGGGAAGGAGAACTGATTCAGGAAAAGACCGAAGTGAAAAAGCTTGCAACGTTTCTGAAGCAGGTAAAATATAATACTACCTCCGTTTCAATTTATGTGAACCTATTTCCTTTTTAGTCCGTGCCACAAAGAAGGATCCATTTCCATATTTGTAAACAATTTACCTTTATGCAATGATTTACAACCATACAAAATATATGCGCCTCATTTTACACCACAAGTTCAAAAGTCTTCTCTTTTTTCTTAAACTCCGTGCCCAGTCAAATAGGTTCGCATAAATTGAAACGGAGGGAGTATGTGTTAAGAAGTGGTCTTGTGTTTTTCTTTCTATTATGGACTCTGAATAGAACTTTGCCGAGTCGATTTACTTACTTGATTGTAGGATGCTTATTCTGTCTGTTAGTGCAGAAAATTTTCTGGTAAATGGCATGATTAATAAGAAATGTAGTGCTGTATTATCTTAGAGGAGATTCTTGAGGTATATGCTGATATAAAATTTCTTCAGTGTTTACGCAATTTTCTATCTGAGTCTAGTTACCGGTGCAACATGAATATGGACATAAGTGCAAAGAAATGTTTACACTTTTTTTCCGGTTGAGTCTAATTTCTGAATATGGATGTTGATACGACAAAATGATTTTCAAAAGATATATGGCTCCTGAGAGCATATAAGAGAACATATTTTTTCCTTGTTGACTTAACAGATTTTATAATTCGCATTTCCTAGTTGCCTAAGTCTCTTTGATATGCCTTGTTACTTGGATTTATTCATTGGCCTAGAAGCTCGATTATAAGTTTAACAATTTTAAATTTCGCTTGCATGTGGCCGAAATGTTCAATTTTGGTTCGTAGCATGTTTTCAGTGTTGTAGGTGGTCAAGTAATTACCAAAATCATAGTCTTCTTGTGCTTTTGTCAACGGTCTGGATGCCCATCAGCCGTTACTCACAAGTCACATGTTATCTATTCTCATTATTGCTCTGTATGATTAAATCAGCAATTTGATTGATTCCCACACTTATAGGTATTAACATCAAATATTTTTTCTTAGCATAGTCCAAAATAAATACTAAGGAAATTGCTCTTACTAAGTAGTTTATGCTTTTAAAACTGCTAGCAAGCTTCTCTAGGGTGGGTGGCGGTCTCATTGTCCCCGAGTTTCAAAGGTTGTGGTTGACCTTTGGACCCATGCAGATTTTTCAGTCATAAAAAAGAGTAAAATTGGTTTATTTATGTATCTGTAATCTATAGTTCCTTCTTTTGTATCGTCTATATGGATACATCAGCGATACAAGATCAAGTTTGAGAACAATAAATGGGATGTTAGATTATAGATGCTTAATAAGAGTGTTCTATTTAGAAAGTAGCCGTTATTAGAATGTCAAAAGAGTATGTGCCTAGATTCATTAAATTCGGATATTTCAGATTTCATGGTCTAGAAGCAATATTTTTTTGACAATGGTCGTGTCAGGTCCAGCTTGTGTCCACCTCTACTATTCCACCGAGTATCTGCTACCTCCCACTAGCACAAATACCGGGTAATTCCGCCGATCCATGCATATGCAGTTGGGAAGAAAGAAATCACCTTGTATTTTTTGTTTCGCTGGGATTCAGACCCTAGTCACTAAAGATACAGCCAATTCATTGACCACTAGGCCACATCCTTGGGTGCTAAATCTAGAAGCAATTTCTAGGAATAACTTGAGATTGTTTTCGTCCTTATGAGTTGTCCCTGTTAGATATTTGTGTTTGGATTTAAACTATGATGTGAAACTCCCTTGTGCTTCTTTAGGTAAATTTTCTTTGATTAGTCAGCTTGTTAAGTAATTACTCCAATTGATGGTCTATTGTTGTAATCGCATTGATAAGTTTGTTATAAATGTAAATTGAATACAAAGTGTCCCTTTTCTAACAACTTAACCTTTAGTGAGGCGGTTTACATATATTAACATGGTAACAGAGGTCTTGAATTCCATTCTGGCTGCCACTGTCAATAAATATTTCTGTGTAATTGACCCAAGTTAAAGAAAAGGCCGGTATATGATGGGGTGCAAATCGAATATAGATAAATAGAAGTGTCTAATTTTTAACTGTTTATGTTTTTAGATGAGACAGTTCACACAATTTAACAAGTTATTTATGTTAAAAGTAAAAATATATTTGCTTAAATCTTCCATGACTTAAATTATGTAACTTCCTGATTTTGAGATTTGACAAAGCAATGCGCATTTCCATAGTTTGGTACATTAAACTGTAAGTCGATTGTGGGTGTTAGAACATTTATTTATTTTACGATAAGTCAATAATTATAGGCTAGCCATTTGGTTGGTTTGATTAACTATTTTTAACACGCCCTCTTAGACCTGTTTAGACCTGTTATGGTTTCCTGATCCTCAACAGATTATCTACACAGCTATTTGATTGTAAACTATTCAGTTATTGCACGATCTAGTTGAATAGCAAGTGAGAGGTGTCTCCTTTGTACAGGCGGCTTCTACTCTTGTAACATTCATAACCAACCAAATGGCCATTGATTGTAATGTTGAGGCTAAAAATGAACTATGGGGTCGGTTTGTGTTGTAGTTTAATTTCTTGAGCTATCCCACAAATTCAATCTGTAGGCTCGGAGTCATACCACTTTCTCTTTCTCTTTTTATATCTGATCAAAGTGCTAATACATCCCATATTTCTCACTTTTCAGTTGTCTTGTCACTATTTTTCGTTGTTACTCTCATTTTATTCTGATCGACACAATTTGTTCACAGGCTTCTGAAGATGCTAAGAAACTTGTTGAGGAAGAAAGAGCTTATGCAAGGGCTGAAATTGAGAATGCTAGAGCAGCTGTCCAGAGAGTGGAAGAGGCTCTTCAGGAGTATGAGCGGAAGTCCGGGGCCTCAGGAAAGCAGGTTTTCTTAGCATTGTCCATTTGTGTTTAATGTGGTGGAATTCTTACTTCTCTACTTTTCATATTTTGTTAATTGATGTTTTTAGTTCTGTCTTGAGTAACTTTTCTCTCCCTAGTCCGTATTTTCTTCATGCTTTGTTAAAAGCCTTTTGGTTCTTTAACGGTATATCCACGATTTGTGGAAATCACTATCATATGACGTACTGTTTCTTCATTTTTGGATGTTCTCTCTTCCGCCTGCTGCTCTCACTCTATTAGGATTGTTGGTGTGGAAGTGAAATTTTGGTCGTTTCTTCGATATTTTTGCACAAATATTCTTATGCAAAAATTTTTTGATACAATAAATGTGACTTATTATTTGTACATTGTTCTATTCCACATTTATTTTTGGTTTATTTAAATCTTTAATATTAGCAGCTTGTTTTAGCCCGCAACTTTTTCTCTCTGTATCATGCTAACCTAATATATTTGCTGGATTTTAGGACATGGAGGAATTAATGAAGGAAGTTCATGAGGCAAGGCGAATCAAAATGCTACATCAACCTAGTAAGGTATCTGCATATGACTTTTTCTACTGTGATGTTGCATTAATTCCTTTTAAGATTTCGTCAATTTTTATTTTCTCTATTTGGTTATATTATTTAATCTTGGTTGTATATCTGCTTATGCTACGTGTGTTTCTCTATTTGGTTATATTATTTAGTCTTGGTTGTATACCTGCTTATGCTACATGTGCAGGCTGACAGATGTATATATGTAAAAGGGAATTCTTAGCATTATGAAGCGACCTTGTACAGATCCTTAATATGACTTATTTTTAATCGAGTAACAAAGTTTTATTAAACAAATCGGAAAAAACCTTAATCATAACTTATAAAGAACTTTTTTTGCTTTTGGTCCCCATCATAACGCATCATTCATATTTTAGCCTCTGCTATCTGAAGCTTAGTCTTCATGTTATCCAAATTCAAGAGAAACCAGCCAAAGATACTTAAAAGACTTCCAAATGATGTTGTGGTTGAGATAAATGTGGTACTTTCAACATGTAACTTATTTATTTATTTATTTGAGAAAGCATGAACTAATTACTTGAAGGCCAAATGTACTACTTCTAGAAATTGATAGGGCTAAAAACCAAGTTTGCTGGTACCAGAGGAAGCAAAAGCACAAAAGACTCATCTAAGTATAACTGAAAACTTCCTTAGATTGCTTAGGTGTGAGTTAGTAGTTTTTCTGATTTGACCAAAGCATGGATGAGGTTTTACTCCGTGTTGGAGTATAGGTTACAAAAATAAGGTAAGTTTTGACTAATATGAAACAAGGACAGTAATTAAATTAAGGAAAATGACCAAAATACCAAGATTCATAATTCCTACGACAACAGGGATTTGCCTTTTGGGTCAAGCTCATCGCACGGGGCTTGCCTAGTGCGGGTTACCTCTCCTGTGTGGTTTGCGAGCTTTTGCACAGGAGCTGGGTTTACCTTGTGCGCACCCAAAAGGTAGTGGCTGCGGGTTCCCATGTCATAAAAAATAAAATAAAAAAATACCAAGATTCATAATTATGACAGAATTGGAAAAATATATCCTATACTATATTACGATTAACCTAAACCTGTGTTGCTCGGATTCTTCAAAAATGATGTCGGGTGCGTGTTGGATCCTCTGAGAGTAGCGCATTTTTGGAGGATCCCACACGGGCACGGCAACATTTTGGAGCGTTCGAGCAACATAGACCTAAGCTCGAGTATGATCTAGAACATTCGAACAACAACAACATACCTAGTGTAATCCCACAAGTGGGGCTTGGTGAGGGTGGTGCGTATGCAACCTTACCCTACCTTGTGAAGGTAGAGAGGCTATTTTCAATAGACCTTTGGCTCAAGTAAAGCATATCAAATCATGTCTGAAAAGGATGTAAACCATTCTAACATGCAACAAAATAATTTCTCGACTTTCTAATACGTGTTGGAAAGAATATCGTATTCGGCTATACGATTAACCTAAACATGTAGTATGATCATTCTAACACGAACAAAATATATTCTCGACTTTCGACATTACTAATACATGTTGTCCTATACTGTTAACCTAAACATGTAGGATAATCTAGAACATTCTAACATGTGACTAAATAAATTCTCGACTTTCAACATAACTAATACATGAGTCTTCTGCTGACAGGTCATGGACATGGAGCATGAGCTTCAAGCATTGCGAGTGCAGCTTGCAGAGAAGTGCAAGTATTCCATACAGCTCCAGAAAGAGGTATCAGCAAGACCTAGTTCAAAAGTATATGCATGTATCTTTTGATACTATCTGGTTATTATGGATACTTTGGGGATCATGAATAGCTTTTTCCTTTGGTATATTACAGAAAATAAAAAATTAGTTGGTTCTAGGAACTATCCGCAGTTCCATCTTTTCAGCAGCTTGGTAATTCGATCTTTTGAATATATTTATGGAAATGTAACCAAGACAACTGCCATGGCATGAAGAAAAATGTGCTTTAAATGAAACTTTTTTTCTCTGTAACTGTTTGGTCCCGGATAGTTCCAACTTGAGTATAAACAAGCAACAATGTGCAATCAGATAGCAATTAAATTGATGTAAAGTGCTGACATGCATCTGGAGGCAGGAAAATAAAACAAAATATTGGGGAATTATCATCATGTTTAGTCTTCGGATAGCATCTTGAAACTTTTTGTAAGTTGAATTTTGTTATGCTGCTCTTTGGAAGCTGTTGCTTTTTTCGCATTGTTTTTCACTTGATTTTGTTGCAACTGCAGCTTCCAGAAGGTGTTATATGTCTCTGCTCTTTTGATGTATATACTTGTTATTGATATATTGTTTCAACTAATTTGTCATATGAGATATAAAATAAAGTAATAAACTTATCAGTAACACATGCTTAAAGATATTTAGCTGTGTAATCTTGGGAATCACATGCACATGATAAAGCGTAAAAACTTGGGGGTCGTTTGGTTCAAAAATAAATTACGCTGGGATAAGTTATGCTGGGATTAATTACGTTGGGATAAGTTATGCTGAGATTAGTTATTCTGGAGTTATTTTTTATTGACTGTTTGGTATGTTGGACTAAAAGTATTATACATTGGATAATTTCTAAAAGAAGAGGTTTCTTCTTAATCCCGGGATAACTTATTCCACCCTGTGGCAGGTATAAGTTATCCCAACACTATTTTTACTCCTGGGATAACTTATCCCATGATTACTAACCAAACAAGGGATAAGGAATTGCTAAATTCTTATCCCAGGACTATTTATGTTTATCCTTCGTACCAAACGACCCCTTAGGGTCTGGAGATCTTGTAACTTAGAGAAAGAGCATATGGTCTTGACTGAAATGAAAGTATACCTCTTTAAGAAAAACTGGAAGTCAAAGGCATTGATGAGAATAATGTTAATGAAAGAAGTCAAAACAATGTTCCTTGAGTCTCTTGTTCTTATTATGTTACCTTTCTCAAACTCAAAAAAGAATCTCTATTTCTTATTGTCCCTTCATAAAATTTTCTCTAACACGATTTTGATAATAGTTCCAAGTTATGCTATAAAGGCAAAGTTGTAATCTCAGGCTAAATAGTTTTGATATACCATTTTATTGTCAGCTGGCAAGAAAGATGGGTGAGGATACTGTATCTCAGTTATATGAATTGGATGGCACGGAAGCCCTGGGTTCGTTTTTGCAAATACAGCCCTGTTCTCTTGCTGCTTCAGAACTATCAGAATGTTCAATTCAGTGGTATCGCTTAGCGTGTGAAGGCGGAAAACAAGAACCTATTTCAGGTATCGGAGTGTTAGTTCCTACATTGCCCTGTTTGTTATGCAGCTTGATTAATGTTCTCTTGCACGTCTTGTCTTGGTCCCTGGTGGTGACTGACAGATTGTCATACTTCTCGGCTGCAAGCTTTGGGATAGAAAATACTTGAGATATTGAAACATCTAACATGAGTATTGAGGTTGAACAGTTTTTGGCTATATTGCTCAGACTCCCCAAAAATGTTGTCGCACCCATGTCAGATCCTTCCAAAATGCACTACCTTTGGAGGATCTGACACGCACCCGGCGGCATTTTGAAGAGTCGAGCAACAAGGTTTTTGGTTGGGGTTCTATAACATGGGTTATGCTGCTAAATGGACAAACTAATTTTATTAACATGTTTCCATAAAAAAACACTAATTTTTTAAAAGTATTACTTAATGGTCTTCTTTTGTAAGTAATACTTACCATTTACAAAAAAAAAAATCTTGTATCGTAAGTTCAATTCAGTGATTAGAATTGGATAAGGGGGATAAATTCTGTCAGGCATTTGGTTTGTTGTGGAATCTTTGGATCTGGATCGAGAAAGGCATTTATATCCCGTGTTGATTGGAAATTTCGTTCCCATGGAGGAGCCTATGGGATTAACAGCTGGTTTCACCCCTTTACCGATATTTCTCTTTCTTGCCGCCTAATTCACCTGCGCCTAATTTTTTAAAATGTCTCACATCTTTTATTCTTGATGCATTTATTTATTTCTGAATTCTACAACTAAAATTTCTTTGATAGTCTTTTTAACTATACTTAAAGTTGTTCATATGTACTTGTTAACATATTTTGATGTGAGATACTTTTTGATGAACTACCACAGATAATGCATGAATTACGATAAAGGGAATTTTGTCACAGGTTTCTTTTTGAATGACCCCAATGTCCCCATACAGAACTTATCAAATAGCCTTCTTCACACTAGAGACCCTGTACATGTTGAAATTGTCCTACTGCCTTTATTATAGGTTTTCTTCTGTGAGCAATTTATATTCATATTTTAGCTTCATTAAACTGCTCATGGCTCTTCTATCTAGCATAAAGGTTATCTATTAATTATCTTCCTCATTTTTTAAGTGAGTCATGCTTTTGCATTGCAATTTGATGTGTTGTATTAACTTGTTTCCCCTTCTGGACATGTGTTTAACTATCCTTAATTCAGGAGCCACAAAAACCGTTTATGCTCCAGAACCATTTGATGTTGGACGAATCTTGCAAGCTGAGATCACATATGAAGGCCAGACAACATCAGTGACGACTGCTGGTCCTATTGATCCAGGTATGTTTTGATTCCTGAAACGTAGTGCTTTGCATGTCCTGTTTAATTTTACTATTAACCGACATTAACTTCTGTTGGTCTGAATTAGATATTGGTCTTCATTTCCATACCTTAATAAGGACTAGCACATTTTTCCTTTAACAGCTGCAGGTTTGGGGAACTATGTTGAAGCTTTGGTGCGAAGGCATGACATTGAATTTAATGTACGAGTCCTTTAAATTTTGCTTCTTTATTAGGAAAGTCTCAAACTTTAGTTCTCTATTCATTAATTCCCTACCTCTTTTTTTGTCTCTTCTGATTGTTCCATATAGTTGTATTGTCTTTACTTGTATGTTGCCGCGTGTAGCTCTCAATTCACCAATTTAAATCATCTTACTGCCTTGTAGTTGTGCACTCCCTACCGACACATCATGTTTGCACATTTTAACATAATTAATAAATATATGTCTCATCTCTAATATGAGGGGGGTTTGCAATTCAATTTTGGTATTAGAGCCAACTTATGGTTAATCTATTCTCATACTTGTAAGTTCTTATGAAAGGTCACACGTGAGCACCAAAAAGAAGTTATGCATGCATGAGTGTATCGTCTTACATGGTTGTACGCTGGTCGTGTGAAGACTTCCAAAGAGGGCCCACTTCAACATTACTCCAAAGAATTTTAAAATGATATCAATGCAGGCTGTGGTGCTATTGTCCAACTTCACCCCTACCTGTTATAAAAAAAGTATTTGCATGTTTTTGATGCAAGGAAAACAATCAGACTCGTACATGAAGGGTTGTTTTAGATAAACTCTAGTAAATAGAAGTGTCCATCCTCTAATAGTTTAATTTTTCAGATAAGGCAATAACATAATTCGACGACACTTTCTCCAATTTCCAAAAGAACATAAACCTGAAAATGTGAATAAGAGTAAGACGGATCGGTTCCACCTTGGTCTATTGACATGATAGCTGCATTTGTCTTTTTCCAACTCCTTACTTGTATGCATGTGTTTATGGGTTTGTAGGTAGTTGTTGTCCAGATGAACGGAACAGATCATACATCAGAGACTATCCATGTACTGCACATTGGAAGGATGAGAATGAAACTTTGTAAAGGGAAGACAAGTGTAGCAAAAGAATACTATTCCACTTCAATGCAGGTATTGATGATTCCTACTCCCTTGCCATTTCTTTCATTATGTGTTGATCGAACTGAGTGGCCAGTTATTGCTGATCAAAACTTTGAAATACTTGGGTTTGATCGAACTGAGTGGCCAGTTATTGCTGATCAGAACTTTGAAATACTTGGGTTTTCTCAAATTGGGGCTAAAGAAGATGAATTAAAGGGGTGGTTTGGTTGCTGGTTAGAGTTATGCAGGGTTTAGTTATTTCATCTTAGAGATAGTGTTGTGAGAGCTTATAGAATAAGAGAAAGAACAATACCATCATGTTGTATAACTAGCAAGGGATATAGGACTGCCCACAAATTTGTAGTACAAATAATAGACCAAAAGAGTACCATGCATTTTTTGGCTTATTATGTTTTGCAAATGTCTGTAGTCAGAAGGGATTTATGCACGAAAATTTGAATTACTGTCTAACGCTCTTTCCCTAACTCATTTGTAAAATTGCCTAGTTATGTGGCGTCAGAGGTGGTGGGAATGCTGCAGCTCAGGCAGCATTTTGGCAAGTAAAGACGGGACTCTCCTTTATATTGGCGTTTGAAACGGAGAGAGAAAGAAATGCTGCCATTATGCTGGCCAGAAGATTTGCCTATGACTGCAATGTAAGTCTAGACTCTCTTCTTTTTGGCTGCAGATGATTATTATATATGCAATAGATATTACTACATACTATAGCCTCATTACATATAGTAGTGCTTCTAGGATAAGTAGCTCATAATGTCTGTCTCTAGAACATTTAACATAAGTCTAGACTTATCATTAAACAAGTATGGGAAAAGCTGTTATCCAGTTTGATCAAAGAAAACTTATGTAACTTTAATTTGCAGATTATGCTATCTGGACCGGATGATCGAGCTGCTCCTGGAGCTTAAGAAACTACTATAATTTCCCCCGGAAAAGTTGTAATTATACTCTGATGTATCTATAGGTTTTGTAGTAGTGAATATGCAATAGGGTTGATTGTTGTGTGGCATTTTAAAACCACCTTCTTGTCTTCTCTTTATTTCTATCTTGATAGCAAGGCATTGTTTTTTCCCTGCCTCTATTTGATTGTAATGATTCTTTGCTCTTGGTTTCTTTGTTTTGGCAAGTGATTGTAATTGAGCTTAACTACATCTGATTTTGGAATGGCTTGTTGTGTTTGGCTATGTTCTTCAAACAACAATCCTTTTTTTGGTTTAGATGAATGATGTAACTAAAGCATGCTTAAGTTCCAAAATAATTTGATCGAAACCAAATTTTATATTTGAAACAAAATCCGAACAAAGTTTTTTTAGGACGGGGCGTTTGGGTTAACATGACAACATTCAATATTTTTCTCCAGTTTTATCTGCATTTTTATCCTCGTTTTGATAAACTATTTTGAAATCCAAAATCCGACATAAATATGTGAGAGAAATTGGCAAATAACTACTTGTTTGACAGCTAATCAAGCTTTAGCCACCATTTTAAAATGTTCAATGTTTTAGTCACTTCTTAACATGAAAATAAAATCAGGAACGTTTAATAGAGTTTGAACATTTAGCAATTTGAACTCTAAGAATTGATCCAAGAATTCGGAATGTGTAGTTTGAGCACCAAGAACAATTCATGGGGTTAAACCTTTATCAGTTTGAACTCCAAGAACTATTCCCTAATTCATGGGGTTAAACCTTTATTAGTTCGAACTCCAAGAACTATTCCCTGAGTGCCTTTTTTTTTTGGCTTGTACGGGATTCCATTGAAAACGACATAGCACCCCACCTAGTAAAATAGTCATGTGCTTTAAGTTAGCGTAAAGTGCAGCATTCTGTAGTATATGAAATGGAAATAGCTATGTTACTTTTTTTCTGTGGAATTCTATGTAATTCTTTGGTATTTTAATGTTTTAACAACATTTATCTGGAGTGCTAGGATGTGAACCTTTGCTGAGTTACTCTCGATCAGTGATGGCTCGAGGATATCTCATGTGTGCTGAAATTATTTGGAAATATTTTTATTCACCTTATTGAGAATAGCTTCCTATTTGTTACAAATTGGCAGAAGTTTCCCATTTCACCTACTTGGAGCTTGTAGTGCCAATAGAATTGTTAACATTAATTCTTTAGTAGTAGACTAAAAACGGTGAAAAAGAGGCGTGAGTTTGGTAGTCAGATTTTGTTTTTAAAGTGATGTTCTTTTTTTGTGTGTGTTGTTCCGTCGGGGGGGGGGGGGGGGGGGGGGTTGTGTTTTTTCATGTTCAGAAAATGCAAGTTGCAGAAATGAAGATGCTGAGATGGATGTGCGGGCATACTAGGAGAGATAAGATTAGGAGTGATGATATTCGGAACAAGGTGGGAGTGACCTCTCAGGGTGATCCGACAAAAAAGGGCAGTGCAAAATCAGGCCGCCCAATCTGACGAGGGGGATTCGTCTTCACCTGCTGCTAGTTAAAGTAATGAACAAAGTCCCTGAGTTGAATAGTGAAGAGGTTGCTAGAAGTGCGGAAGTAAGGCAGAAAGCTCGGTATAAAAATTCATTGCGGTTCTCGGTTGAAGGGTCGAAAGAAATATATGACCATGGTATTGAGCCGATCAATTTGGGTGAGCCGGTTGCTTCTGAGATCAGGCGGCGAGTGACATAGAGGGATACATCTTTCATTATGCCATGCCTGATTACTGCTTTGTGTGACCGAGCGGGCCTTCAGCAGCTGTCCAACTTCGATCATCGCGTCAAGGCATCTCATCACTATGACTTGCTGAAGAGTAGGGATAAAGAGCTTAAGGCTCAGTTGTCTGGGCTTCCTGTTGTGACTCTGACACACTTTCAATCCAAATCACAGGATCATGTGGAGCCAGTGCTTGGGGCGACTCAAGAGACTTCTGCAGGGCCTTCTACTTCCGAGGCGCAAGCTTCCTCGGCAGGGCCAGATCAGCCCCTACCACAGAGCCTGCTACAGTTGCTGCTACTGCTACTGCCCCCATAGACTTGCCAGGTGGCCATTTGATTCCTTTCATTAGACGGACCTTGCATGATTCCTATGTCAAAGTTGACCGAGCAAATCGATAGGTCACTAGTTTAGTGGAAGAATTGGAAGGGTTCGTCGCTAAGCAGATTAAGAAGGCTTCGAAGCTGGTGAAAGAAAAGAAGCGCCGACTTCATTCGAGGATGGATAGTATTGAGCTGCGGTTCGGGGAGTTCATAAAGAACTATCCTGCGGTAGATTTGGGGACCTTTCAGACTAAGCTGAGCTAGTTGAGAGCAAATATGGTAGAGCTGCAGGTCCGAGCGGATGTTGCACCGGTGCACCCTTCTCTAGCGTCGCAGGTTGATTTATCAGTAGCTATTCCAATTGTAAGGTTCCTGGGGGATGACTCCCCGTCCTCAATGAAAGGCAAGAGGAAGAGAACTGAGGAGGAGGATGATGATGATGATGAGGCAGTGTTTGTGAGGTATGCCCAGAGGATCCCGTGGCACTTTTAGCTCCCAAAGATTAAAAGGAGGAGCGACGACAGATGAAGTTGGCCATGCAGATATCCCGTGCGGATGCACAGGGCCCAGGTGCTTCTTCTAGTTCAGTACCGGCCGTCGAGCCACCACTTAGCACCGAGGTGCCACAGACTGAGGAGGTACCTGCAGAGACTGCTATTGTTGAGCCTGACATGGCTCTTGTTTTAGGCACTACCATCAGTGCTCCTACTCCAGAGGCTAGCAAGCCTACGGAGATTCTAGTTACTGAGGTTGACAAGCCTCAAGAGATGACTCCAGACACCAGCACCTAGGGCCCCCCAGGGAGTTCCTACCCTTTGCACTTTATATATTTTATACATTGGGACAATGCATGATTTTTCAGTTGGGGGTGGGACTAGTTGGTAGTTGATTGTGTATATATTTGTATATAGGTGTTTAAGAACCCCCTCGGCTTTTCTTTGTCAGAGTTCTTTTCCCGAGGGGTTTATTTCTGTTGAAACTGGCATGTTTACATTGTTGTTTAAATAGAGCAGAGTAGTAATGACTTGTATGGCGGTGATTTTTTTTACTTATGGCATGTTTTGTCTGTTTAAATAAAAATTGTCAACCCCTTGAAATTTTTTATGCATGTTTAGGAACTGCTAATGATTGACATGATTGATTCATTCTCTGACATCATTGATTATTGGGGTATTGTGGATGATAAACTATCGTGAGGAGGTTGTACTTGCACGAGCTAAAGACCCCTATGCCATTGAGTGTGTCAGTAATTAGTTGTGTTCATACTCTGCAAGTGTAATCTAGAACCTGCCCAGTCTTTCATGCTTGAATGCTTAGGATAGTTTGGTTGTGAAGTGATCGTAGGTTTTCTTTGTATAAATCAGTCACTATTGCCTTATAAACCGTACCCCGTGATGTAAATAATCCCAAGTTTCCCCTCTTTGATCCTTTGACTTTTTTCTTAACTAGCCGTTAACAAACCCGTACCCTTTTTGAACTAATTCCATCTTTGCACCAGTTCCCTCCTTGACACTATTAGAGAAAAAGAGGCGAAACGCCTAAGTTGGGGTGATACAAGTGTGAAGTAGAGGCTAAAATCCTAAGTTGGGGGAGGTGTGAGTTATCTAGCCGAGATTCGATATGGTTGCTGTAAATAATTATAAAGAAAAAAAATCAGAAAATTGTGGCACAAAAAAGATTTAAGTTTCATTAGTAGTGTTACACCTCGGAAATTTCTCCGTACTTGTATGATGAGTGGAATGATGAAAAGTTTGAGTGTATGATGTTTTGTTAAGTCGGGAATGGCTAATTAAGAATTTTTGGAAATAAGAAAGTCGCGGAAAATTTTCAGTCCAGTGGTCGTATATGGCACTATACGGCCCGTAAAGTGATTTACGGACCGTATAGTGCAGTCGTCCTTCAGCTTGCCAAAAATCTCAAGTTCTGCCCAGTAATGATATGGTTAAATACGACCCAGTTTACGGCCCGTAAACTGGTTTACGGACCGTAAACCAGGTCGTAAAATGCCATGTTCCTCAGCCAAAACTTTATGTTTTTAAAATGATTAAATACGGCCATGGAGGACGGATTGTAAATCAAAATACGGTCCGTATATGGTGGTTTACGACCACTGTTCATCCCGACAAGAATTCATTAAAGATCAGATTTTGTGATTTTTAAAGGGGACTTAAGCCTCATTTTAATTCATTATTCATTCAACCAACTCAAGAGACTTCTAGAACTCTCCAAATACTTCCTCCACAAGAATTCAAAAGGATCAAAGGAACCATTAAGATCAACACCACCAAATTCACGAAATCAAGTGTAAGAACACAATAAAGGATCATCTAAGTCAAGAAATCCCACAAAGGGTGGAACTAGGGTTTTGGTTAATTGAAGTATTTCAACTTAAGGATTGTTCAACCATCATCCAAGGTAAGTTTCATGATTATTCCATGTTGTTTGAAGTATTGGAAAGCTTAGACACTTGAAATGTAGAAGAACATAGAAATGGGTCATTATTGAGTGAATAGTGACATAAATGAATGATAGTGGGATTGAACTATGAATATTGAAGTGTTGTGAGTACAAATACGTTATAAATGATGTTTATATCATGAAACAGGCATTAAATGCATGAAAACGCAAAGCCGAGTCATAAGGTTAAATATGGGGAAAATTGGAGGAAAATGGTGGATTTTGCTAAACGCACGTAAATGACGATTGTCGATTATGATATTGCGAATAATATTATGAATATTGGGAGTTGATACAGAACGTGAGAAAAGTAGTATGAGCAAAGGAGACGCTGCCCAACTTTTCCTAGAATTAGCGATGCGTTCTTATAGTTAGTTTACTAATGTTGATACGAATTCTCTTATGAAGGTAACAACGTGATATCGATAGAGAACAAGTGAGCGATATCTTAGCTAAACGACCAAGGTATGTGAGGCTAGTCCTTCTTTCTAATGGCATGAATCTTTTAGCTTGAATCCCTATTCCTTTCATGAGTTCTTACATTCTAAGAAGTTAAAAGCTTATACCTATGAATGTCTATATGAGATAAGTCATACGATATGATGACACTAGAATGATGATGATGTTATTCCTTGCCTACACTCACCTTACGTACTAGTCCTTTCAAGGTAAGGCAGAATGTCCATAATGGTTCCATAATGTAACCGGGGGATCACGACCTTACGTCACCCCGATAGAGTAAAGTTGATCATGAGCCTTATACACGCATTATGATAAGATAAGTATTTTATGATAAGTATATTACTATGAGTATTTACGTTAAGCATGTCATGAGCATTTCACACCGTGCCTAGTTGGCCGGGCAGTCACCGCCAAGGCGGGCAGCTATACGGATACACCATGACCTTCGGGCATGGGCAGACACTACTAGTGGGCGGCATGAGATGGTACCCCGGACACGGGAGGCCTGGACGCGGGTTAATATTATTGATTATCACACCGTTCCGACATGGACGGGCAGCTTGCATATGATGCATACATGTTATGATGATGAGTATGAGTAAGATAGCCTGCATTACTTCATTTATGATTATCAGTCAGATCCAGATGTCTCTTGTTGATTTTATCCCCATAGTATCGACGTCTCCTTTCATTATGTATGCCTCTCATACTCGGTACAATATTCGTACTGACGTCCTTTCTTCGGACGCTGTGTTCATGCCCACAGGTAGACAGGGAGGAGAGCTTGGCCCAGGTCCTCAGTAGCTGTCAACTGATAGATAGCACTCCATTGTTCGGAGGTGCTTATGGCTATTCTTTTGATGTACATTCATATATGCATATTTTGGGCATGACGGAGTCTTGTTCCGTCTATGTATTCATTATGTTAGTAGAGGCTCGTAGATACGCAGTGTGGGTTAGATGGTCTCACAAGATGTTTTCATATGTATGTATATTATTTTGATGGCCGAGAGGCAAATGTATATAAAGTATTTATGTTTTGATTAAATATGATTTTACTACAATTGGTATGTAAAATTGATAAAAGAGTATTAAATGAGCAAGACAAGTAGTAGAGTGAGCGGTGCTCGGTAATTTGCTCCGGGTACCCGTCGCGGCCCCTAGCTGGGTCGTGACAAGTAGCATACCACATCGAGGTCGAATATTTGAGAACCAAAAAAAAGAGGCAAATAAAAGTGAAATAAAAGTGTAGTGTTTAAGGAGGGCTAGTCACTAATACCTAAATAATTATTCTACCCGTCCCTAAGCCCATATTACAAACCGAGAACAAGTCCTAGTGTGATCACAACTGAACCGTCCAAAGTTTAAGGCATTGAAATTAAGGGCAAGCATACAGTATGTGCATTTGTTGTAAATGAACGTCTTTGTGAGTGTGAGTGTTTCTCTTCTCTTTCGTCTTCGTCCCAATTCTTTGTATATATGTGTGTGAGACATTCTTTTGTCTATGTGAGGACATAAAGGTTGATAAGGCGAAATGTGAACAACCATCCAAAGCGACGTTTGTGTGTGCGTTGATATGCCCGATAATGTACTGTCAAAGATTGAAGCTTCATTGTGAATCTTAGAATTCTTGAAAGTTGTGTCGTATACTTGTTCATGAAAAAGAGGTGGTTAACGGTGAAAAACATGCATGCCTGTAGTTCAGAATTAAAACCATTATAGACATTGTTACTTTGTTGTTTTTAAGCATTAGTTGAGTCGTTTAGGTTGTGTGACTTGCTTGAGGACAAGCAAAGACTTTAGTTGGGGGTGTAGAGGTGCCGCATAATTGTGGCACATTTGATGCTATTAACGGAGAGTTTGACTTGTTTTTCAAGCAAGCTAGTGTCATTTTTACGTGTTTTATTATGTTTCAGGTATTTAAGGGCATGAGAGGCTGAAGTGGGAAAATTTAGCATAAAGAGGTCCAAAAGACAACTCATTGTGGAAACAGCTGAAGCAACCATTCCACGAAAAGAAACACGGACCGTGGATTATTCCACGGACCGTCAAACTGACCGTGGAACAGTTCTAGTGATTCATGTTGGAAGAAGGAAATTCACAGCCATTTTCCACGGACCGTGAATTTCACGGTCCGTCAAAAAGAGCGTCAAAAGGATCCTGAGGCCAGAATAATATCAATTTCACCGAGAGCAGAAACATTTTCACGGTCTGTGAAAAGTTCCGTTAGGCCAGAGATGTTATTTATTCTTTGGAGCGAATTGGCGCACAATAAATACCCATTGTAGGGTTTGCATAGATTGTTTATCAGATTTCAGTTTTATTCCTTAGCATTGAATACTCTATAGTTTTTGAAGATTTTTGGGGGGAACAAATAATTGCAAGTTACTTTCTTTTACTTCCATTCAATTAATAGTAAGCATTATGATTTCAATTATTTCTTCTTGTTGTTCCTTCAATATGAGTAGCTAAATCAATTACTAAGGTTGTGAACCCTAGGATGGGTGTTGTGTTATTGGGAATTGAGATTGATATATGTATAATGAATTGTTAGGGTTTATTTATTATTTATTCTTCATTCTTCATTCATAATTAATGGTTGCAAATATTGATTAAAGCCATAAATTTTACGAAACTTGGGAAAATACTTGGGGTTTGGTAAGAATAAATAAGAAGAACTCAAGGCTTTAAACCTTGTTTAATAAAATCACTTAGAAATAAGAAGAATCTACTTGGCACAGTCAACCATTCTTCGTATACCCCCTTTTATATTTGGAAAAATCATAAGAAGAAATAGTCTTTAACTATTGGGAAGCATTAGAGATTCCATTAGAGGCTTAGTGCATTCATACGACGATCCATTAGATGTATATCAAGACCAATCACCATAGCACACACTTTATCTGACGGGGACACAATCTTGGTTCCTTTTACCATATATTTTATAATCCAAAGCAATTAGTCATAAAACAACCAACCTTCTACAAAACCAATGGAATACGACATTAGACCTAAAGAAAGTATTCTACGATTTTAGTAACCTTTTCACACCATATTCCTTGTGGGATTCTACCCCAACCTAGTCGGGTTACTATATTTGACATCATCCGCTTTACATCATTTAATAGGTGTAATTTGAGCGTATCAGTGGGCATGTCATGCAATCTGACAATCTCTCTAATGTAGATCCTAGCTGACATCTCTGAGTTGTAGGTAGCCTGAACTTGAATGAAGTGCGCGGACTTAGTCAACCTATCCACAATAACCTAAGTGGCATAAAACTTGCCCAAAGTCTTCGGTAGACTAACCACAAAATCCGTAGCTATTATCTCCCACTTTCACTCGGGAATGAGCATCTTTTGAGTCACACCACCCAGTCTCTGTTGCTTATACTTAACATGCTGGCAATTCAAACGCTGGGAAACGAAATCCACTATGTCCCTCTTCATCCTACCCCACCAATAATGTTGTCTCAAATTACGGTACATCTTTGCTGCACCAGGATGAATGGAGTATCTGGAACTGTGAGCCTCCTCCAAGATCAACCTAATCAACCCACCAACCTTAGGAACGCAAATGTGCCCCTTAATCCTCAAAATACCCTCATCATCAAGAATATCCTCCTTGGCTTCTCCACTTAGTACTTTATCCCGAATCTTGTACAATTTCACATCCTCAAACTGCTGGGCCTTAATCTGTTCCAAAAGAGACGACCTCGCCTCAACACAAGCTAGAATCTTGTCAGGTTCCGAAATATCAAGTCTCACCATACTGTTAGCCAAACACTGAACCTCTATGGCTAGAGGATGCTCTTCAACAATCAAACACGCCAAGCTACCCATACTCAATGCCTTTCGGCTCAACGCATCAGCTACCACATTAGACTTGCCCGGATGATAAAGAGTGGTAATGTCATAATCTTTGAGCAACTCCATCCACCTATGCTGCCTCAAACTTAGATCTTGCTGATTGAGCATATGCTGAAGACTACGATGATCCGTGAATACCTCACAATGGACTACATACAGGTAATATCTCCAAATCATCAAAGCAAATACTATCGCCGTTAACTTTAAGTCATGAGTGGGGTAATTCTTCTCGGGGACCTTCAACTGCCTCGAAGCATAGGCGATCACCTTATCCTCTTGCATCAACACACAACCTAAACCAATCCGAGACGCATCACAATAAACAGTAAAGTCTTTACCCTCCATAGGTAAGGCCAAAATTAGAGGTGAAGTCAATAACGCCCTGAGCTTTTGAAAGCTCTCCTCACACTCATCGGATGACTGAAAAGGTACATTCTTCTGAGGCAAACGGGTCAAATGGGAGGCAATAGAAGAGAACCCCTTCACGAACGATGATAGTAACTCGCTAATCCTACAAAGCTCTGAATCTCAGTCACCGAAGTAGGTCTAGACCCATCTCTAACTACCTCAATATTCTTGGGATCTACCATAATCCCATCCTTAGACAAAACATACCCCAAAAAATGCCACGGAACTGAGCCAGAACTTACACCTAGAAAATTTGGCATACAACTTCTTCTCCTTCAATAACCCAAGTACTATCCTCAAATGCTTCTCATGTTCCTCCTTATTACGAGAGTATACCAAGATGGCATCAATGAAAATAATCACAAACGAATCCAATTAAGGCTTGAGGATCCCATTCATCAAATCCATGAAAACTGCAGGGGCATTGGTAAGCCCGGAAGATATCACCAAGAACTCATAGTGACCATAACGGGTCCTGAAGGCTGTCTTTGGAATATCCTCAGCTCTAATATTCAACTGGTGATAGCGCGATCTCAAAGAAATCTTAGAGAAGACCGACATACCCTGAAGCTGAGCAAACAAGTCATCAATGCGGGGTATCAGATACTTGTTCCGAATAGTAACCTTGTTCAACTGTGGATAATCGATACACATCCACATAGAACAATCCTTCTTCTTCACAAACAAAACGGAAGCACCCCAAGGGGAAACACTAGGTCTAATGAATCCCTTGCTCAACAAGTCCTGTAACTGCTCCTTCAATTCCCTCAACTCTATCGGAGCCATACGATACGGTGGAATAGAAATAGGCCGAGTGCCCGGCTCCAAATCAATGTAGAAATTAATATTATGATTAGGTTGTATACCAGGTAAGTCTATGGGAAAGACCTTCCCAAACTCACTAACTACTGGTACCTACTCCAAGCAAGGATTATCCGCACTCGTATCCCTAATTTGCGCCAAGTAAGCCAAACACCCTTTATCCCCCAACTTCTTCACCTGAAGGAACGATAATCTTATTGGGAGCAGAGCTAGGAGTACCCTTCCACTCTAATCTCGGAATGCCGGGCATAGATAACGTGATTGTATTGGCGTGACAGTCCAGAATCATATGATAAGGAGACAACCAACTCATGCCCAAGATAATAACAAAATATACCGTATCAAAGATCACCAAGTCTACCCACATACCATAATCCATAAAAGTAATTGTACAAGACCAATAGACTCGATCTACCCCACAGAATCTCCAACCGGAGTAGACACATGAATAGACACGTCAAGTAGGTCACAAATCATATCCAAACCTATAGAGAAATATGTGGACACATAATAGAAAGTAGAGCCCAGATCAAATAATACTAAAGCTGCCCGGTGACAGACTGAAATAGTACCTGTGGAAATTGCATCAGAAGCCTCCGCCTCTGGCCTACGAGGGAAAGCACTATAATGAACTTGTTTGCCCTCGGACTGTGTGCCTTCACGGCCACCCTGACCCGACTGAGCTCCACCTCTCGCTCCCTGAGAATTGCCCCTACAGGACTGATGACCACCTCTCTCAGACTAATAACTGCCTCTACTCGAAGATGCACCTCCACTAACCAAAGGTGTTGAAGCCCTGGGAGTATTTCCTTTCTTCTCCTTAGCCATTGTCATTGCCACAAGCAAACCATCACTAAATTACCACAAAATCAAAAATATATGAAGATCTATATCACCATCGAATCAAATTTTGATAATCATCACAAGATCAGCCCCATCAGAATCTGAAAAATTCACCATGAAACCCTCCATAAAACCAACAACAACAATAACAACACGCCAGTGTAATCTCACAAGTGGGGTGTGGAGAGGGTAGAATGTACACAAACCTTATCCTTACCTCGTAGAGGTGGATAGGGTATTTCAGAAAGACCCTCGGCTCAAGTGCAGCAAATAAAATTAGTTATGAAAATGAAAATACGGCAGTGAAGAAAACATGACAACTAATAAGGAAAGCATATAGAGCATTCAGAAAAAAGAACAGTAATAACAACAAAATAGTGAGATATCTGAAACACAATAAACAACAGATGATAACAAATACCAAAAAGCAAGAAACTAGATGTATATGTATGATACCACGACAGACACGGTGCTCCAGACCACGACAGATACGGTGCTCCAGACTACCACTAAGCCCAATCCCAGCAAAAAACATGACAATGCTCAGCTACCTACTAACCTTCTAGCCTAATTCGTGACCTCCTTTACCTTCTATCTAAGGTCATGTCCTCAGTAAGCTGAAGTTGTGCCATGTCCTGACTAATAACCTCTCTCAATAATTCTTCGGCCTACCTCTACATCTCTAACCTCTCACACCTCCCTCACTTGATTATCTGCGTATCTACTCTTCACATGTCCAAACCATCTCAGTCTCGCTTCCCTGCAAAAGGTGTTCATGCAAAGGGAAAATGAAAAAAAGAAAATACAAGTTAGAAGCATCTACACTTAATGAATTATATAACGAGGATTTAAATAAAAACTTATCACTTAAACACATCTCAAAAGAAGAGAAGAATACATAGGTGATCACTTTCAAGTAATGGTTAACTAAGTGAGCCCAATATAATTTCAGTAGCACAAGGAAAAAGCAACATTTTTTTACTAGCCTAATACTCAGAACCCTTACGAAAAAAAGAAAACCCTCTAGCCCCTCCTCACTTGCAGTGTTCCGATTGCAAACACCCCCACTTGACTAACTCTAGCCAAGGACCACTGATACACCTAGATAAATCTAGCCTAGTGTACCACTCAAAAGCTTGCGGAAACACACTTCCAGCAAGTACACTTTGAGACTTTAAGACACCTACAACCAGCTTCTAAGCAAGAAGAGTAGGTTTACAATTTAAGCACAAATGAACAAAGATTCAGAACAACCTAAAGAACTTAGACTAAATATTGTATCTGGATCAGGTTCTTTAACTTATAGGTGACTTTGTTCTTGAGAGATCTTGAGAACTTGTGTCGGCAGCTTTGCACGATTTAGATTCGGTTTTCAATTCTACCAAATATATTGCCATAATGTTGTATATATAGTGAGAGAATATGGGGTGATAAGAGACCACTTGTTTATTTTGACCTAAAGCATGGGTCTGCTCATTGCTGTACTTGTGTGATGCAAGTGGCTCGGCTTTACAGCTGCCTCTGCCGACAGTGCAAGGTGTACAGAGAGCACATTACAGACCAAGTCTCTTATTTGGTTCTAAAACAGTTTAACAATCATCAAAAGACGAATGCACTTAAAACTATCAATTTCACCTTTTTTTATGATGACAAACTCATAGACTGATGTCCCACTGAGAACCAGCTTCTCACTTGTTCCCTCTGCAAAGCAGACCATCATTGTCAAGGCACCTGCAACATGTTAGCAACATAATACCAATTTCAAATGGAAGACAAAAATTCACACAATATCATCACATATCAATCTTCCAGTTCTTCCCCTTTGCTTAGAGAATTTCAACACATGTTCAACATAATTGTCTTCCCCCTTAATGTTACCTTACAATTATGTCATTCCCCTTTTGGCGTCACTAAAAATATTAAAGCATAGCCAAATGAGAAATTCAGATATATTAACTCATAGCCACAGAGGTAACATAAGCATGAGAAAGATAGAGGAAAGCAAGCTAGAATTATGCATAGGAACAGAACAGTATGCCAATAAAAAGATTAGCACAAGTGCAGATAGTAATCAATTCAGGATACACAAATGATAGTTAAACTGCAAATCTGCCAAAATTCAAGAAAAGGTGGCATCAATTATATCCAAAAGGGATGAAGTCTAGGAGAGATTTTCTGGACAGTGTAGAGACTTTAAGGGGCTAAGCAAGTGTAGGTCAATTTCTATGGGCTTGATGATCTTTTATCATGTCATCTCTGAGTGCGTCCACTTGATTTCTCAACTGATACCTCTCTGCCCGTAGCTTCTCGACTTCAGCTCTTGCTTTTTGCCCGGAACTTGGTTCTTTCGGTCGCTCAGCTAGTTGGGCTTTGAGAAGGGCATTTTCTTCCTTGAATTGTCTGATCTCTGCATTTGCCGCTTCCTAAGATTCAATTAGAATTGAGAGAGTGGATGGAATTCCAGCATTTGGTCCCTGTGGCACAAACTCACACTCCTTTAGGGTGGTCAGAGAGAACTCATGGTCCTTTGTTCCCAAGGAGGCTTTACTAGTTCTTACATTAAAGTGCGCAAATATTTTAATTGAGAAAATTCCATATAGGAGACCAGGTCTGCTACTGTGATGGTAGATCATTCCTCCGTCCTTGGCAAAAGGCCCTTACTGAAAAATTCGAAGGCTCGTTGATGCTCAGGCTTAAGCTTACTCTTTCAAAAACCAGTTGTTGCAAACCCTGCAGCTTGAACAATGACTCTTAGGGATTCTGGAGCTCTTTTATCTGTTACAGCTCTCAGTCTTGCTGTCTTTACTCTTAAGATTTTTTCAAGTGTCGACTTAGTGAGCACACACTCTGTAAGATTTACTGTTAGGGCCAGAGCATTATCAGAGCTGACCAGATTCTCATAGAATTCAATCACTTTTGCTTCATATACACATGGTGGTGGTTAAGTAAAAAAATAGCTGCACCCCTGGAATTCCACCACTTCCATCAAAACCTTTATTTCTAGCTCCTATCTCAATCTCTAATTTTAACTAAGTCTCTCACAGAGTACCTTTTGATTTTGTAGGTCCTTTTTACTACTTCTCCTCTTGGAGAAACCTGATCTCTGTGCTTTGACAGTTTGGGGAAGAGAATAGAGGACAGGATGAGAAGGATGTCTTTTAAACAAGTTAGGTTGACGCTTTTGGAATAGGTGTAACAGAGGATAAGGAATTTGTTTACGTGACGATTTGGCACAAATACTATTTTGAAAGATCTTGGAAGAGGAACGAACCCATACATTATTTGGCAATCTTACAGTTCAAATACATTTATGAGTACTGAAAGGATTACTGACCTGAGATATGGAGACTAGGTCTCTGAACGGTAATTTGAATGTATTAGCAATCACTGTGAACTGTGCATAAGTTCTCCTAATCCTCCCATGTGTGCATACCTGTAATGGTAAAAAAGTGAGTTAGATATAGCCAATTTTTTTTTCAAGGATGTACCTAGCCTCTATTGTAGCCATTGAGGGATCCTTTCCTTCTACAAAATATCTCATCTCCATACTACACACATCCTGCTATAAGGGCTTTGAAAGGAGACCTTTTGACCATAGTCTTGCATCTTGGAGCTGTCACGATTTATCAATTTAAGTTTACTTCTCCTTCTCACTCCCACCCCTTTAGACGATGTCGGTAGTTGGATTTGGGAACCCAAATCAGCTTGGGTCCTTTGTAGTTGTAGAAAGGATGGATTAATGTTCTTTTGGCCCATTCGGGTAGCATGTTCCTTTTCTTCCTTCAAGATCCTTTATTTTGAAGACCTGTTCTTTTCTTTCTCGCACCCTTCTTGACGAGGTTCCTTTATGATTGAACAACTTAAGTCCTTGTTTCAAAGGCTTTTCGGTGGTGATCAGCTTGTCCACCGTGTGTGTATGCTCAGTTTTCCATATTGAAAACATGATTGTTGTGAAGATTGTAGGGTATATTTTCCTCCACAAAGCCAAGTCCTCTTTTCGTGGTTCCATTAGTCTCATTTCTGGAATTAAATTCATCAGACAACTAGCTCTAATTGAGAGTTTTGTCAAGATCGAACTTAGCCCTTTCTAAGTCATTCTTGAGCTGCTCATTCTTTTTTAGTTTCAGCAGTGAGGTTTAGCTTTAATTTCTTCAGCTCCCCTTTATGCTCTAAGAAGGTCTTGCTTGCTTCTCCTATTCTTTTGAAGGAGATTTCCTCATCTTTTCTTACTTGACCTTTAACAAGATATTTTATTGGTTTGTCTTATGAACTTGATTCTTCATATCTTTAGCTAACGCACACAAGTTCTCCCTATCCAGTTCTATTTCATCAAGAGTACGGTTTAACTCTTGTGTCTCTATGATTAGGGCATGATACACATCGATCAACACGCCTGACAGTGATATGAGTTTCCTTTGAGAGTAAATTTTCAGATTTTTCTTTATATCGAAGAAATTTACCTGTCTATTCTCATCATCATCATCCATGTCAGGTTCAGTCATGAGTGCAAGATCTGACTTATGCTCGGTTGTTCCATCATCTATTACCATCATGGACAATTCCCTTTTGTCATATTCACTCTCAAACTTACTTGAGGAATCTCCCCAGGCTGCAAGTGCTTGCTTCACAATCTCATCAATGGCTCCTATCAAGGACCTGGTTCCTCTTTGCAGTCTTGTCATAACTGTCCTGCTTGTTTGAGGACAGTCTTTCATGAAGTGATCAAGTTTCCCATATATATGACGGCAGTAATCGTTTCCTTTGAAGTTTCTACTGGAGCCTCCTATTCTGGGAAAACCCCTACTTCTCTTGATCATTTTGTGAAATATCTGCATGAGATAGGCTATTTCTGACTCGTAATCACTCGAGTCTCTTCTTGCAATTTGATAACTAGGCTCTTTTCCTTCTTCACCTTATTCTTTTCTGCCTTCTTTATGATTGTCTTCATTTCATGAGTCTTAAGGTTCCCAATAAGCTTATTGACTGTCAATTTGCTGAGATCTTTGGCCTCAGAGATAACATTTACCTTGCTATCCTAGGAGTCAGTTAATACACCATGCAATTTTCTTACCAGCTTGGTGGTTGTGATGACTTTTCTGAGAGAGTGGAGCTCATTGATTATGGAGGTGAATCTGGTGCGCATCTCATGAATGGATTCACTCCTTTTCATTTTGAACATCCCGTACTCCGTGGTGAGCATGTCAATCTTGGAGTTTTTTACCTGAGTTGTTCCTTCATGGGCAGTTTGAAGAGCTTCCCATATCTCTTTGGCTGATGAATAAGCTGAGACTCGATTGTACTCTTGCGGATACCACACCCGAGAATCTTCTGGGCTTTATAGTTTTTTTCAATCTTTTTTGTGTCAGCTTCGCTGTATTCCTTTCTCGTTTTGGCAGTGGTCTCTTTATTGTCTTCACTTGTGTGAACTGGAATATAGGGACCATCACAGATGACAACCCATAGCTCAGAGTCTTCAACCATGATGAAATCGTGCATCCTAGTCTTCTACCACCCATAATACTTTCCATTAAATTTGGGAGGTTTGGTGAATGACTATCCTTCTTCCATGTTTGGCACAGCTGCCATTTTACAGATTCTTTCTAGTGTTATCCTTTTAGAAAGAATTTGCTCTGATACCGCTTGTTAAAGGTCGTTTGTCCACCAAACAGCATAAGAGGGACCTGGTTGTGTACCGGTTCCCTTATGCAATGCAGTAAGTAAAGAAGGCACAATTTTACCGTGAAAAACTACTTGCTCAAGGGATTAAAAATCACGACCTACCCCAGTAGGATTTCAACTCAACTACATGAGCAATTTCAGGTTACAACTCTATTGTGAGCTAGGATTAACTCCCATAATCCCTCATCCTTACAATACGCTTATGCAACCTAATAACTAACCCCCATAGTCCCTCCTCACTTTCAGCGCTCCGGTTGCAAGCACCTCCACTTGAATAACTCTATCCAAGGACCACTAATACACCTAGACTAACTCTAGCTTAGTGTATCACTCAAAAGCTAGCGGAAACACACTTCCAGCAAATACACTTTGAGACTTTAAGACACCTACAGCCAGCTTCTAAGCAAGAAGAGTAGGTTTAAAATTTAAGCACAAATGAACAAAGATTTACAACAACCTAAAGAACTTAGACTAAATCTTGTATTTGGATCAGGTTCTTTAGCTTGTAGGTGACTTTTTTCATGAGAGATCTTGAGAACTTGTGTCGGCAGCTTTGCACGATTTAGATTTGGTTATCAAGTCTACCAAATATGTTGCCATCACGTTGTATATATAGTGGAAGCATGTGGGGTGAAAAGAGACCACTTGTTCATTTTGACCTAAAGATTGGGCCAGCTCACTGCTGTACTTGTGTGCAGCAAGTGGCTCATCTTTACAGCTATCTCTGCCGACAGTGCAAGGTGCACAAAGAGCAGATTATAGACTTGGTCTCTTATCTGGTTTTGAAACAGTTTGACAATTATCAAAACACGAATGCAGTTGGAACTATCACATTTTTTATACTTAGAGTGATTTGTTCGTTTTAACTTCTAATGCCCTGTTCTAGTTAAAACTTACATAAAAGGGATGACAACACACTTCTTAAGTTTCTAGCCTCTTTAATCCTAAACTTACTACTTAGTCAACCAAGTAACAATGACACAAACCTTATTACACATAAACATACTTTGATGATTCAATTCACATAGGTATATTTGCAAGTCCAGGTTAAGTCTTTAAAATTATTTAAGTACAAGAAAACAATCTCACAGTGTGTGCAAAGACTAACAATATACTCTTCAAATTTCCATCTTTCTAAACAAGCATCTATCAGTCAATTAAGCAAGAGAGCAAATAAACTCTACCACAAACGTCTTCTTTACCGTTCTCAACACAAAAAATGTTATAGAGCATTTGTGAAATCAGGGTTTGATGTGTCCAAACCACTTAAGTAGGCCAAACAGTCACACAATGCAAAAAGGGTAGCCTTTTATCTTCGCTAATCATAAGTAAGGCAGAGTAATGCTTATTTTTAGCTTAAGCTATGAACATAACCACATTAATATGTGTTTAAATCATATTATGCACTCAGGGGGATGGTTTCTACTAACACAGGAAACTGAGCAAAGCAATTAATTACACAGCGGGTTTAAAGCATGCTTTCAATAACACATGCTATAAATACATATGAACTAAGCCTAAACTAATTCAAGAAGACATGAACCTTATCTAAGGCTAATGCTTACCACACTTAAACCTATAGTGACACATGATTATAAATTAAACTAGCTAACTCACATGCTAACACATACAAATCGGACTAAACCTAAGCAAAACCGATATGAATGCTTATTGACATTATAACAGTTAAACTAAACTAATCTAATCTAATCTAACTAATGTTAAGCTAAACACATGCTAACACATACTTACTATAAAATAAACTAACCTAACTAATCTAACAAACACACATAGCACATAAACATTTAACAACAAAAAATAAATTTAAACAAAATAGGAAATTACTAAAATAAATAAAAGGAGAGAAAATTTACCTTTTTTTTTTTGTGTGCATCCCTTTGTCGAGAGTTGGAATTTCCTTAAGCTCCTTAGCACCAAAACTCAGCCACAAACAACGAGAAAAAAAAACTTTTAAAACTAAACCAAAAATTCGAAAAATGGTGAAGTGTCCAATTCTATGTCGGTCACCTTACTAAACATGGATTCGTAGTTTTTTTTTTTGTTGTAAAAATCATCCTGTGTCTGTGTCACGACCCAAAATTGCTTAGTCGTGCGGGCACCTGCCATTTTCCACCTTGGTAGGCGAAGCCGTCCCTTAATCATTAATTCAACAACAATAAAGTATATAGGACAATAGAAATATAAGTCTCAAACGTAAATATAAATAAGTGCGAAATACAATACTAATACAACCTTAAGGATCTGGTCTGGATACAGCACAAGTGCCACTACTAATCAACAAGTCTGGGATAATACAGTCTCAAGATACGAATACTGTCTCAGAAAGCAAGGAAAGACTGGTATAAAGAAAGAGTCTCCGGGCTACATCCATCAAGCATGCTCACCCTAGACAATCAACATCAAAGCCTCGGGAATCAGTCGCGAGGAGTGGATGTGGAACCTGCCACGTACTTTGCACTCATAAAAGAATTCAACAAGATAGTATCAGCACAAACACTATGTAGTGGTAGGTATCACAGGCCGACAACAGTTAGCTAACATATATAAAGGAAAAGATTAAAGAATAGAAATGCTCACAATTAAGGATAAACACAACACAGTCCAAGAATAGCAACTCAAGTACTGAAAGATCAAGTCCGAAACCAAAAAGTATGAGAATGTAATAATGAGTGCATATGCAATTATGATATGCATTGGCCAATGTAATCTCCGTGAACACATGCTCTGGGTTGAATACCTCTACGCCTCGATAGTCATGACCCATGAGGGACCCGCGAAGTCCATGTACCACTCTCTCGATCTCGGCAAAGACCTCAGGCATCAAAAACTCTCTCGATCCCCGTAAAGACCTCAGGCATCGGCCTCTTATCTTTCTTATAATCATCAATAACAAGTCTCAGCTCATATCGGTGTATCATGAAAGATGAGAATGAGTGCTATGCATAATATCAATGTCGAATGATAACATATCAAATTCAATCGTGCCACACATGGACACATATCTCAGTATCAATAATAAGTCAAGTTCTTTCCTCTATCCAAGATAATACCCAATAAGTAAGGGATAGTAGTTTTACAATTACGATAAGGCAACTAAGTATTAAGTCTAGTATCAAGCACGTGGCAACAAGGCAATAGATCACAAAAAGGCAACAAGCACACAATTAAACAACAATACCAACCTAGGTAATCCATCCCATCTTCATAACCGAAGGCGTAACATGCTTTCTCCAACAATCACTAACTCTACATATGCTTCGCAACCGAAGTCTAACCATAAGTTAAGACGTAACCTACCTGGCAGCCGAGCGAGAGCCACGAACAATCAAATCTTTACCTTGACTTTTCGGAGAGCCTCCAAGTACTCAATTATATCCATTATCGAATGCCTATTATGGATTCATGCTTAAGAAAAGTAAATGAATGAAATCTTGGTTAGAGAACTTATCCTGAAGAGAAATCTGGTTGAATCCTCCTTAAATCGCCTCAAAGATGCTTAGGAACAATAAATGTAGGGATAGGAAATGAAGGGTTTTAACTAGGCATTAAATAGTAATCTGGTCCCCGTCGTTCGCTGCAGTGGTCAGGTCTCCACTACAGCGGGTCTGAGCTCGCGACCCTACTCTCAGTACCACGAGTCCGCTACAACGGATCCCTGTCCGTTGTAGTGCCTCGCTACGAATCAAATACACCCACCATAGCAGACCAGGCCTCGCCGAGGCGGGTCAGCTACCGAGCAAGGGGCGCTGCTATTCCTGACACCAGACACCAAAAAAATCCTGGTTTATCACTAACTCAATCCCAAAATTCGACAATCACTCGAGACCTTCCAGGTCCAAACTAGACATGCAATCATACATAAAAATACTCTACAGGCTCACTTGTGGTCTCAAAATTCCTAACGGATGTCTATTTGACCGGGTCAACACCTAATGGCTAAAGACCATTTTCCAACCAACAAACCCAAAATGCTCCTGAGTGCCTCGGGGACTGAATTGAACATTCCACCAAGTCATAATAAGCCATCCAGACCTCTCAAAATTGACACATTTTTAAAAAAGGTCCGGTTATCCAAAAGTCAACTATTGGTCAAACATTTTTCACTTTAAGGCTCTATGTCCTAAAAGTCATCATAAATCCCGCCCAATCATCTCGGAGATCGTACCACCCATCCTCGCGGGTCATAATCGTACTAATAGGGCTCGAGAAAGGATCAACGGGGGTAAATAGCTCAAAAATACTATAATGACCATACGAGTCGTTACAGGTTGTGTGTTGTCTTAGGGATGAGGTTCATTATATAGAACCCCCAAATCCCCAAAATTAAGTCTCAACCGATGTGGGGCTTTGAGTTTGCAAGGGATTCTATTTGAATTCTTGTATCTGGTTGAAAGCCGATGAAAATCGAGAACAAATGGACAAAACCAATGAAGGTTTCGTCCTTGTTTGACTGTAATCGATAAAAAAAGCAAAAGAGAGAAGAGGTGGTATGCGCCGTTTGGCTGTTCTACAGTGGAGAGATAGGGCCATTAAATGTTTGCTCAAAATGGTTGAACAATGACTAGAAAAAGTGATTCTACGATGCAACTTTCCCATTTTCTGGCCAGATAACACGGATAGTGAGGGGGGTTCCAACGACAGCTAGGATTTCAAACTTGAAACCCTTTCAAAAAAATTGAGGGGTGAGTTTGGTATATATTTATTGATATACCAATTCTAGGCCGGGTCAAGGTGAAATGGAGGTGGGCTTCGACCCACTTTCATGAAATAAAAGAGAAAAATGGCCATTCACGCAAATGTGGCCATAATTTCAAAACTTGAACTTTAATAAAAATTTCAATTGTGGACATAATTAAAGTGTAAAAATAATTGGTAATTTTGATTATAGCCACAATTGATGTAGAAACCGTTTGACAATTTCAATTTTAGCTGATTCTAAATGTAATTGAAATTAAAGTTAAATAAATTGTAATATTGAGATGTAATTGATTATTTATTCAATTTAATAAATCTCTTGATTTAACGGAGTAAAATATCTATCAATTGGCCATTAATAGTTTTAAACAATTAATTAATAGTTGTTTTTACTATTTTTAATTAAATCTTGATAACTATGTTTGAAAAACTTAAGAATATACAAAATATGAAGATGATATCCAATAATATACTTGGTGATATTTTTCCAAATGAAATTCAAAAATGTCACCAAAACAATTTAGTAAAATCATTTTCGACTTGTAAAATGTATATTTCACTCTGTTTGTGACTCAGGAGCTTTGAACAATTAAAAAGAAATTATTGGAGGGCAAAAATTAGGTGTCAACAACTGAACCTTTGTTGTTTGGCGATGACAAAGCCGTCCCCGAACATCGAAATTTGACAAACTGATTTTTGACCGACCAAGTCAATATACTTCTATCTTTTTATGCAATTTTCAAAAATAATGGCCGGACCCTGGTCTCTGAATTTCCTACATATCTCAGGATGTATGAGAATTTAGTATGCTTGTAGTTCGACTCAATTAAACTTCTAATGCAGTTTTCATAAACAGTTCCCGGGTTCGTCAGTGTCAAAACTGAGAGATCCTGGAAAGATATTTCGGAATGTGACCGATCCTCTGGTATTGAGTTCTACATATCCCCAGTCTCAGGAATCAGGTCACTTGTAGTTCTACTCAATTGGCTGAAAAAGGTATCCTTTGTGCGGGAATGCCTTGGCTTTCAGACTCTATGACAAGTGAAATCGAACGGAAAGAGGCTTGTACGCTCTAAGCCATTGAATGTGGTGCAGTTCACACCCATGGGTGAGAGTGTACGCAAACATAATTCCATTGAATTCAAATGTCTCGTTGTTCGGGCTTTGATAAAAATATTCCGGTGTGTGCCTGACCGGTTGCGAGGTTTTGAAAAAAAAAGAGCAAAAAAGAAAAAGATCATAATTTTTAGAAGATCAATTTTTGGCTGAATGTGGCGTAGAGCAATCCCCAATTCCTGTCCAGAGAGCTAGACTCTCATTGGCACCCTATCTCGACTGGCTACGTAAAAAAGGTTCCATGCTTGCTCCGCATGCCTCTGGATCTAGTTTGATCAGCCTCTCCTTTCTTTGATGGCTTCTAAACTGCTTTCGTCTGCTGGGTGATGACATGGTTGGCCCTCTCGATCCATATTTTTCTGCTTTACCAGCCCTGCGTGGCTTCATAACTGTAACTCTCTTGGTCTTAACTTTGTGTGGGTGACCCTCTCTGCATCATTTGGATTGAATGACCCTCTTGGTCTGCGTCTTATATCTCACCACCCCTGTGTGATTTCGTCAATCTAACTCTCCCGATTTGATTTTTTCATAGGTGATCCTCTTGGCACTGTTTGATTTAAATGACCCTCTCGGTGTGTGTTTTCAGTTTTACCACCCTTGCGTGGGTTGATGATGTGTCCTTCTCAGCTAACTCTTAAAAAATAGGTGACCCTCTTGGCACCTCTCAATTCGTATGACCCTCTCGATCATTGCTAGTATGAAATGACACACTCGGCTTTTTTTCTTAAATGGCCCTCTTGGCGCTTTGCATGAATGGCCCTCCCAGTAGTTTGTTTGAGTGAATGGCCCTCTTGGCGTTTGTTTAAAAGGGCTCTCTCTGTAGTTGTATGAATGACGCTTCCGGCTGTTTGTATGAATGGCCCTCTCAACAGTTTGTATGAATGACCCTCTCGCCAATTTGTATGAACCACCCTCTCGGCTGTTTGTATGAACGGTCCTCTCGGCAGTTTGCATGAATGGCCCCTCTAGCCTGTTTGTATAAATGACGCTCTCGGCAGTTTGTATGAATAGCCCTCTCGACTGTTTGTATGAACCCTTTTGGCTGTTTGTATGAATGAATGGACTTTTGGCATTTGAATAAATATCGCTCTCGATAGTTTATATAAATGGCCCTCATGGCCGTTTATAAGAATGGCCTTCTCGGCAGTTTTTATGGATGGCCCTCTAGGCAGTTTGTATGAGTAGACCTCTCGGCAGTTTATATGAATGACCCTATTGGCTGTTTGTATCAATTTCCCTCTCGGCATTTTGTATGAGTGGCCCTCTCAGCATTTTGTATGAATGGCCCTCTCGGCAGTTTGCATGAATGACCCTCTAGGAGTTTGCATGAATGACCCTCTCGGTAGTTTGTTTGAATGAATAGCCCTCTTGGCGTTTGAATACATGGCTCTCTCGACAATTTGTATGAATGACCCGCTCAAAAGTTTGTATGAATGACCCTCTCGGCATGGAAATGTTTGAAACAAATGACAGATATGGCCCTTTTGGCTAGGTTATCTTTCTTTCGTCCTTTATGTCGGCTATGACCCTCTTGGTCCGATATGCCTTTTTGCCCGTAGTGTGCCCCTTTGGCCTGATAACTTTGTCCTTACGATGTTGTGTTCATTGTAGCCCTTTTGGCCAGATTATACCACCCTTGGGGCGCTTCGTCCCTTTGTGGCCCTCTTGGCTCGATTGTGCCACCCTTGTGGTGCTTTGTCCAATTTTTCTCGATTGTGCCTCCTTTGTGGTGCTTCGTCCTTTTCTAGCCCTCTTGGCTCGCTTGTGCCACCCTTGTGGCAGTTTGTCCCTTTATAGCCTTTTGGCTCGATTGTGCATTTAGCATGGACCGAGAATTCCTCTGATGAGCCGTATTTTACCTGTTCTTCATCATGAACAAATGGGACAAAAAAATAGGCGGCCGTCCTCCTGACAGCACTAGGGAACCTACACTTATAGAAAGAGCGTTAGTTTTAAATGAGGTCGATCTGTGTTGTTGAAATCTTTACATTGTTACTTTATTTGCTTGGCTGTGTCCTCTACTCCAGCCCATCTAAGATTCGGTAATGCGAGAGATGAAAATTAAAAATGCAATAAAGTTTTCAAAGTGTTGATCATAAATAGAAGTATATAATTTTCAAAAAATATTTTTATTTATTGTCATGACATGTGCATTTTGAGTGAGAGTCCTTGGTTGTCTGCGGTATCTTGTGGCGGAATTCTGGCTTTGTCAGGTGGAATTTTTGAGACCCTCTAAAAGATTCTACCCTAATTTAAGGTTGGTGTCGGTGAACTCTTGTGCCGAATTATTGCGAAGGAATTATTGATATCATCTCAAAAATTCTGCCCCAGTTGAAGGTTGGGTCGGCTGACTCTTATGCCAATTTTAGTAAAAGAGTTTTTGAGGTCCTCTAAAAATATTCTGCCTCAGTTGAAGGCTTGTGTCGGCTAACTCTTTTGCCGAATTTTTGAGGGAATTTTTGAGGTCCTATAAAATATTTTTCCCTAGTGGATTCCTAAGGGTTTCTTGGATATTTGATTGGTACGACTGAGCTCGAGGAGCGCCTACGTATCCAGTTGTAGCAGGAATTATGTAGAACATAGTTCGGAACAAAATGATTTATTTTTTCTAATAATGAGACCGAATCCTACACGGACTGCCTACATATCCCACCTTGGGCAATCAGGTCATCGCGTAGTTCATGTTACAAGGAATATCATTTGTTTTTTCTGTTACAAAAAAGAAGATCAAATTTGATATGGATTTTCGACGTATCTCTGCGTAAGGGATAGGTCTGGATGTAGTGATTTGTCACGACCCAAATCGCGAGTCGAGTTGGCACCCACACAATCCCCCCTGATGGGCGAACCCTTCCCTTACTCAACAATTCAAATAATCATGCGGAAGAAAATATAAGTACTAAACAGTCTCAAATCATATAAAAATTATATATAAGTGCGGAAAATGCTATAACACCCCAAGGAGATCTAGCCTGTAACAATACAAGAGCTACTACATATCTAACATAAGTCTGAATATAGAATATACATAAATGTCTGAAATACTATCTCGAAACAAACGACAGATATCATAAGAGAAGAGCTTTCCGGGCTACAGATCTGGAACATGGATCACCCTAAAAAGTCATACTAGAAGCCTTGACAATCACTCACGACGTGCTGATGTGGATCCGGTAACAAACTCTGCACTCAGAAAAGAGTACAACAAGGTAGTATCAGTACAAACACTATGTACTGGTAGGTATTATAGACCGACAACAATTAGTTCACATATGTGATGAAAAAAATCAACAAGTAGACATGTAAGAAATCAAGCACCTTCAAGAAACAAGTAAACTATGAGATCAAGTCAATATCAATGCCATGTACAAATCAACGATGAAGAATGGATGTAAAAGTGAATGCATATGTGTTAAACCCAAAAATGTTCGCGTTGTTTGCGTCGTGAGTAAACTAACGTAAGCTAGGAGAGGTTATGAAACCCTTAAAAGGTTAAGGAATACTCTTAACAAGTGTTAAGAAAGTGTCTAAAGGTTCTGGGATCAAGCAAATCGAAGAAAATAAGTTTGTTGAAAGTTTAAAAAAATTTGGCAGAATTTTGGACAGAAATTTTAGGTAAATTTAGAGAAGTATATTTTTTAGTATATGAAGAGTTTTGAAGTAAAGTAAAAGCCTAAATGAAGTCATTGAGTCTAGTTTCCAGCGCGACAAACCTCTCATCGATATGACATCGGAGTAGAGAGTTATGGACATTACAAGTTAGGCCGGCAGAATAGAAGCGCGCCCAGCTACAGTGCGCGAACGAGTAGCTACAGTGCTCGAACGCGTTGCTACAGTGCGCAGAATTTTAGGTCGGTGGAAACGACCTTGGCATGTATAAAAGGACCCTTTTGGTCATTTTTCCAAGTCTAGTCCCTTCCACAACATACATGCATGTTCCCATAAGTCCTTATGCAAAATTTGGTCATAAAGTGTTAAAGTTAGCCTTCAACGATGCTCGGGAAGTGTATAGGATTTTGTAGCTCTTGTTCTAAACATAAAATCTTGATGGGACGATGGAATCTATTGAAGATAAATAAGATTTCAAGCTCTTCCAATATTGATAAAGGTAAGGATACTCTCTATTTTTGATATTATGAATGGTATTATAGAGATTTAGTTGGTAAGGCTTCGTAAAGGCCAGTGATTGGTTGAGACATTGGGAAGACATCGTGTGGGATTTTTGATGGAGTATTTTGGTATTGATGAAGTTGTTATTGATGTTAGTGTTTTTGTTATTGTTGTTGGTTATTGGTATTGTGATTTCCGGCTAGGGATATAAATTGGAGAGATGCTGCCCGAATTTTGGCAGATTCTAAATGGGGTTTAATTTGAAGGCTTAAGATAAGCATACGACGATAAGCCTAACAATAGTATGAATTCTCTTGAATGTAGATTTACGAGCTTAGGAGGATAAGCGTTAAGTAATTAAGGAGACCCAAAAGCTATGTTAAGGCTAATCCCTTTCTTTCTAAAGGCATGATTCGTTTCCTATAATCCCATACATGTTTTCCATAACGTCTTTATTCCCCCCAAAAAGCTAGAAGTGTATGATTCTCAAAGTTCTTACGATGCTAAAGATAACATTCAAGGATGAATGTTTTTAAGGGGAGGGGGGGAGATTGTTGCATCTCGAAAATTTTCGCATCATTTGCGTCGTGAGCAAATTAACGTAAGCTTGGAGCGGTTATAGAAACCTTATAAGGTTAAGGAATACTCTTAACAAGTGTTAAACAAGTGTCTAAAGGTTCTAGGATCAAGCAAATCGAAGAAATTAAGTTTCTTAAAAATGTGGAAAAATTTGGCATAATTTTGGACAGAAATTTTGGGTCAAATTTAAAGAAGTATATATTTTAGTATATGAAGTGTTTTGAAGTAAAGCAAAAGTCTAAAATGAAGTTCATTGAGTCTAGTTTCCAATGCAACAAACTGCTTGTCGATATGACATCGAAATAGAGAGTTATAGATGTTACAAGTTAGGCCGGTAGAGCAGAGACGCGCCCAGCTACAGTGCACAAAATTTTAGGTTGGTGGAACCGACCTTGGCAAGTATAAAAGGACCTTTTTGGTCATTTTTCCGACTCTAGACCCTTCCACAACATACGTTCATGTTCCTACAAGTCCATATGCAAATTTTGGTCATAATGTGTTAAAGTTAGCCATCAATGAGGCTCGGGAAGTGTATAGGATTTTGTAGCTCTTGTTCTAAACATCAAATCATGATGGGACAAAGGAATCTAGTGAAGATAAATACGAGTTCAAGCTCTTCCAACTTTGATTGAGGTAAGGATAGTCTTTTTTTTGATATTATGAATGGTATTATGGAGATTTGGTTGTTAAGGCTTTGTAAAGGCTAGTGATTGGTTGAGACATTTGGAAGTGTCACGACCCAACCCCGTAGGCCGTGACTAGTGTCCGATCTGGGCACCCAAACCCATCTATCAAATGCATTCAAGTATATAGCAGAAGCCGACGAGGCTATATTCTAAATTTAGATAATTTCCAGAAAAATTTCGGCAGAGTTTCCTTTGTTTTACAGACTATCCAAAATAACCCTGCGCACAGAAAATACCAACAAAGGCCACACCGGCCAACAAGGCAACATGTAAACATATGCGGACCGGCCGCCGCGGCGAATGGGATCGCCCCAAACACATCATATAAACATATCCGAACAGAAAGACCCAACCCACAAACATGTCCATAGACCTCTAAACAGACCGACAGAATCATATGACGGGACAGGGCCCCGCCGTACCCAAATAGTCAGATATACAGAAATATATATACATAACAAAAGATGTATGTACCAAAAGTGGACTCCGGATCAAAAGGGAGTACTCCGAAATAACAGAAAGTGGAGCCTACAGTGGTGGATCACCTGTGTCTGTACCTGCGGGCATGAAACGCAGCCCCCGAAGAAAGGGGGTCAGTACGAAAGATGTACTGAGTATGTAAAGCATAGAGTACAGAAATATGAGCCACAACTGAAAATAAACAGGATACAAAAGGGGGAATACTGAACAGTATATCAGAATCTATATCAAAATCATATATACATAATGCAAACAAAATCATGCAAAGCTCAGGAACGTGGTCACCACTCCGACACTGGTGCCACACACAACATAACACCAGAAGGTTCAAATCTCCGTACATCCCCGAGCACACATATCATCATAACATATCACCAGCCATATCACAGCACAACACCAAACGGAACCCGGCCCTATGGCGAGGTCTCGGGAACCGTAACACAGCATACGGCCGAATTTATCATAGTGCGCACGAATCATAACCGGCCCGGGAACCGGTGAACGAAGTCATAATAAGGGCACGAGTGGAGTCGTAAGCAAACAATGCAATTTGTATATCAAAATATTATTTGAAACTTGATAAGGTCATACGTCAATTCATTAGTCAAACTAGTCGAACAATTAACTAGTACGGAGTTCATTTCACAAAAGTGTTCCCGAAATGGTATTTATAGCCCCAAAATATAGTTTAGCATTTTGTGTTAATCGAAACATTATTTTACAATAGGCAATTTCATAACAAAAGTTCCTTGTCACAATTTTACAAAAAAAGAGCCTAATAGTGCAAACGAAGGCATCTCGGGGTTAGCGGACCCATCTCGGGTCAAGTCGAGGTGGCGGACATAAATCACGGACATTTGGGGGTCTATGGAACCATACAGAAAGGTTTCGAAGTGATCCGACTACGTTTGCATAAGTTTCAGACGTTTGGTTACTTTCCAGCCAAGATAAGGTCTTTAAGATTCAATTCGATTGAATAAATAGTAGACATTTTCTAATTCGGATTTCGAGGAACAAAATTGCTCCCGGGGTTCCGATATTGACCTAGCATACCTAAGACATGCCAAAAGAAGGAGTGGGTAGCCTTACATACCTTATAGGCGTCTTACGCTCGCCCAAAACGCAGTTCCCGTTTTGCTCAGAATCTGCAAATGGTCAAAGTTACCAATTAAGAATTGTAAGGCTTAAGAATTCACTTAACTTCATTTTTGTCTACCGAAATTTCGGCAGCATTTCCCCTATAAATATAACACCCCCGAGACTTAGCTCGGCTCAATATACATCAACACAACAGCCCACAATATCACAAACATCATAAGTCGCAACAAAATAAGTCTAACGTCAATATTCTTTCTTTCTACATAAATCGACAACTTTCATTCAAACTTCACAATACCAAACTAATGTCCACATTAATGTATTCATTTACTCATTCAAGGTTATTCAAACACATCCCAATAATATTCCGAGCAATATACACAAGTTCGAATGATTCGTCACTTTCCATATTCCATCCGAAACGTCAACAACTACGACTAACATACTAACTCGCATTGTTTCATTCCAAATTCATTAACAACAACCATAATCAACATTTAAAGTCTTACTTTCACAATTATATAAGAATATACAACAATCATATAAATTCCCATAAGAACCCGCAACCATCTTCCAATGCCAATTCAACTCGTTAAACATTCATTTACGCCATAAATGCCACAACGACGCAATTAACAACTAAACAAAATCAAATTCACTTCCCTTACTCTATGTTACATCACACGGCCACTCACCACTCCACACACACACACGGCCTCTCACAAACACAACACCACTTCCAAATCTTCATGCAACATTAATCACTATAACATATACTCCCATTTCATAACATCAAAACATAGAATTCTCACCTTTTTTCTTGAAATTCCGACTTGCCGCAAACGTGATTCTTTCGCCAAACTAATTGTATCACGTTGAAGAGCGTCTTGCACTTGCTACAAATACAAGAAGGACACGATTTTTAGGATCAAATCAAAGGCTAGAGAATTATTTTTTTTGTTGGTGGAGAGGGTTTCGGCCGAGAGGGGCTATAGAGCTCTTCAATTTTTTTTTTTGTTTTGATTTGTTTTTCTTGAACCTTCTAAAGATGAACATGGATATATACTTTGATTAAGTGGTCACATGATGATCACATGACCCCTTAAAATGGGGCTTGGGCCAAGCCTCTTGGCCGGCCACCCCTAAGGTTTGGGCCTCAATTTTTCTTCAAATTTTTCTTGGCCCAATTCGTTAAAATGTCGTTTTTGTAATTCCCGAAACTAGTTTCCGAAATCCAAATTTACCCTTGGCCTCCCCCGATGTCTCCGCACCAATACTTTCATAAACGACATAGACATATTAACTAGAATCAAATTATTGCCTTTTAACATACAAGTCTTAATTATTTTCACGATTTCCAATTATGCGAAAACACGGGACATAACATTCTCCCCCCCTTAAGAACATTCGTCCCCGAATGTTAAATTAGTCTTATAAAGTCTTACAGGCATAACGGGGGAGTCTCTCTTTTATAATTAGTACACATAACTCATTCGTCAATCAATACAACAAACTTGAAGGTTTAAATTACCTGTGGCCGCAGGAAATAAGTGGGGGTATTTCTTCTTCATCTCATCCTCCGACTCCCAGGTCATTTCCTCCCGATTGTTGTTGCGCCACAGGACTTTAACAGAAGGCACTTCCTTAGTGCGCAGTCTCCGTACCTGTCGGTCCAAAATAGTTATAGGCTGCTCTTCATAAGACAAGTGCTCCGTTACCTGAATATCATCCACTGGGAATATCCTGGAAGGATCACCAATACATTTTCGCAGCATAGACACATGAAATACCGGGTGTACTGCCTCCAAATCGGATGGTAAGTCCAGCTCATAGGCGACCTCGGCTATCTTCCGAACGATCTGATATGGCCCGATATACCGCGGGCTTAACTTACCCTTTTTACCGAATCTCATAACACCCTTCATAGGCGACACCTTCAGAAATACCCAGTCGCCAATCTGGTACTCTAATGGTCGACGTCGTCTGTCTGCATATGCTTTCTGTCAACTTTGTGCAGCCAATAATCGCTCCCGAATAGGTTTTACCTTATCCACTGCTTCCTGGATCACATCTAGCCCGATTAATTTAGTTTTGCCCACATCGAACCAACCAATAGGAGATCTGCATTTTCTACCATAGAGGGCTTCGTACGGTGCCATCTGAATGCTGGAGTGATAACTGTTATTTTAGCCAAATTCAATAAGCGGCAAATGATCATCCCAGCTGCCTCTGAAATCAATAACGCAGGCCCGCAACATATCTTCCAGCGTCTGAATAGTGCGCTCGGCCTGCCCGTCGGACTGAGGATGAAAAGCTGTACTGAGGCTCACCTGAGTCCCTAATCCCTCCTGAAATGACCTCCAGAAATTTGCCGTAAACTGGGCACCCCGGTCAGTAATAATAGATACAGGGACTCCGTGAAGTCTGACTATCTCTCTGATGTACATTTTAGCGTAGTCCTCAGCCGAATAAGTAGTCCGGACTGGAAGAAAATGGGCTGCTTTCGTCAATCTGTCAACAATAACCCAAATAGAATCATACCTGCGTGGAGTGCGCGGTAACCCAACAACGAAATCCATATTAATCATCTCCCATTTCCAGGCTAGAATTTCCATCTCCTGTAATAATCCACCGGACTTCTGATGTTCAATTTTAACTTGCTGACAATTTGGGCACTGACCAATGAACTCTGCGATATCTTTCTTCATACCGTCCCACCAATACAGACTTCTGAGATCATGATACATTTTAGTGGAACCAGGATGAACAGAATACCGTGCCTTATGCGCCTCGCCCATGATTTGTCGCCGTAGGCCAACAACATCCGGTACACAAAATCTGCCTTCATATAATAATACCCTTTCAGGTGAAATTTCAAACGGAGTCTTGTCTTTATTAAGGGCCACATCTCTGTACTGAACCAGGATAGGATCTTCAAACTGACGCTGCTTTACCTCTGCTATAATAGATGATTCAGCAACTGTACGAACAGAAATCCCAGAATCTCCAGAATCCGCCAAACGAACTCCAAGGCTGGCTAACTGATGAATTTCATGAACCAAGTCTTTCTTATCAGATGGTACATCAGCTAAACTGCCCATGGACTTGCGGCTAAGTGCATCCGCTACCACATTGGCTTTCCCAGGATGGTACAGAATATCAACGTCATAATCTTTCAATAATTCAAGCCATCTTCTCTGCCGCAAATTTAGTTCTTTCTGCTTAAAAATATACTGGAGACTCTTATGGTCCGTATAAATATCAACGTGGACCCCATATAAATAATGCCGCCAAATCTTCAAAGCATGAATCACCACGGCTAACTCAAGATCATGAGTGGGATAATTCTTCTCGTGCGGTCTGAGCTGCCGGGAAGCATAGGCTATGACTCGACCGTGCTGCATCAACACGCAACCTATCCCAATACCAGAGGCATCACAGAAGACAACATACCCGTCTGATCCTTCTGGAAGAGCTAACACTGGTGCTGTAATTAATTTTTTTTTCAACAGCTGGAAACTGCGCTCGCAGGCATCGGTCCACTGAAATTTCGCTGCTTTCTGAGTAAGCTTCGTCAGTGGTGCTGCAATAGAAGAAAAATTTTCCATGAACCTGCGATAATATCCGGCTAACCCCAGAAAACTGCGCACCTCTGTCGGTGTAGTAGGCCTGGGTCAATTCTGTACAGCTTCAATTTTCTGCGTATCGACCCGAATACCGTCTGCTCCGACAATATGCCCCAAGAAAGCCACAGAAGTTAACCAGAATTCACATTTGGAAAATTTAGCATACAATTTCTGTTGACGGAGAGTGCCAAGTACCGTCCTCAAATGATCCGAATGCTCCTCTGCTGATCGTGAATAAATCAAAATATCATCGATAAACACAATCACGAACATGTCCATGAAAGGCCGAAATACCCGATTCATCAGATCCATAAATACTGCTGGAGCATTAGTCAACCCGAAAGACATAACTCTGAATTCATAATGCCCGTACCGGGTCCTGAAAGCAGTCTTTGGGATATCAGATTCTCGCACTCGCACCTGATGATAACCTGAGCGCAGATCCACCTTTGAAAAATATTTAGCACCCTGCAACTGATCAAACAAATTATCAATCCGGGGGAGGGGATATTTATTCTTTATAGTCACCTTATTTAATTGCCGGTAATCGATACACATGCGCAGTGACCCGTCTTTCTTTCTTACAAATAATACCGGCGCTCCCCAGGGTGATGTACTGGGTGTGATAAAGCCTTTATCCAACAAGTCTTTCAGCTGCTCTTTCAACTCCTTCAATTCAGCCGGTGCCATTCTGTACGGAGGAATAGATATAGGCTGCGTATCCGGCAACAAGTCTATAGTAAAATCTATCTCCCGTTCAGGCGGAAGACCTGGAAGCTCATCTGGAAACACATCTGGGAACTCACTAACAACCGGAACAGACTGAAGAGTAGGTGTCTCGGCTGTAGTGTTGTGCACACGAACCAAATGATAGATATAACCTTTCTGAATCATCTTCTTAGCCTTGAGGTACGAAATAAACTTACCCCTCGGCGATGCTGTAGACCCGAACCACTCTATAACTGGTTCCCCTGGAAACTGAAAACGGACTACCTTTTTCTGGCAGTCAACATTAGCATAACAGGAAGCTAACCAGTCCATACCCATAATGACATCGAATTCCAGCATATCTAATTCTATCAAATGAGCTTTAGTGCAGCGATCACATATAGTCACAGAACAATCCATATATACCTGCCTCGCTATAATACAATCCCCGACCGGTGTAGCGACCTCAAATGGCTCTATAGGCTCAGACACTATCCCAATTTTACTAGCAACGAGCGGGGAAATATATGATAAAGTAGAACCAGGATCAATCAGTGCGTATACAGATCTGGAGAAAACCAGTAATGTACCTGTGACGACATTCGGCGAATCCTCCTGGTCCTGGCGACTGGCTAATGCATATATGCGGTTCGAGGGACCGCTAGAACCTGAAGCACTGCCACGACCTCGACCGCATCCCGTCGGTGCAGGCATACCTCGCCCCGCAGGGCGTGCAACTGATGGAGCAGATGATGAACCAGCGGCTGATCCCGTCGGCTGAGCTACACTACCAGAACCACTCGCCAACGGACAATCTCGCATAATATGGCCCTGACCGCCGCATGAAAAATAGGCTCCAGTAAGTCGATAACACTCTCCCGGGTGCGATTTTCCGCAATGGGAACAACGGGGCCTGGGTGGTCTGGGCTGACTGGGACCTCTGGATACCTGTGAACCTGATGCTCTGGAACTCTGACCGGCCCCAGACGGTCCTGCACTGTCAAATCTCCTACCGGCCGGTTGTGTACCCCGGCCTGACGGAGGAGGATGTCTGCCTGACTGCTGCTGCTGAGGCTGTCCGCCTCGAGAATTTCCAGAATAACCTGCGGATCTGGCCCTCTTGGGTGGCCTCCTATCCCGATCTCTGCTAGAATAATCAGCTCTATGTCGGTCCTCCATACCCAGGGCATAAGCCTGTAATCGGGCAATATCCATGTCTGCCTGCAATGCCACCGCCATACAGCCATCAATCAAGTAGCGGTCTAACCCCATCACGTATCTATGCATCCGATCGACCATATCTGCTACTATGGCAGATGCATACCGGGCCAAAGAATCAAACTCCATATTGTACTCACGGACGCTCCGACCCCTCTGCTGCAGATGCAAAAATCGGTCAACCCGCGCCCGCCGTAACTCTGGGGGCAAAAAGTGGTGAGTGAAAGCAGTCACGAACTCGTCCCAAGTAGCTGGGGTAGCACCCTCACCCCTGGATAGCTCCCAAGACTCATACCAGTGAGCAGCAACATCCCGTAGTCTATGCGAAGCCAACTCAAAAGACTCAGTCTCTGAAGCCCTGACCAAGTCTAGTGAGCGCCGCATCCTCCCGAATAAAGTCATGGGGGTCCTCGTCAGGCTTAGACCCGAAAAACTCTGGAGGGCCACACGATAGGAACTCTCGAACTCTCAGGCTGTCACGCCTGTCGTCATCATCATCATCTCTCCGCCCGCGTCTGCGAGCCTGTCCCGCTACCAGAGTGGTCAATAACTGCACAGCCTCTCTCAGTGTCCTGTCCTCCGCCCCTAGGTGAGGAGCTGGAGGCTCGGGTGCGGGTACTCGGGCCCCTGGAGTTGCTGATGGACCTGCTCCAGGATCCGCCGGTGGTGTAGCGGATCCCTCTGAATGGGGCACAACCTCGAGCAAATCATAAACATGAGCCCGGGTAACTCGCTGTGCCTGACGAGTCCCTGCTATCCCTGCCTTGCCCTTCTGGGCCGCCGTTGCCTTCTTCGGAGGCATCACTGCAAACACAATAGCGAATCAGATCAAAATCATCCTAATAGCACAGTTCTAACGTACGATCTAAGATTCCAAAGAAAAGTAACACCCTAAATGCCCTGTAGCCTCCTGTTTATAGATGTGGTGCACAACACACCGATAAACAAGACTCTACGAGACACGGCCTGTAGACATTCCGAGGACAAACCGCTCTGATACCACTTTTGTCACGACCCAACCCCGTAGGCCGTGACTAGTGCCCGATCTGGGCACCCAAACCCATCTATCAAATGCATTCAAGTATATAGCAGAAGCCGACGAGGCTATATTCTAAATTTAGATAATTTCCAGAAAAATTTCGGCAGAGTTTCCTTTGTTTTACAGACTATCCAAAATAACCCTACGCACAGAAAATACCAACAAAGGCCACACCGGCCAACAAGGCAACATGTAAACATATGCGGACCGACCGCGGCGGCGAATGGCATCGCCCCAAACACATCATATACACACATCCGAACAGAAAGACCCAACCCACAAACATGTCCACAGACCTCTAAACAGACCGACAGAATCATATGACGGGACAGGGCCCCGCCGTACCCAAATAGTCAGATATACAGAAATATATATACATAACAAAAGATGTATGTACCAAAAGTGGACTCCGGATCAAAAGGGAGTACTCCGAAATAGTAGAAAGTGGAGCCTACAGTGGTGGATCACCTGTGTCTGTACCTGCGGGCATGAAACACAGCCCCCGAAGAAAGGGGGTCAGTACGAAAGATGTACTGAGTATGTAAAGCATAGAGTACAGAAATATGAGCCACAACTGAAAATAAACAGGATACAAAAGGGGGAATAGTGAACAGTATATCAGAATCTATATCAAAATCATATATACATAATGCAAACAAAATCATGCAAAGCTCAGGAACGTGGTCACCACTCCGACACTGGTGCCACACACAGCATAACACCAGAAGGTTCAAATCTCCGTACATCCCCGAGCACACATATCATCATAACATATCACCAGCCATATCACAGCACAACACCAAACGGAACCCGGCCCTATGGCGAGGTCTCGGGAACCGTAACACAGCATACGGCCGAATTTATCATAGTGCGCACGAATCATAACCGGCCCGGGAACCGGTGAACGAAGTCATAATAAGGGCACGAGTGGAGTCGTGAGCAAACAATGCAATTTGTATATCAAAATATTATTTGAAACTTGATAAGGTCATACGTCAATTCATTAGTCAAGGTAGTCGAACAATTAACTAGTACGGAGTTCATTTCACAAAAGTGTTCCCGAAATGGTATTTATAGCCCCAAAATATAGTTTAGCATTTTGTGTTAACCGAAACATTATTTTACAATAGGCAATTTCATAACAAAAGTTCCTTGTCGCAATTTTACAAAAAAAGAGCTTAATAGAGCAAACGAAGGCATCTCGGGGTTAGCGGACCCATCTCGGGTCAAGTCGAGGTGGCGGACATAAATCACGGACATTTGGGGGTCTATGGAACCATACAGAAAGGTTTCGAAGTGATCCGACTACGTTTGCATAAGTTTCAGACGTTTGGTTACTTTCCAGCCAAGATAAGGTCTTTAAGATTCAATTCGATTGAATGAATAGTAGACATTTTCTAATTCGGATTTCGAGGAACAAAATTGCTCCCGGGGTTCCGATATTGACCTAGCATACCTAAGACATGCCAAAAGAAGGAGTGGGTAGCCTTACATACCTTATAGGCGTCTTACGCTCGCCCAAAACTCAGTTCCCGTTTTGCTCAGAATCTGTAAATGGTCAAAGTTACCAATTAAGGATTGTAAGGCTTAAGAATTCACTTAACTTCATTTTTGTCTACCGAAATTTCGGCAGCATTTCCCCTATATATATAACACCCCGAGACTTAGCTCGGCTCAATATACATCAACACAACAACCCACAATATCACAAACATCATAAGTCGCAACAAAATAAGTCTAACGTCAATATTCTTTCTTTCTACATAAATCGACAACTTTCATTCAAACTTCACAATACCAAACTAATGTCCACATTAATGTATTCATTTACTCATTCAAGGTTATTCAAACACATCCCAATAATATTCCGAGCAATATACACAAGTTCGAATGATTCGTCACTTTCCATATTCCATCCGAAACGTCAACAACTACGACTAACATACTAACTCGCATTGTTTCATTCCAAATTCATTAACAACAACCATATTCAACATTTAAAGTCTTACTTTCACAATTATATAAGAATATACAACAATCATATAACTTCCCATAAGAACCCGCAACCATCTTCCAATGCCAATTCAACTCGTTAAACATTCATTTACGCCATAAATGCCACAACGACGCAATTAACAACTAAACAAAATCAAATTCACTTCCCTTACTCTATGTTACATCACACGGCCACTCACCACTCCACACACACACACACGGCCTCTCATAAACACAACACCACTTCCAAATCTTCATGCAACATTAATCACTATAACATATACTCCCATTTCATAACATAAAAACATAGAATTCTCACCTTTTTTCTTGAAATTCCGACTTGCCGCAAACGTGATTCTTTCGCCAAACTAATTGTATCACGTTGAAGAGCGTCTTGCACTTGCTACAACTACAAGAAGGACACGATTTTTAGGATCAAATCAAAGGCTAGAGAATTATTTTTTTGTTGGTGGAGAGGGTTTCGGCCGAGAGGGGCTATAGAGCTCTTCAATTTTGTTTTTGTTTTGATTTGTTTTTCTTGAACCTTCTAAAGATGAACATGGATATATACTTTGATTAAGTGGTCACATGATGATCACATGACCACTTAAAATGGGGCTTGGGCCAAGCCTCTTGGCCGGCCACCCCTAAGGTTTGGGCCTCAATTTTTCTTCAAATATTTCTTGGCCCAATTCGTTAAAATGTCGTTTTTATAATTCCCGAAACTAGTTTCCGAAATCCAAATTTACTCTCGGCCTCCCCCGTTGTCTCCGCACCAATACTTTCATAAACGACATAGACATATTAACTAGAATCAAATTATTGCCTTTTAACATACAAGTCTTAATTATTTTCACGATTTCCAATTATGCGAAAACATGAGACATAACAGGAAGACAGCATGTGGGATATTTTATGGAGTATTTTGGTATTGATGATGATGTTGTTGATGTTAGTGTTGTTGTTATTTTTTTTTGGTTATTGGTATTGTGATTTCGGGCTAGGGATATAAACAAGAGAGATGCTGCCCGAATTTCGGCAGATTCTAAAAGGGGTTTAATTTGAAGGCTTAAGATAAGCCTACGACGATAAGCCTAACAATAGTATGAATTCTCTTGAATGTAGATTTACGAGCTTGGGAGGATAAGCGTAAAGTAATTAAGGAGACCCAAAAGGTATGTTAAGGCTAATCCCTTTCTTTTTAAAGGCATGATTCTTTTCCTATAATCCCATACATGTTTTCCATAACGTCCTTATTCCCCGAAAAAAGCTAGAAGTCTATGATTCTCAAAGTTCTTACGATGCTAAAGATAGATGTTTTCTATGATGATAATGATAATGATGATGATTCCATTTTTGGAGATTCCAAAGCTTATGGTTTTTATGCTATTATGAGATTATTGAGTTTATTTCATGATTTTCTTGATTTCATTCATTATTGTTGATCTCACCTTATGATAATTATTCCTTCAAGGTGAGATATAGGGATGATGCTTCCATAATATAAATCGGAGATTACAGACCTTCTGTCACTCCGATAAAATAGTAACTTTTAATTGGGCCGTCATGCATGCTACTTATGTTATATATGTATATATGATATGAGAAAAGATGACGACATTATATACACGTATATTATATATATATAGGGTATGGGAAAAGGGTGATGAGGTTATATACACATAACCACCTGATCAGTTGGTATACTATGCTATCGTCCTGGACGCGGGATATATGGGTATATAATGATGATATAATATATTTATAGATCGGGCTGCACATTCTGCAACACTATTATGTTATATATATATGAGAAATGTTTTTGTGAAAAGTCTAAGCATGCATGGTATCCGCCTAAGAGGCATTCAGATGTACAAGTTATCTCTTTATTTCATGTTATGTTCCCTATCTCTTGCTATGTTGCCATTCATTTCTTACATACTCAGTACATCGCTCGTACTGACGTCCTTTCTTGTTGACACTGCGTTCATGCCCGCAGGAAAGCAGGGTGACGAATCTGATCCTTAGGAGCTTCATTAGCGGAGTTTCAGAAAGGCTCCAGTTGATCCGGAGCTGCAGTTTATTGGTACTACTCTTTTGTGTATATACTTAGGAATGGCGGAGTCCTGTTCCATCTTTATGGATTCTTGTATTCTATATAGAGGCTCGTAGACAGATATGTGTAGCTAGAAGTTCCATATCGTTATCAGTTCATATTGTTATATTATATTTTGGCAGCCTTGTTGGCTTATGTTTATGGGCATAGTTATTGATGATTATATAGCGATGTGTCATTATCTTATGATATACACCCTTACAGATTATGATACGTATGAGCTATCTTTATGGTCCACCTAGAAATGATTATGAGATGTATGTTCAGAGTTGCTTGGTGGATTAGCTCAGGGTGCCGGTCATGGCCCTCTGGCTGGGTCGTGACAATATGCATTGCAATGCACTAGCCAATACCTCAAACCTGTACACGCATGCTATGGGCGAAAACCTCCACGTCTTTATATTCATGACCCATGGGGGACCCACAAAGTCCATGTACTCCCTCGTCGCTGCAAGAAACCTCGGGCAGCCAGTATATCACATTCTGCTGTGGTATCAACCTCGGATCATGGATTCTCATCTCTCTTTTACACAATTCTGCAAATACCTCGGATGTTCCTTTGTCTTACTTATCATCATTAGTACTAAGTCACAGTTCATATCAATGAAACATATGAATGAGAGTGTATGCCATGCACGATATCATAATTAACAATAAATCATACTCGAAATCTCATCCGTGTCTTATCATAAGCACACATCATAATTCAAGCTTAATCTCATGATTCTTTCTCTTTCCGATGATATGTAACATAACAAGAGAGAGATGAATGCATATGCAAATAATAACATAGCAAATAAGGCGACAAGCCCAATAACAACCACAAGGCGACAAGCCCACAAACAACAACAACCAACCTAATAGAATTCCAACATCATACCCGAAGGCCTAACATGATTTCCCCATCAATATCTAACTCATACATATGCTTCACTAATTAGAGTCTAACTGAAGGGTAAGCTATAACCTACCTCGATGCTAAGAAAGTGCCACGAACTATCCAACATGAACCTTGCCCTTCTAGAGAGCTTCCAAACGTTTGAATTCTATTAAAAAATGCATTTTTTTATGAGAAATGGAGACTAAAGATACCCATAAAGTTATAATACTAATCGAATCGAAACAACTCTTTAAAAGAGGAAAATTGGGTCCACATGGGCAAAATGGGAATTTCTAGGTAATAATCGGCTAATCCATACTTAGGAAGTCCAATACTATGCCTCAATTGCTAATTAAACTCAATCGATCATCAGTTTCAACACTTAATCAAAAACCCCCAATTTAGGAAGAAACCCTAACTTTCCATAATCATTAACCATGAAATTAAGAATGATTCAACTTAGTGTCAACTTAAACCAAGAATTCATGACTAGGTTTAACAAGATTTATCAACAAAAATGCAATTCCAAAACATAAGAATTCAAGACGACAACTTACTTTACAACTAATCCCTTTAATTCATCATAGATTCTAACTTAGACAATAAATAAACATAAATTAGGGTCAAGGGAACTTACTCAAAGATGGTTCAATTCTAAATGCTTTTCAAAACGGCTCTAGATGTAACGACCCATTTGGTCGTTATAGTCTTCTTAGTAATTTTGCCCGTTCCCGAGCATCCGTTGTCACGCTTCCCAAGGTGTCTGGATCGGATTCGAGCAACTTTTGGGAAATATAGACTTAAAGTGAAAAATGTTTAATCCAAAGTTAACATTAGGGTAAACGGATCCTTTTTAGAATTCCGTTGATTTCGAGAGGTCCGGATGGTCATTTAGTACTTGGGTTTGTATTTGGTTCACTTCCCAATGCACTTGGATGCATTTCAGGACTTGGGTCAGGAAATGGAAATTAAGGCATCGGGGGTTTACTCGGTTAACGAGAACTCCATTGGGAATTTCGAGGCCACGGGCGAGTTCGTAGCGCATTTTATGTGAGTCTATGTATATGGTATGTGAGCAGTTGGCCTCAGGAACTAGTCAAAAAATCAGATCGAATTGTGAAACTTGGGATGTTTTGTGGTGTCTGATGCCCGCTTTGGCAGCAACGGTACCGCTGGGGCATTAACCCTGCCACTGAAGTGGTCCAAGCATTTTAGGCCTGACCACTGAAGCGATCAGGTGACCGCTGTGGCGGCGCCGCTGGGGCTGTCCCAGTGACGGGCAGTTAGTAACATTAATAATGTGCTAAAAACCCTTTGGCCCTGATTATGTCCCATTTCGATATTCGAGCTTGAAGGAACTATTCTTAAGGATGTTTTCAGGAGAATCTTGGAGGTAAATCTTGTTTATTTCTTCACTCTTCCTTTAACCATGATCATATTGGATTCCCTTTTTCCCTTATTAAACCCATGATGATGGGAGTTGAAAGAGGTTTGTGGAAGAACATTATCCCTAGGCTTAATAATGATAATTTGGTGATGTTTACGTTAGATATCGACTAATCTAAGCTTATTAATCTCATATCTTTCACTTTTAGCGTTGAATTTCGGAATCAAAGACTTAGGGTTTATACCCAATTTGGGGGTTTTGCTTGAAATCATAAATTAGGTTAGCTCATGAGTTAAATCAACAATTAGTGGTTGGGTTATGATTACCTAGTACTTAATTTGGTATTTTGCTTTCGAATTTCTCATTTTGCCCTTATGGGCCCGTTTCCCCAATTTTTAGGGTTAGAAATTGACCTAATTGAATTATGGCAATATTAGTATCATTCTTCATGATTTATAATATAGAATTCGATTATGCTTAGACTACTTTGGTTCTGAGGTTCAGCGGAAGGGCAAGGCAAATGAGTGAGTTGTTGGTGTTGCGGTTCGGCCATCCAGGTAGGTTATGACTTGCCCTTGGTGAGACTTTGTATAGCGAAACACATATTTAGATGATATTGTCGGAGACAGCATGTGAACCTTTGGGTATGAAGTTGGGTTGGATATACCTTAGGTTGGGCCCTGTTGTGTGTTGGGACTAGCCACCCCGTTGTGGTGTGCTTGACTGTTCTATTGTATTGGCTTGAATCCATGAGTTGTTGGTAGATATTTGTCACACCCTAATCTTGATAGGGCATGATGGGCACCCGACCCCATACTCAGACCCGAGCGAGCCCCATTAGTTCTCGTTATGTTCATAACCTCACTGGACTCTTAAGTTACGAAATGAAATGCATAATGAAAACTTGTCAAAACCATTCTTTTCGTCGTTCTCAAATCAAGTAAGATCGGTAGTCATATGGAATTTGTAACATAATGCGTAATGGTACGTCGGCTTGCAGAGCCGCTTACAAGACTGACATCCTGTATACATGACTCTGTCTGCAAAGTCTCTAACATGCTATATACCATAACGTAGATACTTTGACTCGACAACACTCCGGAAAGAAATGGAGCTCGTCAATCCAGCTGGAACATCTCCTAGCAATGTCCTCTACTCATCTGTATACACCTGCGTGGCATGAAACGCAGCCCCCGAAGAAAGGGGGTCAGTACGGAATATGTACTGAGCATGTAAGGCATGAAATACAGTAAAGAGGATCATAACTAAAATGGAGATTTGCCCGAAAGAAGTATGACTTTTAAAAACATCAATACACTTGCCTTATGAAATGAAAATCATGCATATCATTATCATATACCGTACCCGGCCCATTGTGGGCTTGGTGGATAAGATCATGTCATCATGTCAGCATACTATCATATCATCATGTATGTATATACCGTACCAGGCCCTCTAGTGAGAGACTCGGTGAATAAAGTCATCATATGCCCTCCTGGCCGCCATCCCCGTATCATCATATCATCATGTCATCATATATATATATATATATATATACCGTACCCGGCCCTCTAGTGAGGGACTCGGTGAATAATGCAGCGACACTGTGCACGATAACATACCCGGCCCGGGACTCGGTGAAAGATGTAACAACAGTATGCACGAGCAGAGTAGTGAGAAACCATATGCATATAAATCAATTTTTGGGACTCAATGGGTAAGTACACTACTCGACACCTGAAGGATCATAAACACATTTCGAGTCAATCTGAGTTAGTGTAAGAAAGTTATGGACATTATTCACTACAGAAACCTCTACGAACGTTTCAAAGCAATCCGAGACCGCCTATGAAAGTTAGGGACATTAATCCTTATAGAACCCTTTTAGGAACAGGGACTCTTTATGCTTTGCTCGCTATTCAATCATACAATAGGCTTGACTATATTAAGTATGCTCATGTCAAGAAGTGAATAAGAATCGTAAACAAGCTCGGAATTAAATAATAGAGTTACCCCAAGATGTGTGTCATACCTTACTTAGTTCTAGGACATGCCAAAGAAAGAAAGGGTAAGCCTTACATACCTTGTCCGCTTCCTAAGCTAATCCGAACTTAAGTCTCGGCTTTCCCAAGATCTACAACAACGTCAGAAGATAGCAAACATTAGCTATAGGTATTTAGGAATTCGATTCCAAGCTAGCAATTCACCTACAAAAATTTGGGCAGCATTTCCCCTGTAAATTCAACCAACCCCGAGAATTCAACTCGGCCAAATCATCAACAACAATACCATCAACCACATTAACAACTTCGACAATTAATTCAAAATGCATTCTAACATTAGCAACCCTTTCTACATAATTCGACGGAATTTCATTTACCTTCAAGTTAACCACAACAACCCAACTTACAATCTTCCAAACTCAATAAGAATAACAACACATTCCTCGCTTCCAAGTTCATGAATTATACCAACAACCACACGTTACCAACATCATTCATACAAATATAAGAAACCATGCTAACGTCACATTAACTTCTACAACAACCCACAACGATTACAACTTCATTTTAAGCCATCAAACCTTCATTTTCATCATGGAATCCACAACATCAACAATAAAAAATGCTAAATAAAATCAATTCATCACATCTTACCAACGCAGCCCCTATTCGGCCACATCCTACACACACATATTTCATGAATTTCATCCATTTCTACATACTACAACACTCACAAATAATCTCTAACATATAGAAAAGGAGATTAAACCTTACCTTTACCCTTTCACTTCTCAACTTGGCTAGGGTTGGTAAATTGCACAAATGAATGCTTTGCTTGCTCCAACAACTACTCCACGTTAATAAGGGCCTTCCAATTGGTTGGAATACTAGAAGAAAATTATTTTTCTTGATCAATTTTTATGGCATCAATTTTGCTAGCCATGGCCGAATGCCTCTATATTCTTCTTGAAGTTTCTTGAATTGTGAAGATGATGAATATGCATTGCTTTGGTCATCACTTATCTATATATATACATGGCTCCTACAAATATAAAGTGGACACATTCCCCCACTCATGGCTTGAGTTAATTGGCCAAGCCATGGGTGGGACCCACTTAAGCCACACGGCCATGGTGGCTTTCATGACCATATTTTTTTTTGAATTTTTCCCTTTTTACCCCTAACCTTTCTCAATATTTCCATACCACTAATAACCAACTTGTGTATTAAAATAAAATTGGAAGGAAAATAATAGCCTTGCCCTTAACTTACGCGATTATCTTGAAACATCCGAATGTACAAAATACGGGATATAACAATATTAGATCTTGTCATTCATCTTGATTTGATATATTTTTGGCATACCCACGATTGGTATTGTGATATTGATATATCGTTGGCATACCCACTATTGGTATTGTGATATTGATATATTGTTGGCATACCCACTGTTAGTATTTGTGATATTGATACTTTGTTGGCGCACCCCATTGTTGGTACTTGTGATATTGAACTTGATTGTTGATATTAATATACACATTGCATACATTCTCACTCATTCATGATGCATGACCGATGCCCGGTGATGATCCGGTATCATTGATGGAGTGAAACTGGTATTTTAATAAACTCTTTTACTTTAATGATTGTGAGAAGGCCGATGTCCGGCGTTCAATTCCAAAATCGTTGATTTTGTGAAATTGATATTTGAAAAACTCTTTTAAGATGTCCGAGGTTCAATTACGGAATCGTTGATTGTGTGAAACTGATATTTGACAACTCTTTTACTTGAGTGATTGTGAGATGGCCGATGATCTATTCTGGCATCGTTGTTGAATGGCCGATTTCGATGATATTCCTGAATCGTTATTAGTGCATGGACTCCGCGGGTCCCCTAGGGTGGTGTAGGTGAGAACTCCCCATGGGCAAGTATCCGGGGTCCCGTTTGTTTGTTGGGCAAAGATCCAGGACGGGTGGCACTTAGACTTCATGAGTCGCGTTGGGTTGTGCTACCGAGACGTCGAATTTTTGTCCGGAGTACATGTGTACACTTCATTTGCATGACATTGTATTGCATTCATACCATTATTACATTGCATTTGCACTATGATTTGATTGAGATGTTTGGTGATTGGATTGTGATGTTGGATCGGATCGAATATATTCAGACTTGACATGTTTGGGATTAGATGCTTGCATAGGCAATGATGGATACTCGATTGTGATTATATTAACTTATGCTTGGTTGGTTTATATTGCTTATCTGCTTTATTTTTTGAATTGTGTTAGCTATGCTTAGTCGGCCGATGATGCCTACCAGTACTGTTGTTTGTACTGACCTGGACTTACTGCATTCTGCATTCTTTATGAATGCAAAGTATCAGGTCGGATCTACTTCCGTGACCCGTGGCTGATCGACGCTTCAGCTTCCTCTCGAGTTTCTAGGGTGAGCATGGCGTTCGCTGACCTTGAAGACTTTCTTATAATATGTCTTATTTATTCCAGAGACATAGACATTTTATATATTAGTATTTTAGATTGTATTATTTCCCTTAGATGTTTTTGTATTATTCAGACTAGACCTTGAGGTTGTTTATTGTCTTCCGCATTTTGTACTACTTATATATATATATATATATGTATATATATATATAGTGAGACTTACATATTTATTCTATTCCGCTACTTAATTTTCATCCTTTTTTGTTTTGGTTCATTGTTGGGGTGAGGGTTCGCTTACCGAGCTGGGAAGGTAAGTGCCCGCACGGCCTAGGCTATATGAATACAAACAAATGATTACAATTTGAAATTGTGATCTCACGCATAGTATCTCTTGATAGTGTCTGAATTGATTGCTTTAGGCCACTCCTGGCCATCCATTTGTATGTAACGACACATTTCGTCGTTACTGTGACTTCCACGACCTTGATCCCCTTAAAACACCTTCGGTTTGTTATGCTCTTGGAAAAATCGTTAACTTGATCGGACCGGCCGTGCGAGTTGTGTGTAAAATATCAGATTTGGGACACTGGGCCCAAATATACTGCTATAGTGACAGTACCGCCATCCCAGTGCTTGCACAACAGTGGTGGTATGGTCTACTGAAGCGGATATGTGTAATTGATGGAAAGACCGCCCCAAAGTGAGGTTGCCGCTGAAGCGGTGCCGCCGCAGCGACCGCAAGAGCGGTTGACGAGCAGTTATATCCCTATTTAAAGCCCATTTATTGGCTTGACCTAATACTCATTTCCCTCAAATTTTCAGCCGCCACTAAGAGAAAATCCAGCCATAGAGACTTAAATGTTGGGAAGGTAAACTCTTTAAATCCCGCGTTTCATCTTTCTTTAATTCCCTCTTTCTTCTTGCACCATTTAGGATTGTGATAGAGAATTAAATAAGGGTTCTTTCTTGTTACCTTATGAGACTAAGGGGGAAAAGTGGTAATGTTGACCTATAATAATTATTAACTCTAGGATGGCCTTATTATTGCAAAGATTGGTTTAATAACCAGTTCAAAGCCTAAATCCTTCTTATTTTTCAAAGGGGTTAACTTGTTAGATGCTATTAATGATGTATGTGAATTAGTGAAGTAAGTTTGAGTTAGGAAGACCTTGATTTCCATAAAAAAAAGGGTAAAATAGCAATAAATGGAGAATCTAGAATGATTATGCGAGAAATGATAGTTTTACCCTTATGAACCCAAATTCCTAATCGTTGCTTACTTGAATGTACCCAGCGTTTCTAGACCTCTTGGATCTACAAATTCCCTACAAAGAAGGAAGATGGAATCAAAGTGGATGTTCGCACACCTGGTTGGCCCCGAGGTAGGTTACGACTTCCCTCTTGTGGTAGACACCAGTTAGATTTTCATATAAGCGAGTTAGATGAAACAGAGAATGCATGTATAGGATTTCGAAGGTTGGGATGGATATATTAGATTGGTAGCATGTAAGAAATATTTGTTATTGTGTATTACTAAAATAGTTATGGATTTATGACTACTTGGTGGTGAGACTTTGATTAGTGAAGCCTATGATTAGAAGACATTGTTGGAGAAAACATGTGAGGCTTTGGGTGTGAAGTTGGGTCTGACAATTGTTTTAGATTTGGCCTGTTGTATGATTGAGGGTTAGCTACCTCGTTGTGTTGTTGACATATCTTGATCTATTTACTTGTTGGCTATTTTTCACGTTGAGACACTGGGTTTTGTGATTAGTGATATATCATGGCTATTGCGGTACTTTAATTGATTGATACTGAGATGAGTATGGTGATTCCATTGTGGCTTATTGTGTAGCCTTACCGTTGATATTACTTGTGTGCCACGTGTGCTACTGTTTCAGATTGAATTGGTTATTGATATTACAGTTCATCATATTCATAAGCATTTCCATGATACATTGATATATGCATTGTTATGATACTCATGATGATAAGTGAGAGAGTGTAGCATCCGAGGTCTTCACCGGAGAGCGTAAAAGGGAGATGAGAGCTCCGATGCCCGAGGTCTTTATCGGGATTGTGAGAGTGTCTGATGCCTGAGGTCTTTGCTGAGATTGTGAGAGTGGTACATAGACTACGCGGGTCTCCCATGGTTCATGATCGCCAAAACATGGAGTTATTCCATCCAGGACTTGTTGTACAAAGTTGCATATGTATTGCATTCATCATACATATATTATTGCATTGCAATTCATTGTACTTTCCGGTTTATGGTAATCTGTTGTGATACTATCGTGATATACAGATTTGGCTTGATACACTGAGACTTGGCACATTTGGGTTTAGATGCTATAACATAGGTGATGACTTGTACTATGGTTACAGATTTATGTTGACTTGTACTTGTTGGTTTATGTGTTTATCTTTCTAGGTTGTGAGCATGAAGTTTGGAAGTGTGGTGCAAGGTGACCCTAATATGAATGTGTATGAATTGCTAGGTTAGGTGAGTAAGGAACACCAGACGACGAGAGAACTTTCCTTAAAACAAGCGTGAATTTTATTAATGATAGCTAGCTAGTGATACTTGGGCATTGTTGCCTATTGTATGTTATATGAACTTCAGGTGAGTGGTAATGTAGTTACGTAAATGAATCCCCAAGGAGAATTAATGGGAATAAAAGCCTGATATTGTTGAGATGAGCGGTAGGTGTTACGTGTTATTGACTTAGTTTTGCCCACCATGCTTATTTGTAGATTCTTTTATCGTTATCTTAGTCTAACCATGGTCTGTCTATGATGCTTACAAATACTAGTGTTGTACCGATACTACTCTTGCTACATCCCTTCCGGGGTGTAGAATTTTCAGGATATTGATTGATTGAAGTTCTCTGGAAGATTCTTGGTGCTTATCTTGAAGGCCTCCATCATTCTCATTCATGGATGGAGGTTGAGTCTTTATATTCATGTTGTATTCAGTCTTAGGTCTTAGTTGCTCTTGTACTAGTCTAGACCAAGTCATGGGAAATAGAGTCGTATTTCTTAAATTTTTGTAAACAATTCCGCTATTTAGTCTATATACAATCGTTTTATTTCCGCATTTTTATTATGGTTTATTTTGGAGACTAACTTACCTTGTTCATTGCTTCCAAATGATTTTATTTTGGGTTATGGTTTCGCCTACCGAGGTGGGAATGGTAGGTGCCCGCACGATCCTGAAATAGTTCGTGACAAGTTGCTATTAGAGCCTAAGTTACCGATCTCACAATTACAAGAGCAATGTCTAGTAGAGCCTCGTGGAATGGTACTAGACGTCCGTGCCCATCCACGGGAGTCTATAGAAAATTTAGGAAAAATTCCTTTCTTTCATTCTATTTGTGCTACTTCGGTTAAATTGGTATCTCGGTGGGTTCAATTGGTATCTTGGCGATTCCAATTGGTATGTAAGCGTGTAATTATGTTGTGTTGCTGACTATACCTAGTGCGCATGGAAGAACTATTCGGTTATTTTCTTTGTTGCGAAAGTGATTCGGGCATGAAGTGTGCATGCCACTGTTCAGTGATCAGCGCCACAGCGGTCAGTCGGTCGCTGTAGCGTTACTGCTATGGCACATATTCCTCAGCTGTAGCGGCAGCCTATATTCTTCTCGAATGATCCTATGCACCTATTTACGGCCGAAGCGGGACCGCTGTAACGGTTTGAGTGACTGCAGAAGCGGAGTTATATAACCTGAGAACTTGCAGGCTTCCCCTATTTCATTATTTTTTTCCCCTGTTCAGCAAATTCAGTAAAAACCAAAAACAAACCAACATATGTCACAACCAAAAGTGGATAAAAACAAGCCCGACAAGGGCGAAAACTATTCTAGTCATCATCACAAATCCAAAACACGAAAACCAAATAAGAAAGATTGTCCGAGCATCTAATCAAAACAAGACAAACCAAATAGAAGAGTGTCCAAAAGTAAAAGCCCTACTAGGGAAACCAAAAGTATCTTCATAAAAAGGGGAGAGCCTCTAAGCCATCATCTTACTCGTCGCATCATCACCATCTGAGCTGCTACCATTATCACCCGATCCACCCTATCCACCGACACCCCGAGGCACGCTCATGAACGAGTACTGCTACGAATCATCATCATCATCCATGAGAATCGGCGTACCGAAAGTAGTATACGCAGTCTATAAGGAGGAAAGTGACTCACCTATCTTCTTCTGAGTAGCAAAGTAGCCTTTCATCTCCTCCTGATTGATGAAACCCACAGTAGCCCCTGATGAACTGGACCCTTCGGAAGGCATGGACATATTTTGAAACATTGAGATCACCTCATCAAAGCGTGAGTCCATGCGCTCAAAAAGGCCCTGGATACGAGGGACCTCAGCCCCACCCTCATGATCAGCCACATCCCCATCCTCAGTATCGGCTCCAGCTCTACTCCCTCCCTTGCCTGTATCATCCACCTTCCTTTTCTTTCAGTTATTGATCGCGATACCATGACCCTTTACCCGTAGCGGATGAAATGGAGCATCGGAGCAAACCTGACCACCATTACCCTCCCCAGGAACCTTGGTCCTCCTACATAAGGAAGTGGTCAGCGACGGGAACATCAAGCTCGCTGCACCAGCCTTCAAAAACTCCTTCCACTTCTGAATTATCTGAGAGCCTACATTCACCGTTATGTCAGGAAGGACGCAAGAAACAACGAGAGCTCTGGAGAAGGTCACATCATGGACATTTGTAGAAGAATGGATCCGGCGGGAGATGATATTCAACCATCTCTTTGCCTCCACATTGAATAGATCGCTTTGGATTGCAACCTTTCCATGAACCCAAAGAGCCAGCCGTATGTCATCTTCGTGCACCAACTTGGAAGCCAACCACACTGAATTCTTCTCAGCTGCCTTGGCTGCTAAGGGCTCCTCTGGATGATCATCTAGTCTATATAGTTGGTTGATCTCTCTTGCCTCCACTTTCACTGGAACACCTCTAATAATGATCTTCGGCTTAGGAGAACCCAGTCTACCATAGGCAACATCGCGTAGAACTCCCTCACCCACATTTCATTGTAGTCACCGAGATCCCTGACCAAATGAGTCCACTTTATTCTTACCAATCTCTCTAGGAATTTTGGGGCACACTTGTCTACATTACTCATATCAAAACCCCACTCCAACAGTAGGAGCATAGACATCTGGCTCAAGTGTAGGCGTTAGCTTTGAGGGGTGGGAAGCTTCTCATATGTGGGAACCTCTTTTTCTTGTGGAACTTCTTCTTGATTTTGAGACATCTTGCCTACAAAAGAAATATAAACGCATTAAATTTTTTGTCACCCAAGTTCAGTATCAATTGTAGTACGTTATGGTGGAAATAACTCAGCAAAACAACCAGTGCATCAGAAAAATTTAAGCTGCAATTTTTGGTGCCTGATGTTGCAGGCGCCGCTGTAGCGGTCACTCAGACTACTGCAGCGAATCTATGCAATCCCTTCTAGTACATCTTCTGTGTAGGCTGGATCGCCACAGCGGAGTCGCTGTAGCGGTTAACAAGCTGCTATAACGGTCTCGTCTCCTTCGCAGAACCCTGAGAATTTTTAGAATTTCAATTTTGATATTTGACTCAAAAACTCATTTTTATGAAAGGATCGGGTAGGAATCAAGCATGCATAATGTTTAAAACCTTTGGAAAATAATTTCTAGCAACAAACAACCCCAAATTCGATAAAAGTCAACACCCTCTTTCAAAGCATTTTTTTTTTACTATGTTCAAGTTTCCCAACCCAAATATGTGTACTAGCTACATAACACGCGATTTAAAGGTTAATCTAACACTAGACAAATTGTGTATTCTAGTTTATCAACACCCACAAGTTCATCAACCAAAAACCCAAAATTCGAACTTTTGAGTTGCAAATATGGTCATTCTAAGCATGAAAATTCGAATTTTAGTTCTATTATCTATCTACAAGTTGAGGGTAATGATTTCTTACCTTTTTTGGAAGATCCGAAGAGATTGGTGTTGATTGAGTGTTACCTTGAAATACTTTTTCTTCCCTTTTGAGAGCAATTTGTGAGATTTTGAGTTTTGGTTGGTGTAGTGTGAAGCGTAGGGTGTTAAAGAGACTTTTATTGTGTAAAAGAGGGAGATGGGGAGTTGTGGTGTAGTGGGAGATGGAAGGGCAGACGGATTTGTTGGGGAGTATAATGGAGGAAGTGGAAAGGTAATAAACCCCTTTTAATTTTCTGAATCTGCGATGTCTGCTTCAGCGGCTGACTCACCGCTCCAGCGGTGCCGCTGTAGCATTCCTTTAGACCGCTGAATCGATACTTCTAAAATTTGTAGAAATTGATTCTTTTAATTGTAACTCGAGTTTAATGCCTTTACCCATGTGTTCCCGATAGATCTACGATTGGTAAAGGTTTGACTTCTTTCACCAAATCTGCCTCAATGAGTTATCACCCCTTTCAAATTTCCTCTTGAAAAATATTAGCTGAGCTATCACAAATTGTACGTTGCCAGAGTCGAATTAACTCATAATGTTCCTTACTGATAAAGTCTAGACGGGAGTGATTGTCACGACCCGACTTGGGGGCCGCGACGGGCACCCGGTGCTAGCCCACCCGGGTGCCCCTTATCGTACCTTTACACTTACATCTAGGTGAGTCACATAATAAAACATATATTTCTATTCATCCATCATACTAGTCCCATTGGACAACAATACCTTTATATCACCATTGGCATCTATGCCATATCGATGTACATAAGCCGACGAGGCTACAAAATGATATGCAAAATATAGGCCAACAAGGCCAATCATATGTAACCATATACACAAGTCTACGAGCCTCTAAGGAGAGTATGTCATATCACATAGGCGGGACAGGACCCCGCTATGCCCATAATTATGTACACAAAAGAATAAGTACCCAAAAGCGCTCCGAATGAAATGGAGCTCCGCTATGTAGTCCCTGAGAATGTAGCTATGGATTAAGTCTGTCTCCCTGTGCACCTGCGGGCATGATGCAGCGTCCACAAACAAAAGGACGTCAGTATGAAGAATGTACTGAGTATGTAAAGCATGATCAGTATCAACATAGAAGCATAATATATAACATAAGAAATAACATAGGATGGGAGATAGCAATATCATCGTCATAAACACTTACTTGCCTTTCGTAGGAACTTTCCATTTCTAATGCGTATTTGTGTACATACATCCATATCCGTATCTGTACTCATATTCGTACCTATTTACGTTGCGTTCATCGCCGTATTCATATACATAGTCTTATTCATATTCGTATCGTATCCGTATTCATACTTATATCTATATCATATACATAATCATATCATATACATAGCATTTGCATAGCATACCCGACCATGAAGGATCGGTGTTTCATACTTACTTGGCCAACCAAGGCTCAAGGTTACACATACCTGACCCTACCAAGGCTTCAGGGTTACATCTACCTGTCCCTACCAAGGCTTCAAGGTTATCCGTACCATCTGCAGAGGTATGCGCGCGTTACATAATCATATACATACTCTACCCGGCCTTATAAGCTCGGGGTCCATAATAGTCATACATATATATACATATACATAATAGCTCATAAGCATCTTTATTATTAACATCACTATCATCATCGTCATCGTTATCGTCATCGCTATTACCATTATAGTCGTCATCAATATCATTATCACTATTATCGTCATTCATTGCATCTATCCTTATAGGCTTACTCGTCATATGAGGAACTTAGTACAATCGTAGCATATCGAGAATCGTGAGCTTAATAGCTCGGAAGATCGAATCATTTGAAGGACATCATAGACTTATAGAAGATTTAGATGATTGGTCAAAGAACCATGCCTTATGAAAGAAGGGTTAGCCTTACATACCTTTCCGTTCAACTATTTTACCACTTGCACGTTCTCCTCCCGCGCTCACGTTTCTACCTTCATTAAAGTCATACTATCATTAGAAATCGATAGCTAGCATACACGACTAAAACTAGAGAAAATCGGACAACATCTCCTTTATTTATACGACATTCCTCCATAGCGTATATCAACTCCCAAACATCGATAATACATTCACAATATCATAACAACATTCTTTATTCATCCACATTATCTATATTTCTCACTTCGCTTCCATTGACCCATATCCATGGTCATAACACACGACTATGTTCATTCACATACATTGACTATCCCATGTTATCAACATCATTTGTAACATATTTATATCACAACACATCAAGAATCATGACTCAATTCAAACTATTACTCAAAATGGCACTATTCCACATTCATGACACATTTTTATATACCCTTCTACAATCCAAGTATTTCAACTCTCAAATACCTTAAACAACATATAAATAACATAAATCGTACCTTAGATGTCGTAGGAACAAGCTTTGGTTGGTAATACTTCACTTGAGCAAAAATCCTAGTCCATCTCCAATGAGATTTCTTGACTTGAATGATCTTTAATGAGTTTTCTTACACTTGATTCACTTAGTTTATGTTGTTGATCACTAATACCTCTTGAATTCTTGTGGAATAAATGTAGAGAGATGTTTTAGAGAGAAGGGGTGTGATATGGAAATGAAATGAAATGAAACTTGAATCCTTTATTTAATGAACCATTCAGTCCCCGACCAGGTATACGGACCAACATACGGTCCGTACATATTATACGGGCCGTATGTTTGGCCGTATGTTTGTTCTAGAGAAGTATGCCATTCTGGGCTGATTATATGGTCCTAACATACGGACCGTATATTTTATACGGCCAGTATGTTTGGCCGTATAATCCCCAGTGTTCCGAAGCTCGTTTTCGTCGATTCGTTTGGTCTCCAATCCTTATGGAACCTTCTTAACACTTGTTTAACACCTCAATACCAATCTAAAGGATGTTATCACTCTCCTCCAAGACATCATTAAATCCTCAGTAACTCGTTACTCGTAGTTCCCTTCCGATACCTATTGTATGTCTTGCCTTCTCTTGGCCAACTTTCTTCCCCTATCTTAAACATCTTTGAAATCTTAACTAGGGTCATCGAATTTCATTTCTTACCTATTGCAATACCGTATACTCGTACTCTTCACTAGTCTATTCACTCTTGCATCAACGGAAAATTTTTCGAGGTGTAACAGTGATAATGCAATTTTTGATGAATTGAATTATTGAGTGTTACTTTTTTCGCGTCTTTTATTATTCGTGCTGATTTAAATGAATAGTCCTCATTTTACAGCTTGCACAGACTTCTGCAAGGTAATGTTGTTCCAAATCAACTGAGGGTTTTCATCCATTCACTGACCTAATTTTATATGTTGTAGCACATATTTCTTTGTTACGTACACAAGTTATGAATATCCTTGACTTCTGCAAATTCGATTGCCAAGTCCTTTTCATGTGCTTAACTTCCTGTGTGCCTTTTCCCGCCCATGCCGTTAGAGGACGAACATTTGTTTAATTGGTATATGATGTATCTAATGTAACGACCCATTTCATCGTTACTGTGACTTCCGAAAAATTCGCGATCTTGACGCCCTTAAAACGCCTTCGGTTTGTTATACTCTTTAACAAATTGCTAACTTGATCGGGCCAGTCATGCTATCGGATTTGGGCTACTAGGCCTAGAAATACCATTACAACGACAATACCGCCGCCTCACCGCTTGCGCAAAAACGGTAGTGTGCTCCGCCGAAGCGGAGATGTGTAATTGATAGAAAGACTGCCCTAGCGGTGAGGTTGCCACTGAAGCGGTGCCGCCGCAGTGACCACTAGACCGCCGGAGCAGTTGACGGGCAGTTATATCCCTATTTAAAGCCCATTTATTGGCTTGACCTAATATTTATTTCCCCGAAATATGCAGCTGCCACTAAGAGAAAAGTCCAGCCTTAGAGACTTAAATGTTGGGAAGGTAAACTCTTTAAATCCCTCTTTTCATCTTCCTTTAATTCCCTCTCTCTTCTTGCACCATTTAAGATTATGGTAGAGCATTAAATGAGCGTTATTTTCTTGTTACCTTATGAGACTAAGGGGTAAAAGTGGTAATGTTGACCTAGAATAATTAGCAACTCTAGGATGGCCTCATTATTGCAATGATTGGTTTAATAACTAGTTCTAAGCCTAAATCCTTCCTATTTTTCAAATGGGTTAACTTGTTAGATGCTATTATTGATATATGTGAATTAGTGAGGTAAGTTTGACTTAGGAAGACCTTGTTTTCCATAAAAATAGAGGGATGAAATAGCAATAAATAGAGAATCTAGAATGATTATGTGAGGCATGATGGTTTTACCCTTATGAACCCAAATTCCTAATCGTTGCTTACTTGAATGTACCCATCGTTTCTAGACCTCTTGGATCAGCAAATTCCCTACAAAGATGAAAGATGGAATCCAAGTGGATGTTCGCGCACTTGTTCAGCCTTGAGGTAGGTTACAGTTTCCTTCTCATGGTTGACTCCTGTTAGATTTTCATATACGCGTGTTAGATGATACGGGGGATGCATGCATAGGATTTCGAAGATTGGGATGGATACTTTAGATTGGTAGTGTGTAAGAAATATTTGTTATCGTGTATTACTAAAATAGATGGATTTATGACTACTTGGTGGTGAGACTTCGATTAGCGAAGCCTATGATTAGACAACATTGTTGGAGAAAACATGTGAGCCTTCGGGTCTGAATTTGGGTTGGACAATTGTTTTAGGTTGGGCCTTGTTATATGATTGAGGGCTAGCCACCCCGTTGTGTTATTCACTTATCTTGATCTATTTACTTGTTGGCTCGTTGCCACGTTGAGATATTGGGTTTTGTGATTAGTGATATATCATGGCTATGAGATTGCAGTACTTTACTTAATTGATATTGAGGTGAGTATGGTGATTCCATTGTGGCTTTTTGTGTAGCCTTACCATTGATATTACTTGTGTGCCACGTGTGCTACTGTTTCGGATTGAATTGGTTATTGATATTACATTTCATCATATTCATACGCATTTACATGATACATTGATAAATGCATGGTCATGGTATTGATGATGATAAGTGAGTGAGTGTAGCCTCCGAGGTCTTTGCTGGAGAGCATAAAAGGGAGATAAGAGCTCCGATGCTCGAGGTCTTTACCGGGATTGTGAAAGTGTCTGATGCTTAAGGTGTTTACCGGGATCGTATTAGTAGTACATGGACTTCGCGGGTCCCCCTTGGGTCATGATCGCCGAGATGTGGATTTATTCCATTTGGGACATGTTGTACAAAGTTGCATATGCATTGTGTTACGGATCGCATTTCACGAGCGGGATTAGCCCTTGGAAAGCTTATACGAATTTGTTGGTGCTCTTTCGGACTTTGTTTTAAAAAAGAGTCGCCACCTAATTTTTAGGGAATTAGGAAAACCAGCGGTGAAGGGTTTATTCAAATATAGTGAAAAATACTTCGTAATCCTGAGTTTAGGTAAGAGTTCTGATGATTCACTGGGGAAGGTGTTAGGTACCCCAGTACTAAGGATCCATACTATACAACTGACCTTCGAATTCCGGTGTGTGATTATCTATTTAAATTGCTTATTTAGTGTTTATTTTCCTTCTTATGCATATCACTTACAGAAAAAAGATTTGGATATATTCCCTTTATATATATGGTAGTTTAGGTTGGATTTATAATATTCGGGTAAGAATGGGTTCTTTTATATAAGGAAAAGGTATTTAGTTTATAAAAGAAGTAAAAAAGTTTTGGTATAAAAATGTAAGTGTATTTATTATCCCTTTAAATCACACACCTTGTCTCGGGTTCATCCGTATAGTATGTTAGAACGTCTTGTCCTAAGTCCTCGTATTTATGAACATATTTCATTTATTTAAACGAGTCTTATTTTATGAAAATGGCTTGCTTTTATTATCGGGAAAAAGACACTGTGTGTCCAATGACCCAAAATAATGCTACATTTGGGCCTAATACCCCCAGGAGTCCGGTCGGCCCAAATTAATGCCAAAAAATGGCCGGTCGGCCCAAAATAATGTCAAGGCTGGCCTGCCCAACAGCCTAGGCGCTTAAAAAAAGACTTTTTGTGGCAACTAAGTCGTCACAAAAACGTCGCCACTAAAAGGCTGCTACAGCATATATACATATGTTGGAATTATATATACAATTTATATACAAGAATTATACAGTTTATATACATATGCTGGAATCAATCATACATTTATTATACATAAATTATACGTTAATTATACATTTATTATACACATATTATACAATAATACTATGATATTTATTTTTAACATATACCATAGTGATACATATTATATACCACAATGATACGGTTTCTATAATACATTTTTTATACGTATGATACACTTTTTATACAAGACTGACACAGTTTATATACACATGCTGGAATTATATATACACTTTCTATAACAAAAAATGATACATATTATATACAAAATGATACAATTTTCTATTTTATACAGGGCAGTTGTACTGTGCTGATACACATTGTATACACAAATGATACATATTATATACAAAAATGATACATACCTTAGTGATTCATATTTTATATAGTTTCTATACATTACAAATAGACACTGATACATATTTTATACACAAATGACATATTATATATAAAAATTGCCTCAAATATTTTTATGTTTGGATTTTTATTTGAAAATTGTCTTATTTAAGTTTTGACTAATGGATGAAATTAGTTTATTGGATATAATTTGGGTTTGAGAAAAATTGGTCTAGACGGTGGGATTATTTATGGCCGACCGGCCATATATGTCCTTTTCCCTTTATTAGCACTAGACTGGTTTAGGCCTCAAATGGGCTTGAGCCCAAAACATCTTATACTTTGCAAAGAATGTGTTTTTGTGAGTTTCAGGCCCAAAACCCTTTATTTTTCCCTTTGCTGGGCTTGGAGCCAAAAGTCATTTTTGTTTCTTTTTGTTTTACAACCGGACGGGGGTTTCAACCCAATACCTTTTATTATTTTTCAATTAAAAATTAAGTGGGCTTTTAGGCCCAAAAAACCCTTTTTGATTTATTGATGGGTTTCAACCCCCAAATCTTTTGTCATTAGGGCTTGGCCCAAAAATCCGTTGGTTTTATTGTTGGGCTTGGCCAAAAATTACTTGGTTTTAACTTAATTCTTTGTCCAAAACGTGTTTTCAGTTTTGTAAAAAATGTGGTGCATTGTTTTTTATCCTTGAAAATCCTTTTAATCTTGCTTATTAACTTGTGTCACAAATTATTTTTCGTTATTTTTTAGAACCTTGAAAACGTTATACTTAAACCGGGTTTTTGAAATTTGTTTGGGGACCTAAAGTCGACTAAACAACATAAGTACCGTTGTCCTAAGACGTCTACTTCAAAAAATAAGGATTCCAATAAATACAAGTATTCTTTTTTTACAAGTATATGAATATAACAATAAAAAATGAAACAATACGAGTAAAGAGGAGTAGTCTAGGGGTGTACCAAACCCCTAGTAGGCAATTTTCACCCATGGCTGGGCTTTCAACGTATTCCTTCGTCACAACTTCCATTTCCCTTGTCCCGGACACTCGTATTATTGAAAGAATTGGTCTGTTGGGCCTTTCCCCAACAGACTTGGCTTGACTCGGCCCAAGTGGCCATGCAGTGGAAAGGAGAAAACAAAAAGGGAAACCGGTTAGAAATTGTACTACTGAACTTATCACTACTATATACACATAATGTACAAACATAAATAGGAAAACGCGTATATATGGCACATCTTATAATTATTGGGCCTGAAAAGCCCAAGGTTGAATTTAAAGGAGGCCTGCCCGAGCCCCATTGATTATCCTATTTTTAGACTAACTATGACTTGTGGGTTGCTTCTATACTAGACCGAAATGGGTCAGACCCAGACTCTGCCAATTCTATGTTTCAACCAAATGTTCAAGCCTATGGGCCTTCTAGTCCTCAAAATAATTGATACACACCCCATATATATTTATGTGTGTGTGTGTGTGTGTCTAAACACTTGATATATACGCATGGTATACCAATGATCTACACATATGATGTGTATATCAAGTGTATATCCTATGGATATCCCTTCCTTCTTATCAAATCCTTATGTATATTTTGTGTATACCTAGCTTTTAAACTTAAAACTTGAGCCTATGATTCAACTAACCACCTAACTATCTTTCCAATTTCAAAACAGTGTTCAACTTAGACTAAGGCTAGTACTTGAGCTTAAATTGTACAAACACACACTGGACAAGCTGGTTCAAAATGACAACATACATGATTTCAACGAATCAGCAGTTCTCATGGCAGTTGATCAAGACCAAACAATACATCTATGGCTTATGAAATTTAAGGAATACCAGAACATATTAAGGCTTATAAGAAGAAAAAGGTCAAGCATTTTTCAACTATGGTCACAGGGAAATTTTGAAAAGAAAAAAAAACCAAAGAACCAAACATCATATAGCATAATCTCTTTCTATTTTGAACAGACAGAGCTGAGTGAGAAGAAGCAGGACTTGAACAAACTCAGATAGATAGTAATAGCACAAAGGGAAACATTCGCAACTCAAGTTTTTCAACCAAGATAGGCAATGAAACATATAAACAAGGACATAATGTCTTGCCATACCATAGTTTAAAAAAAGTAAACTCGTATTCTTTTGTCAAGTACAATAGAGGAAAACCCAAAGTGGAACTCCGAATAAGCTCTTCTAGTTCTATAAATCTAGAACTCCATAAGAAGACCACATCTTTCTGTCTAAACAGCGTATCAAATTGGCAACCAGTTCCCTTTCTATTTTTAAAGAAGAGTCAACAACTACACATAGACAGACTTACCTTCCAACCTTCAAACCTGCTTAAGCAAGACGGTTATGGTTTTATCTTTTATCCCATGGTCTAATGATAGGATTGTAAGGCCAAATGCATTTACATGGCCAACACACACTCCATAGACTTATGATGGAGTATGCCATGACACCTTTTATATGGAGGAAGGTACTATGAACCAAGTTGGACTTAGTTTTTCCCAATCCTTTCTCCAAAGTGCCTTTAAAAGGCTCATCCATTGTCAAGTGATTTTTGGTTTACCTATGAATACTTGTGACTATACAAATACTATCATTGCACTAGCCTCCCTCCTCCCCCACTTTACGACTTAACTAATAGTGCCACTGACTAATACTCAAGTTATTTCAGCCTAGAGTTCTAATTATGATATGTCTTTTAATCTTTTTTTTGCCAATTACAGAGTTCCAAAACAAAACTGTGCATCTCATTTTGAGCCTAATTTGACACAACAGAATAAAACAAGATTAGATACATCATCTTTAATCTTCAAAGAAAGCCAAACGATCCTCTTTTTATGCCTATTTCTAGTCACAATCACTTGTCTGTCTAAAACTATAGTCATGACATTTCAAAGAGATGATACAAAGCAACTTGTGTAAAATAAAGACATAAAATTCAGACTAACTTCCCCTCCTCTCTTACCCTTTTTATCTTTCTTAGAACTAGTAAATCAGCTTTATTGGAGCAATGAAGAGCATATGGAAAATTTCATGTCAAACTGACAAAACACCTCTTTATAGGGAGTGGTATTGTTAATTCGTTTTTTCTAGTTTATAAGTTAGCAGGACTATTTAACACACAACTAGCAATTATAGCTATCTCACCATTTCCAGTTTTTAAAGCTTATACTAAATCTTTAATAGCTTCAAATTCCCTTTATTTAAGCTGGTCAAGCACAAAGATTAGCCACAACAAATCCTCACTTGGCTTACACGTGGAGATTCAGACTCAATACAAAAACGGACAAACACACCAGTGATCCAAATGATTTAACAACAAACCAAGCATCATCAAACACATCTTTAGCTGTGGTCACTACATTTTTTAATATTAGACATGACTTTGAAAAATGACATAAAAACAACCTATATGTGATAGGGTTCAGACAAGTTCATACCAAACTTCAAATGGCTCAGTTGGCATTTTTGATCAAAGGATTTGCACCTTCACAATGCCAAGAAGAATCAAAACAGTTTCATATTAAAACCATTAACTAACTTGATTACAAAGTTGTTAAGAAGCCATGGTGGTTTAACTACTTATCAAGTAACATAATATTAGTCTCATTCTTCTAATTCCAGATTGACCCATCAACAACCAGTAGATTCATTTCTATCAGTTGACAATTAAAGAACAACTCAAAATTTCCATTTTTTTAACTCATAGCTTAAGCTTGAGGTCTTTAGATTAACATGCTCTAACCAGTTAAGCTAATCAGTCTTTAAGATTGAACCTTACACATCATTACAAACCCATATGAATCAAAATACCAAAGCTCAGAATCATACTCAACATATTAGATGTCTGAGTAACTGAATAGTGATCAAAGCATTACTAAGAGATATTCAGACCAAAATGCTTGCATATGAGGTTCACTGAACCAATAATCAACCATAACAAGCAGATTACCACAACTATAACACTCAAGCTAAACCATGAACACTAAACAACAATTAAACTAACACTTAAACACATGACCAATATGAAATGAAATGAAAAACAACAAAAGGACAACATATTACCTTTTTTATGTGCAGCCGTAAGTAAGAATGGATTTTGAAAGCTCCTTGTGCTTCCTCACACAAAACTCAGCCACCATAAGACAATAATAAATTAAAATTTGGACTAAAAACTCAGCTTAAGAAGCCAAGTAAAAAATTTTAAACTGCAAACCCTAATTTGAGTATCTATTGCTCAAATACTAGTTTTATGCCCAGATTTTTTTCATTTTTTGTATGTGAGAAATGGGGTTCTATTTATAGAATCCCAAATTTTATCCAAACCCCTATTCTATCAGTATGGGACATGTTCGGTCTTTGCATATTTTCACTTGTATCTAAAACAAATAAACCAGCTTAAAGCAACACAACCACAGACGGCTTGCTTTAAGGAAAAATCTCCTCGATCCAGTCGATTCTTGGAGAACCAATGGGATTTGAGGGTTCAACAAGCAAGGACGAAGAACAATAAATGTTTAGCAAGCTGCCTTAATGGAAAGCAAGAGAAAACCACAAAAAAGGGGCAACATTCGTACCTTTAGGCGTTGTTTGGATGGGGTTTGTTGGAGAGAGACTTTACCGCAATAAATGCGGCCTCAAATCAAACATGCAAGCCTGGAAAAGCTTGGGGGGGGGGGGGGGAGGGGGGGGGGGTCTTTTCACAATCTCTGGCAATGAAGGGACGTGTGAGAGAGGTGGGAGAGGGGTGGCAGCGCTAAGGTTGTAGAAACCCTAGCGACAAATGAAAATGGCCCCTTTAGGGGTCTTGTTTAGGTGAGACTTAGTCTCTTATAGTTGCCATAATTGGGCCGGGTATGGGTTCATTGGGACTGGTGTCTTGACCCAATCGGAGGGCCATACCGAGCATCTCTTAACATATTCTCATAACCACGTCTAGGTGAGCCACATGGCTAACTCATAATTACCACTAACCAAAAAGGGCACAAGTTCCATCAAACGTCGGCGTATCTACATGAACATCATTAGCCATGCCCATATATATACAAGCCGCCAAGGCTACCAAAAATGATATATAAAATATAGACCGATAAGGTTATGGGACCTCTAACTATACACATTTGTCTACGAGCCTCTACAAGGAGTGCATGACATCACAAGGACGGGACAGGGCCTCGCCATGCCCATATGTACATAAAATAATAGTACCACTAGACTGCAGCTTCGAGACAAATGGAGCGCTCCTGAGAGATAGCTAATGAAGCACCTAAGAACGTAATCTGTCCCCCTGCCTAACTACGGGTATGAACGCAGCGTCCACAAATAAAAGGACGTTAGTATGAATAATGTACTGAGTATGTAAGGCATGAAGCATAATACAATAAACATATATCATAAAAGGAGAAGATAAGAATATAACATGGCACCTTGACTTATCGAAGTAATCTTTGTATGCACATACGTATATGTCTGCTCTTATGCTCTGGAAACCTCAACTAAGCTCATAGGCAATGCTATAACTTGATTATCTTATTATCTTAACGTTATCTGGCCCTGTGTTGCAGAATGTGCAACCCGATCCATACATAATGTATATGTTGCGGAACGTGAAACCCGATCTATATATAATGTATATGTTGCGGAATGTGCAACCCGATCCATATATAATGTAGATGTTGCGGAACGTGCAACCCCATCCATATATAATGTATATGTTGCCTATCCTCAACTTATGTAAAGTGCTATCACATTTCTATTTAACTTTTAAATGTCGAAAGAATACTAAATGCATATAAGTCCCTTGGGAAGTATACCAGTGTTCATGAAGCTATCTGATTAACTGTACCTTATCTGGAGAATTAAATCCTACATTTGTTTCGTAAACGACAACCTTTCAATTAAGGTACGTATTTGAATCCACTTGAATAACGCAAGGTAATTCTATGCCCCAACTATCGTCGTATACCTTATGTCATCCTAGAACATACTAGCAACTTATCTGGAATGCAAAAGACGTGCAAAATGGCTCTTCATTATGCTTACAAGCTCTACTATCAAAGAGTTAATAAGAATCAAGGACGTTCTCGGTTATCATGAATATAATCAAACTTAGGACTTTTATTATGTCTAACTTACATCAGAGACATGCCAAAAGAAAGAAAAGGATAGCCTGCACATACCTTTACATCTCCTTAACTACTTAACGTTCTCTTCCCAAGCTCGCGAATCTACATTCAAGAGGATTCATACTAAGGTTAAGTCTTAAAAACACTCTTAAGTTCAAACTAGTATAATTAACGAACTAACGAAATTTGGGGAGCATTTTCCCTATTTTATCAACTTCCACCATATTACACAACAACTCCCAAACAACAAAACAACATCCACAATATCATAATCTAGAAGTTATATTCAATTTAATCTCAAATTTATCAAAAATCCCTTTTTAAGTTCATCTCATAGTCATCTTCTTCACTTCAACCCTTTATGACTTTTCCACTTTCATTCTTTTTCTTTCCAATAGTTACTAAACCTTTACATCAACTCAATCAGGTAAATAATAGGAAAAATATACCTTATAGCGGAAGAACTTCAGCTTTCTCAACTCTTTCCAAGATTAAGTTCATCGCCACCTTGAAGAGAAACAAGAACAATCACCTTCCATGGACTCTCTTGAGGTTTTGATGTTGATCTTCTCTCTTGATGATATAGAAGGGTTTAGAACATTAGGGAACCTTCAAGAACTCTCAAGAACCTTCTTTTAGTGTGGGGTAATAAGTATGGAAAGTTCATGTGAAGAATGGGTTCCTTTGGCGTTTAAAAAGGTGTCCAAATCTCCCCACCGCTCCGTGTTGCAGTGAGTATGCAGCCGCATACTCCCTCCACAACATGGGGTGGTGTTGGGCGGAAAGCACACCCAAAATGGGGAGTTTGCGGCCAATATGCGGCCGCATATTGCCCATTTCTCCTCGGTTTCGCGAAAAAGTGCTCTTCTTGACTCGTTTGACTTTCAATCCTTATGGAATCTTCTTGGCTTTCGCATAAAACTTCATTAACCATATAAGGGACCTATAGCTCCCCCTCAAGGTAATGCTATGAAATGCATAACTCAAATGATACGAAATCTTCCCAAAACATGACTCAATTCTTCCAATCTTTTAACAACTTACTTCCGCCGCTTCATATGACTCCAAAACCTTAAGGTACACACTTAAAGTTATAAAAAAACCTCCTTAACCTTATAAGGGATTCATGTCCACTTTAGGCTTATGTTAGTCTACTCATAATGCAACGACACGAAATTTTCAAGATGTAACATTCCTCCCCCCTTAGGAACATTCGTCCTAGAATGTTAAGTTATTAGGGATTCTACAAAAGTTTTGCCAGAGTTTCCCCTGTAAATATGCCATTACCATCCTGTCACAACAACCTAAAATATACAACGCCTCACAGGGCTACAAAAACAACAACAATAATGGTCATACATGACCAAGAAATTATCAAAAGAAAGCATCACATACTTGAGGACAATGGTGCCTCTGTCTGAACCTCTTCTGGGAGTGAAAACAAATGTGGATACCTGGACTTCATATTTTCCTCAGCTTCCCAAGTCAGTTCTTCTCTATTGTTGTTTCACCATAGAACTTTCATTGAAGCTACATCTTTGGTTCTGAGCCTCCAAACTTGCCTAGAATAGCAATGGGAACTTCTTCGTAGGATAATTGCTTGGTAACTTGGACATTATCTAAAGGCACAATTATGGAGGGATCTCCAATGCACTTGCGAAGCATTGATACATGGAAGACTGGGTAGACTGACTCCAAGTCCGAAGGTAGATCCAACTCATAAACTACCTACCCTACCTTGCGTACAATCTTGTAAGGACCAATATACCGAGGGATAAGCTTGCCCTTCATAGGTGAAACTTTCAGGAATACCCAATCATTCACTTGAAACTCTAAGTCTCATAGGTGATTATCTGTATAAGATTTCTGACGACTCTGAGCTGTCAATAATCGATCCTGAATAAGTTTGACCTTTTCCACTACTTACTGGATCAAATCTGGCCTTATTAGCCTATAATGAATTCCATATTAATCACTTCCTATTTCAAAGTTGGAATTTCCATAGCTTGCAACAATCCCCCAAGCTTCTGATGCTCAATTTGTTTTTACCTGCTGACATTTAGGACATAGAGCTACGAACTCTGCTATGTCTTTTTTCATTCTGTCCCACCAATATATGGATTTAAGATCATGATGCATTTTTGTCGCTCCTTGATAGCAGAATAACGGGAACAATGGGTTTCCTTCAAAATCTGGTGACGTAATCCTGCAACATCCGGAACACACAATCTGCCTCGACATCTAAGAACTCCATCCGCAGCAATCTTAAATGGTGACTTTTTCTCCTGAGGAAGTGTACCTCTGTAATGAGTTAACATGAGGTCTTCATATTAGAGCTTTTTCACCTCCACTACTAAAGATGAGATAGCTGAATTCTGGACAGTGACTCCCGTATTGCATGAGTCCATCAAGCGAACTCCTAGGCTGGCTAGCTGTTGAAGCTCAAGAGCCAACTCTTTCTTCTCCGGCTGAACATCGCATAAACTGCCCATGGATTTGCGGTTAAGAGCATCAACTACTACATTTACCTATCCAGGATGATATAAGATACTCACATCATAATCCTTCAATAGCTCCAACCACTGTCTTTGCCGTAGATTCAAATCCTTCTGCTTGAAAATATACTAGAGACTCTTGTGGTCTGTCTAATTATCAATATGAACGACATATAAATAATGTCTCCACATCTTCAATGCATGAATAACCGCAACTAACTCTAGATCATGGGTCGGGTAGTTTCTCTCATGTTTCCGTCATTTCCTTGAAGCATAAGCAATCACCTTACCGTGTTGCCTCAACACATAACTTAGTCGAACACCTGAAGCATCACAATAAATAACATAGCCCTCCGATCCTTCTGGAAGTGTCAAGACCGGGGCCGATGTCAATCTGTTTTTCAACTCCTGAAAGCTGCGCTCACAAGCATCTATCCACTGAAATTTAGCTAATTTCTGAGTCAACTTCGTCAATAATGCAGAAATAAAAGAAAAGCCTTCTACAAGCCTTTTGTAATAACCTGTCAATCCCAGAAAACTACTGTTATAGCCCGTACTTCGTACGTTCGGACATTTCGAGATAGTTGTGGAATGTTGGGAAGTAAGACTATTTTCCAAATGATTTTAATGTGTAAGTGGGTTATGAATATTGTTTACGAGTATTATTAGTATGGAAATGTTGAGAAAGACTAAGGGCGAAAAGGAAAATTCGCAAAATGGTTCATGGTAATATTGTACAAGGCTAGGGGCAAAATGGTCATTTCATTAAGTATTCAAGAAGTTCCATGAAAAGGGCCATGTGGCCGAATAAAAAAAGAAAAAAAAAGGAAGAGATGACAAAATAAGTCATCTTTGTGGAATTTTAAAGAAACTTCAAGACAAGGGGCATGTGCTCTTTTATGATTGGAGGAAGCTAAATATATATATATGACTTATTAGTCATAATTCTCATGAAAACTCTAGAGAATTTGGAGAGAAAGAAAGAAAGAAAGAAAGGAAAAAAAAAGAAGGAGAATTCGGCCAAACAAGGCCAAGAGGGAGTAAAGGAGGAAAATATTTTTCTTCAAGTATTCCTATCAATTGCAGGGTCCTTTATGACATGGAAGAGTTGTTGGAGCAAGTAGAACACATATTCTTGCAAAGTTATAATTTTAGCCAAGTGAAGAATCAAAGGAGAAAGGTAAGGTTTCATCTTCTTTTGTGTGTTTTGGATGGTTTATATATGTTGTTGAATAGAAAAATGGATGGAAAACATGAAAACATGCAAATGGTAAGGTGGCCGTGTGGTGTGTGACTATGGCCGAATGTATGTGTTGTGTTGGATTGATTTTATGTAGTATGTTGTTTGTTGTTATAATGTATGAAAAAGATGAGAATTCATAGAAATATGCATGAAGTGTATGTAGCATGTTGGTTGTTATTGGGAATGTTAACAAAATGAATGAAAATTTATGGAAATATGCATGTAGTGGGTGATGGCCGAATGGAAGTGGTGATGGTAGAATGTGATGAATTAGTTTTATTTAGTGTTTTGATTGTTATAGATGATTATGCGTGTTGAGGAATGTATAGAGAGAGATGGAAATGCATGACAATGTGTATGAAGTTGTGATAACTGAATAGTAGGCGTTTTGGTAAGTTAATGTAAATTGATGTCATTTGACATTCTAGTAGTCGTCGTTACGGATTATACGATGAAGAATGAAGGTTGTTGTCGAAGTTAGCATACATGAATGATGATGATATGCATGGTTGTTGTTGAATTGGAAGGTTTCGGGTAAAGTAATGTGTTGAGTAAGTCGTTGAAAGATTATGTGAATCGAATTGAATTGAATTGAATTGAATGTTGGAATGTTGCTAGAATGAATTGCTAATATTGTTGTTGGTTTGACCGAGTTCCATTCTCGGATTGTTGTTGTTGTTAAATTTGGCCGAGTTAGAATCTCGGGGGTGGTGTATTTACAGGGGAGATGCTGCCGAAATTTCGGCAGAATATAAATGAATGTGTTTGAAAGGTTAAGGCAAGTATATGACAAAGGATCTAACGAATGTGTGAACTCCTTTGAATGTAGATTAACAAGTTGGACGAATAAGCGTAGCTAGTAAGGCGCGGCGCAGGTATGTAAGGCTAAGCCCTTTCTTTCTATGGCATGAATCATACGATATAGTTGTTGACACCCAATTTTGTCCCGCCTCTCTGCCAAAATACCTATTTTTAAGCTTCTAATATTTTTTGAAAAAAATAAAAATATATATATTATGTTTACTATAATTATTAGCCTCTTATCAATACCGACACTTTATTATTCTATTATAATAATTATTATTATTATTATTATTATTGTTATTATTATTTATTAATATTATTATAATTCACAATTCTTATCATTTCGGCATTTTTACCAGCTTACGCATTTATCTTTGCATAATTAAATAATAGTATTTATTTAGTGCGGATTTTCAAAGAAAAATAATATATATTATTACACGGCTATTATAACACCATATGATCTTATTACCCGAGTCTAATAATCACACATTTTTGGTATTAAGTAATATTTTGTCACCCTCGGTATATTCATTAATTAAAATGGGTCTTTTATTCAAATTTAAAGCCAAACTATTTCTTGCACTCGGTCCGCATTTTGACTTACCGGACTCCAAATTAAAGCCCGATTGACTCCTGATAATTTTGGACTAGTCCATATCCCTTATCTCAATTTTTAGAATAATCCGTGTTTTAATTTATTAGCCTATTCTTTTAATACCCAGTCTAAAATTGACCCGATCCACAAGTGGACCGGGTCCGATCCATTTTTGTCATTCGAATAAGGGAACCCTTTTAGGGTTCCCCTTCATTTTCCCCATTTTCCGCCGCAGCTCAAACCTCCCCCTTTCCCTTTCTCGTTCGCCGCCTCTCGTCCCATCGCCACCGCCTTCACCCGCCACCCTTCATCGTCACCTACCATCGCACCCTCACCTCCACTGCTTCATCTGACACGCCCTATCACACCACGTGATCCCCACCTCCATTCACCATATCACGCCCACACCTATCAATTCCTCCACCACGCGTCTGACACACACTCCGACTCATCTCCACCACGCGTCTGACACACCCATATCACTGTCATCTCCACCACGCTCTGTCTGCCCGCTCCTCTCTCTCTTCGTCACATGAAACTCTAAAATTCGCCCTATATATAATCGTTTTCCAAGTCAAGAAAGGGGGGAGATGGGAGCAACGAAACCCCAAGAAAGTTCTTGAATCGCCAAATTTCCTCTAAAATATAAGTCCGTATTTGTTCCAGTTCCTCTTTTAAAACATCCGCTTTTAATTTTGCTATATATTGTCACAAAAAATATTAGATCCCATTCTGTTTTTTTCTTCGAGTGTTCGTTCGAATTCGAGCACACACGAGTTCGAATTTCAAAGTGTTTCGAGTAGATATCGAGACCTTCGCCTCATTCCGCTGCACTCGAAGAAGGTAATTTCCTTTTTCCTTTAGTTTATGCTTAATCTGCGCTTTTCTTAATCTTTGCTGGGTTTAAAATATGCTGATCAGTTAGATTAGTTTTGATAGGTCAGTTTGTATGTTGGTACTAATCCGAACCTAATTAGTGTTGTATGATGATTGGAGCATCGAATTTGGCTCGGCTTACATATATTATGTATAATAGGTTGACTTCAGTTAATTTGAAGGCATGAGTTAATCGGCTAGTTGGTTTAAATCGCATATCGTTGTATAAATCTGGACAGTAACTAGTAGGATACTTGAGCTTTGTTTAAGGGTTTGTTGTTAGTTTAGGCATGACTTGTGGTTAAGTTTGTGATTGATTTCTGTTTACTTCTGATTATAACACAAAATTGTTTAACGCAATTCAATAATGACATAGTAATGTGGAAGGCTGAAATTGTAACAAAGAGACAGCATATCCAGTTTGTGCTATGATAAAGGTGATGGTTTGTGGATAAGATAAATAAACCTAGTCTGAAATTAGTATGAGGTAAAATTAATGGGCTGTTTGGAGTTATCAATATACATCAGTTTCAGTTCTTGGGCTGGTATATATTGTCTTAAGGAGGTTAGATATTATTCTAAGGATGTCTTTTGAAACACACTTGTGCACCTGGCAGTCTTTATATATAGACATTGATCCCTGTTTCCTCCTCACCTCCACTCCCTTGTGTCTCCATATTCCTGTCGATGTGCAGATTGTTCATTTTTCACACCAGCAGTCTAAAAACAGATCTGGTATATTCCCTGGTTATTTTGGTTCTGGTTCCTATATGATAATGAGTAGTTTATTTCTTTGTGTGTTTAGCCTTTTAGTTCGTTTGCTCAGTATTGTAGGTCGATATGAAACCATGTTTAGTTATTGAAGTTTTGCTCTGCTTAGAGTTGTGATCAGTATAAAAAAATTACACTCAAAGTGGCCTAGTTTGTTTGCTCAATTTGAAACTGTGATCATAGTTGAATGACAAAGACCCTCCTGGTTTGCTTAGAAAATTAATTTGCCTAGCCTGTTTAAAGCTTAGTTTAGTTCGATGAAGTTTGTCATACGATGAGTTATTTTTTCACAGTGAAGCATGGTGGGATGTTTGTTTGGCCTAGCACAGTCAAAGTGTGTTTTTATGTTACCTTAGCCTAAGCATATCCATGTTCGAGCATATGTAGAATATCCTGTTATGATTAGTTATGATTTATGCGTCATATATATGTTATAGCTAGTGGCCGCATAGTGAATATTTAAAAGGGGATCTGTTGCTTGCCCTTAAAATAAATGCCACTGGGCGTAAAATATGTTTCTTAAAGATGGAAAAGACAATCATTCTTCTTCATTTCTAGAGAATATAATCTGATCCTAAGTCGAAATTCGACACTGTCTTCTTTTTGGAGTTGAAATGAATTGAAAGATTTCTGGTATCTAGCCATAGTTACTAGTATCTTGCCTTATAGTTTATTTCCATTTGACGTTTAAATTTGGTGCATCGTTTGCAAGTATATATTTCAGGTGGTTACGTATATTCATGTATTACCGGTCTACCTTTATTTAAAACCGCCATGAACATGTATACAGAAAGTATACTTAAACATACGTAGTATACACACGATCTACTGATTTATTTGGAGTTTATATTTTACATGTTTGATCTTATTAATCGATCATATACTAATTTCTTTTCTTTCCGTTTTTTTTTTTGCATAATCATCGTATACGAGTCCAAAGAACTCGTTTTCCTCCACATTTGGTTGGGCTAAAAGCCCAACACCATTCAGCTCTCAAGTCATCTTCTATCAGGCCCCATTCCCAACAGCAAGCAGCAACAATCCAGTAATAAAGATTGCTGGGCCGAAGCCCAACAGTGGCCCAGATCCAAAAGAATTTCTGGGCTAAGCCCAATAGAAACAGCAACAACAGTCCCTAAAACGGGCTGATCCATTTAATTCCCGTCTCTTTTTATCTTATTTTACTTTATGTATTTGATTTTGTATTATTCGACTAACCCTTTACTTTGTTTTGCTTTTCTCAATTTAGATGAACTCTAGTCAATTAGTGGGTTAGTTTAGCAAATGGGTAAATTAGTTAAGGAAGACTAATAATTAATTCATAAGTTATTCCTCTTTTCATGTTAAAACTATTTTTAAAATCTAATATTTATTTGGGATAATTGATTTGCAAAATGTTACGACTACGTATTTTAAGTAAAAAGAATCATATTTTATTTCTTGTTACCTTAATTTCAAAACACCATTAATACGCAAATATAAATTCAAGCATATTTCATAGATAACTTTTCAAATTTGAATCAATCATGCACATTTTATCTAAGCATAATTATCATAATTAATAAGAAATGACAAAGAAAATTCGTTTCTTTTGAATTCTATTTGTAAGCTTAGATTTTTTACACTACTGATCAAATAATAGGGTTTACTCAAAATTCAAAATTATCAAATCTCCTCTCAACAACTATTATTTATGGGAAAATTATTATATTTTGTACAAATTTTATGTTACACAGCATCTTTAAGAATTTAACCATATTTTGTAACCCTTCTTAAAATGACATTTTATCTTAACGATGCTTGTAAGTTTTATCTCATGCGAATTATCACATTTCCTATAAATCTTAGTAAATATTATCTTTTATTCAAGGCTTTCATCAATATTTGCAAGTCTCATTCAATTTTGCAAAATCCTCTTTTACGCACACAATTACGTTTTTTTTTTTTTTTTTTTTTTCACAATTATTACTTCAAACAAGTATCATTATTACTTTCATTTTAAAACCTTAACGATATTTATAAGTCCTATTCTAAAATGGCATTTTAAGTTTTCTTTTATATTAAATTTTATAAATCTTATTTTTCACTAATATTATTTTCCTCTTAAAATTTTAGCAACATTTACGAACCATTTTTAAACATTATATTTATGTCTTAATTAAACCTAAGTTTGGTCGGATAACCGTAAGTTAACGGATTCTAGAGGATGCCTAACCCCTTCCCTTTAGGATAATATAGAGCCCTTACCTAGAATCACACTGGTTAAGCAGACTATTAATTGAGGTGTAGTTTAACTTTGCCTTAGTTAACCTCTAGGTGTCCTAATTCACCATTAAACTAATTAGGTGGCGACTCCTTAAAACAATAAAATAAAAATAAATAGGAATCACCAATACGTCATACTCCTTAAATCGAACCCGGTTAAAATGGGGTGTGACAATAGTCTTATAAATGCTCCCATAACGTCCTTGTTTTCAAAAGCTAGAAGTTATGAATTCAAAATATGATTTCCTTTCTAAAAGTTATAAATGTTTTCCAAAATATTCATTTTTCTCCAAAATCCAAGCTTTACGATTTTGAAAGTTTTTATGATTAAAACAACGACTACGATACTATGACGATAATAATGATGCCAGACATGATAAAGTGTCCATGACGAGTATGTCAAGGATATGTTCTTACCATGACTATGACGATATGAAATGTTAAGCTATTTTTGGATAATGACTATTTTGAAGGTTTCAAAGTATATGAAATAAAATGTTATGATCCTGTTTTATGTTTCCCCGTGATGATATTCTTCATTGATAGTCTCGCCTTATAATTGTTCCTTCAAGGCGAGACATGACGACCAAGATGATTCCATAATACAATCGGAGGTTACCGACCTTACGTCACTCCGATAGACACATGACTTTCATTGGGCTCTCATGCATGCTATATATGTATATGGGAGGGGGGAAGGGATACATGTATATGGGGACATGGGGAAGGGAAACATGTTTCATCGCCACCTGGTCAGCTGACATTATCATCCCGGACGCGGGATGCCCGGACGCGGGATATATGGGCGAGCCGACATATTTCGGCGCAATGTGGGTGAGCCGACTTGTTCGGCGCAATGATATAATATGACCAAACAAGCATGCATGGTTTCCGCCTTAAGTGGCATTCACATGTACAGGTATCTCAGTCAGCCTATGATATGCTATATGTCTCCCTATGATATGATATGACCTGACATGATATGACACGACAGGATATGATATGATATGATATGATATGACATGACATGCTATGATATGATACGACAGGATATGCTATGATATGACATGATATAATATGATATGACATGATATGATCTGATATGACACGATATGATATGACATGATATGTACCCTAAGAGATGCCATATGATTCCTTTGTGATTATCTCCACTGGTACCTCTCATTGTGTTGTCGTTCATGCCTTACATACTCAGTACATTGCTCGTACTGACCCCTCTTCTTCGGGGGCTGCGTTTCATGCCGCGCAGGTACACCCAGATGAGCCGAAGTCATTATAGAAGGCGTTCCAGCGAAGTTGGCGAGCTCCGTTTGGCCCTGGAGTGTAGCCGAGTCAGCGTACTATGCTATGATGTCCTTGATCAATGTTAGAGGCTTTGCAGACAGAGTCATGAGTATAGAGTGTCAGCGTGGTAGACGACTTCGCCAGTCGACATAATATTACGTTTCATGTCACGCGTTCCATATGATGCTATACTATCCAAAAGAAAAAAAAAATATTGAGAGCTTACTATGCATTTTATTCTGAATTGATTCCAAAGTTTATTTATGTAATAAGAGTCAGCGGGTTCGCTCGGCTCCAGATATGGGGTCGGGTGCCCATCACACCCTAGTAAGGTCGGGGTGTGACAACTACGAACCATCCGTAGGTGTTGTAGGCCTTGGCCAAGTCTTCACAGCTTCAATCTTCTAGGTATCCACCCGAATTCCATCAGCTGAGATCATAACTCACATTTTGAAAACTTTGAATATAGCTCCTGATCCTGAAGAACTCTAAGGATAGCACTTAAATTGTCACGACCCAACCCCGTGGGCCACGACTGGCACCCTACTTGGGCACCCAGCCAGACTTACATATCCAATTATCATATCCAAACTTAGCTCAGAGTTCACAATAGTTATTTTAAACATAATTTAAATCAAAACTGGTCTTAAGCGGTCGTGCATACCAAAATATAATATCGGAACAGATAGAAGCGGTGGAATGCACATCGCCGATCATATGTACAAATATAGACATAAGGGCCATTTTGGCCACCATAACAGACGGACCGCATTAAGACATAGATCGTAATCAAACAGACACATACCGGACCCTCGACCCACAAATATGACTACAGGCCTCTACAAATACAAAACGAAAACATATGACGGGACAGGGCCCCGCCGTACCCCAAATAGTCAAATATACAGATGCATATACATCACAAAAGATATATACCGACACATGGGCTCCGAATCAAAAGGAGCACTCTGTAATAGCAGGACGTGGAGCCTACAGTGGTGGATCACCGGCGTCTGTACCTGCGGGCATGAAACGCAGCCCCCGAAGAAAGGGGGTCAGTACGAAAGATGTACTGAGTATGCAAAGCATAGAGTGCAGAAGTGTAAACCATAACTGAAAACAAATAGGATACAAAAAGGGGAATACTGACCAGTATATCAAAATCTGTACCAAAAACGTATGTACATAATGCAGATAAAAATCATGCAAAGCTCAGGAACGTGGTCACCCCTCCGACGCAGGTGCCACACACAACATAACACCAGAAGGTTCAAATCTCCATACATCCCCGAACACACATATCATCATAACATATCACCAGCCATATCACAGCATAACTCCAAACGGAACCCGGCCCTATGGCGAGGCCTCGGGAACCGTAACACAGCATACAGCCGAATTTATCATAGGGCGCACGAACCATAACCGGCCTGGGAACCGGTGGACGAAATCATAATAAGGGCACGAGCGGATTCGTGAGCAAACAATGCAATTTATATATATCAAATTACTTTTGCAAACTTGATAAAATCATATGTTGACTCATTAGTCAAAATAGTTCGAACAATTAATCAAAACGGGGTTCATTTCACAAAAGTATTTCCAAAATGGTAATTATGGCTCAAAATATAATTTAGGATATCGTGGCAATCAAAGTATTATTTTTCGATAGCCAAATTCACAAACGAAAATCCTTTGCCGACATTATACAAAAATGAGACTAATAGAGCAAACAAAAGAATCTCGGAGTTAGCGGGCCCACCTCGGGCCAAGTCGAGGTGGCGGACCTGAACCGCGGACATTTGGGGTCTATGGAATCATACATGGAGGTTTCAAAGCAAATCGATTACGTTTACAAACGTTTTGAACATATGGTCACTTTCCAACAAAATATGAGTTTTATAGTTCAATTCAATTGAATGAATAGTACTCGATTTTCATTTCGGATTTCAAGGAACAGAATTGCCCTCGGGGCTCCAATATCGACCTAGTATACCTAGGACATGCCAAAAGAAGGAATGGGGTAGCCTTACATACCTTTCTCACTTCTTACGCTCGTTCAAACTCGATTCCCGTTTCGTCCAAAATCTGCAATTGGTCATTGTTACCAATTAGGAATTGCAAAACTTAAGAATTCACTTAACTTCATGTTTGTCTGCCGAAACTTCGGCAGCACCTCCCCTATACATATAACATCCCCGAGGCTTAGCTCGGCTCAATAAATATCAACAACACAACCCACAATACCAAAGTTATCACGAATCACATCAAAATGGTTCTAATGTCAATATTCTTCTTTTCTACATAAAGCAATTGTTATATCCCGTATTTTTGAACGTCGGATTATTTGTAAGCTGAGGTGGGGCCCACACATCAAGATTTTTTTTGGAACATGTGACAAGCTATATGAATCACATATGTAAAGTTAAACACAACTCATGAAGGACCCTTGGGCCAAATCAAAGTGGAAGCCCTCCAAACGAATATTTTTAAGAAAACGTTTCCGGGTGACCTGACTTGGAGGGGCAAAAACGGTATTATAAGTTTGGAATTTGGAAATATACCAAGAGCTAGAGGTTACAGATAATTGAATTATCTTTCCAACCATAGGTCGTGGGTTCCCAGGTGACGTCGGTACAAGGAGATATGAACGTTTTAAGGTTGAAAGGTCAGTGGGCTAGGCCCAACTCGGGACCAACCGAGTTGGCCCAAAAAAATAAAATGAAAATTTAGGCCCAATGTTTAAGGGGTGTCCGGCCAAGTGAGGCCCAACCCATGGCTTTAATGAATATTTCCATGTGCTAATTAATTATTAATGGTCATTATCTAATAGAATTTTCAAGAAGCAAAGAAAGAAGAGAAAGGAGAAAAACCAAGAGCAAACATAAGAGCCATTTCGGGTTGGCCATAGAAAAATCACCCTAAAAAATCATGACTCTAAAATTATTTTCTTGTTGAATTCCTACTAAATTAAGTGTCCTCTACAACTTGGTGCAATTGTTTGGGAGAATAGAGCACTTGTTCCATCAATCTCACACTTGGGTTAAGTGAAGAAGATTGGAGAGAAAGGTAAGAATTCATCCCTATTTATTGTGTTATGAAGTCTTGTTTGTGTTGTAGTGTGAAGAAATGAGTTGAAAGTGTGGAAATATGGAAGTTTACAAAGTGGGTTAACCCTATGGTGTATGGCCGTGTGTGTATATGCATTATATGCCTATGGTGAATTGAATTTATGTTGTATTCTAGTTGTGGTTGTGGTGATATTTATATTGGAAATGGAAGTTGAATGAATTTGATGGAAGTTGGAAAGATGTAATGTAGCCGTGTGGTATATGGGAATTGTAATGGGAATGAATTACTTTTGTTTAACATGTTAGTTGTATGGTTGTGATCCTTGCAATGTAAATGAAGGTAAAATGATATAGGTTTGCATTGAAATGGAATGTAGAAGCTTATGTCATTTTAATATGATTTTATGACATTATGGAAATGAAGTGTTAAGGTGCAAAGTATGATGATTGTTGATGAACTTGGAAGATGGGAACATGATATGAATATGTATGCTAAAGATTAGAAGCTTTGGATGAATTATGACTTTGGTGGAAAGTATGTATATTTTGTATATCTTATGAATATTTTGTGGAAATGATATGAAATGCTTCCAAATTATATGGTGATGATCTAGATTAATGATGAATGTGAAACCCTTGAGATTAGTTTGGGAATTGAAGTTGAAATGAAGGTTATGACGTTATGTTGGAAAGATAACTAGTTAAGTTATATTGTGGTTATAGTGATTGTTGTTGTTGTTGTTGATGTTGATGTTGTTGTTGGGTTGTTGTTGATTGTTTTGGCCGAGTTGAATTCTCGGGGTGCTATATGTATAGGGGAGGTGCTGCCGAAATTTCAGTAGACAAATATGAATTTAAGTTGAATTCGTAGAATCTATAACTCACAATTGGTAAATGTGACCATTTGCAGATTTTGGACGAAACGGGAAGTGAACTTGGAAAGGTGTAAAGAGCATAAAAGGTATGTAAAGCTATCCCGATTCTTCTTTTGGCATGTCCTAGATGTACTAGGATCGGATTCGAGCCTCGGAAAATATTCTGTCTTTCGGAATCCGCGTTTGAAATTGTCCCTTTTTCATTTAATGGAACTGAACCCTATAAGTATGCTTTGTTACAGAATTGTGTAAACTTCCGCAAATTGTCTAGAAAGTTATGAAATGTCCCTAGGACCTCCGTAGGTGACACCATAAGCTTAATATATGTAATTTGAGCCCACCGCTTCGGTTGTCCCAAGGTGGGCCCACTATTTCTGACTTTACCCTTTTTGTGTTTATAACTTAATTTCAAGCGGTTCTAAACGAAACGCCTTAACTACTCTTCTAACTACCAATGATACTTATTCTAAATACTTTATTGAATCTCTGTAAAGGTATGATATTTTGTGTCTCATTTAGTCTCCCACTATTCCCGCTTTGCCTTTTAGTGTACTATTGCCTTATTTTCGAACAATATAAAATGAAACGTTTTAACTATCCTTTTAACTACTAAGGAAGATTGTTTTAATGATTCCCTCGAGTCTGGTAAACTATTTTGGAATATGAAAATGATCCCAGAAGGATTATTCTTCCGTAACTCATTATGACATACGACATACACTTACTATGATTCTGTCCGATTTCATTGGTTTGATTTGTCATTCGATATGCCTCATTGAGTCTCTGGAAATATGCGGTATTTTTATTGCATTTAGTTTCTCACTACTCCATTCGTGGATGCCTCAATGTTTCCCACACTGAGCCCGGGCCAGGATATGTTGTCAAGCGTATTCCACTGCATTGTTCGCCGTGCCTCGATGTGAGGGGGCAGGTATATATGTACATGGGTTGTGGAGTATGTTGTGCCATGTACACACATTCTGATATGATATGATCTGATATGGCCATCTGATATGATATGTTATGTTACGGGGTTATCCCCTATTCTGCTCCTTATGTGTTGTGGCACCAGCGTCGGGGGGTGGCCACGTTCTGTTTGCCGAGTCCCTTGGCAGGGATCGGATATGATATGGTATATGTTTCTGTACACACTCCTCATGTTTTGAAAATATGCATTTGATACTTCGGATGTTACACTCATTCCTCTGTAAGTTCTGTTTCGGTTTTGATCTTGTTCCGCAATGGGACCAGGTACGACATATATTTTCAGCGAATACTATTTATGCTATATGATCAGCATTTTGCTAATCTGGATATTCAGTTCATTTTCTGTATCTTCTGCTTCGATTATGACTTTGTTTACTACGTTCCGTGCTTTACATACTCAGTACATATTTCGTACTGACCCCCTTCCTTCGTGGGCTGCGTTTTCATGCCGTGCAGGTACAGACGACAGATTTGCTGACCCGCCTGCCTAGGACATCTATTCTGCTATTTTGGGAGTGCTCTTTTGTCCAGAGCCTATATGTTGGTACAGTCTGCTGCTATTGTATATATGTATGCTATTCAGGGGTATGACGGGGCCCTGTTCCGTCTTATGATTCTGTTATAATCTGTAGAGGTCTGTAGACATACTTGTGTGGGTTCTGTATATGTTTTGGATGATATGATCTGTGACAGCCTTATCGGCTTCCATGTACTATGTCGGTTCATTTATGATAATTACTAACGCCAATTGATTTTTACATTTAAGAATATTCTGCTGATATGCTAGTTTGGGTTATTGGGTACGTTTGGGTGTCCAACACGGACACTAGTCGCGGCCTACGGAGTTGGGTCGTGACAAAAGTGGTATCAGAGCGGTTCGTCCTCGGATTGTCTACAGACCGTGTCTAGTAGAGTCTTGTTTATCGGTGTGTTGTGCACCACATCTATAAACAGGAGGCTACAGGACATTTAGGGTGTTACCTTTCTTTGAATCTTAGATTGTGCGATAGAGCCCGCTGTAGGAAATGAATTCCTTTTTTTTACTAACCTCTGATTTCAGCTGGAGAACGGTATCGACGTAAGACAGCGACTGATGATATTGGAAGCTACACAGTACACAGGTAAGTAATAGTATGAAAGATGTATGCTGGGTAAGGTGTTTGAAATACGATTGAAACATGAAGCTGAAGATTGAAAAGAAAAAAATAAATAAACAGGAAAGTGTAGTAGGTGCAGTTTGAGTTGGGCATGTGAGGTAAGCCTCGGCATCTTTATACTTTTATTTGAAATTGTTAGCCCCGTGTGGCTATGACGCGATATGATATGATACGTATATACGTATATGTGTTGGCCCTGTGAGGCTTGGTTGGTATTTCCTGTGTACAGGTTTGGGATAGTAAGAAATACAGAGGAACCTCTGCCCAAATTTTTCTAGGAATATGAGGAGGAAAATGAGATATAAATTCTTAACATGTCTTGGAGGTCGATACCGGTAGGGTAAATCTACTATGTTGGATTAAAGTTTAAGAGATACCCTCCATGTCATTCGTAAGAAGCATTATCCTTGTTTGGAAAATTTTTATCTCGAAAAAGCATATATGAGTAGCAAATTCGCAATTTATTTAAATGGACTAGAAATATGTTCCAACCCCATTTTGCTTTAGCACAACCCATGTGAAGGGCAAAATATGTGGAAGGGCAAAAATGTCCAACGATCAAGTTTCCTCTAATTGAAAGAATACAAAGTGTATGACAAGCAGTCGGGAATTGAGTGGTTCGCTCACGACTCATATATATTTAATATATATACATGGAGGTAAATATTGAAGACGTACAGGGGGCAACACGGTAACTATATAGTCAGAAAAATAAAAGAATTCTCGCTAGGTCGGGGTGGGACCCGCTACGAGAACGTTCTGAAAAGCTGTCAAGATCCCGACTTGTCTTAAATTACGTGACAAAGGACGTGCGGGGCAATTGGTGTAATTATACCGGCCTTAACGTGCTTAAATGCATTAAAGTTGTAAGGTTAAGCGTGCCAGGGCCAGAGCAATTCTGGGATGGGTGACCCCCTAGGGAATGTACAAAATTTTCGCAAACATAGATATAAGAGACGAATAGGAAATTCGGGGCAACCTAAAATGGAATTAGGATATGTGGAAAGGTAAGAAACTTTATAGGGGTCACACGAGCTGAGACGGATTAGATTGCTAAAAAGGAAGAAAAAGCAGCACAGCTCTGAAATTAGAGTAAATTTGAACAAGTGATTGAAGATGTATTGTAAAAGAAATGGCAGTTCTATATATATGTATAGGTAGGGCCCCCCATTTATGACTATGTCGATCGATTGGTGAACCCTAATAGCCGGTGTTGTAATATATAGAAACCATTAACTGGACAGAATTTACGAGAAAAGGGGAAAGGTATGGTACAGATGTTACGAAGTAGACTGATATTCATTTTGCTACTGGTTGAGGTTGGAAGATTCTAATACAACGATGTTTGGAAAGAAAAGAGAATAATTGAGAGGGAGGTAAGGAGATCAAAATGTCAAAAAAAAAGTGAACCGTAAGAGACGTAACTAAGCGGAGCCTCTAAAAGAGTCGACGGGCAAAGCACGAAGTTAATTGCGAAAGAGAAATAAAATGAAATAGCGCAGGGCAAAGGAAAACTTATGACATGAAATGATGAATCATGTGAATATCGAATAATTCGATTATCGAGAAAATAGAATGACAGATAAAGAATGGGTATGAAGGAAAAAGGTGATTACTAAGAGATAAACAGCTACATTAATTATATTACCTGAGTGCCAGCTATCGGATAAGGTTGTGTACTATATAATTGTGATTCTGTTAAGGTCTCGTACGGAGAAAATCAAGTTGTAGGTTAGAAAGAAAAGATATGGCGGCATTACTTACATGGGGTCCGCGTTGATATTTATATGGACCCTAAGAGCCTCCAGTATATATATTTTAAGAAAAAGGAGCTGAATTCTCGGCAGAGAAGATGGTTTGAATTATTGAAAGATTATGATGTTAATATTTTGTACCACCCTAGAAAAGCTAACGTTGTGGCAGACGCACTTAGTCGTCAATCTATGGACGGCTTGACCGGCGTACACTCAGAAACAAAGAATTGGTTTGTAAAACTCATCAGCCAGCTAGCCTTGGAGTCCGTTTGGTCGATTTAGAAGATACTGAAATTATTGTCCGAGAAGTTGCTGAATCATCGATTATGGAAGAGGTAAAACAGCGCCAGTTCGAGGATTCTATTTGGTATGGTACAGAGATACAACCTTTGATAAGGAAAGGACCCATTTTGAGGTCTCACCTGGTAGGGTATTAGTATACAGAGGCAGATTATGTGTGCCTAACGTTGCAGGGCTGCGACGACCAATTATGGGCGAAGCGCATAATGTTCGGTATTCTGTTTATCCTAAATCCACTAAAATGTACCATGACCTCAGATGCCTATATTGGTCGGATGGCATGAAATGGGATATCGCAGAGTTCCTATATCTATCATCACTAACAGAGGTGCTCAATTTACGACTAATTTCTGGAGATTTGTTTTCAGGAAGGATTAGGGGCTCAGGTAAGTCTGAGCACAGTATTCCATCTTCAGAGCGACGGACAGGCCGAGCACACTATACAGATGCTAGAAGATATGTTGCGGGCCTGTATTATTGAATTCAGAGGTAGCCGGGACGATCATCTGCCGTTGATCGAGTTTTCTTATAATGACAGCTACGATTCTAGCTTAATATGAGGCTTTGTATGGCAGAAAATGCAGGTCACCGATCGGCTGGTTCGATATTGGCGAAACAAAGTTAATCGGTCCCGATATGATCCAGCAGGCCGTTGATAAGGTGAAACTCATCCGGGAAAGACAATTAGCAGCCCAGAGTCGACAGAGATCGTATGCTGACAAACGGCGTCGACCCTTAGAGTTCCAGGTCGGCGATTGGGTATTTTTGAAAGTATCGCCTATGAGAGGCGTAATGCGATTCGGCAAAAAGAGTAAGCTCAGTCCGCGATATATCGGACCCTATCAGATTATTTGAAAGATTGGGAATGTCGCCTACGAGTTAGATTTACCATCTGATTTGGAAGCGGTACGTCCGGCATTTCATGTATCCATGCTCCGCGAATGTGTCGGTGGTCCTCCTAGAATATTTCCAGCAAATAATACTCGGGTGACGGAGGAACTATCGTACGAAGAGCAGCCTGTAGCCATTCTGGATTGCCAGGTAAGGAGATTGCGGAATAAAGATGTAGCTTCCGTTAAGGTGCTGTGGCAGAACGATAACAGGGAAGAGATGACCTGGGAAACTGAAGAGGAAATGAAGAAGAAATATCCTTACTTGGTTATATTCAATAATGAATGTGTATCATATGAGCCGACCATAAAAAGAAACTCCCCCGAAGTACTTGCAGACCCTATAAGACTAATCTAACATTCGAGGACGAATGTTCTAAAGGGGGGGAGGATGTTATATCCCGTATTTTTGAACGTCGGATTATTTGTAAGCTGAGGTGGGGCCCACACATCAAGATTTTTTTTGGAACATGTGACAAGCTATATGAATCACATATGTAAAGTTAAACACAACTCATGAAGGACCCTTGGGCCAAATCAAAGTGGAAGCCCTCCAAACGAATATGTTTAAGAAAACGTTTCCGGGTGACCTGACTTGGAGGGGCAAAAACGGTATTATAAGTTTGGAATTTGGAAATATACCAAGAGCTAGAAGTTACAGATAATTGAATTAGCTTTCCAACCATAGGTCGTGGGTTCCCAGGTGACATCGGTACAAGGAGATATGAACGTTTTAAGGTTGAAAGGTCAGTGGGCTAGGCCCAACTCGGGACCAACCGAGTTGGCCCAAAAAAATAAAATGAAAATTTAGGCCCAATGTTTAAGGGGTGTCCGGCCAAGTGAGGCCCAACCCATGGCTTTAATGAATATTTCCATGTGCTAATTAATTATTAATGGTCATTATCTAATAGAATTTTCAAGAAGCAAAGAAAGAAGAGAAAGGAGAAAAACCAAGAGCAAACATAAGAGCCATTTCGGGTTGGCCATAGAAAAATCACCCTAAAACATCTTGACTCTAAAATTATTTTCTTGTTGAATTCCTACTAAATTAAGTGTCCTCTACAACTTGGTGCAATTGTTTGGGAGAATAGAGCACTTGTTCCATCAATCTCACACTTGGGTTAAGTGAAGAAGATTGGAGAGAAAGGTAAGAATTCATCCCTATTTATTGTGTTATGAAGTCTTGTTTGTGTTGTAGTGTGAAGAAATGAGTTGAAAGTGTGGAAATATGGAAGTTTACAAAGTGGGTTAACCCTATGGTGTATGGCCGTGTGTGTATATGCATTATATGCCTATGGTGAATTGAATTTATGTTGTATTCTAGTTGTGGTTGTGGTGAAATTTATATTGAAAATGGAAGTTGAATGAATTTGATGGAAGTTGGAAAAATGTAATGTAGCCGTGTGGTATATGGGAATTGTAATGGGAATGAATTACTTTTGTTTAACATGTTAGTTGTATGGTTGTGATCCTTGCAATGTAAATGAAGGTAAAATGATATAGGTTTGCATTGAAATGGAATGTAGAAGCTTATGTCATTTTAATATGATTTTATGACATTATGGAAATGAAGTGTTAAGGTGCAAAGTATGATGATTGTTGATGAACTTGGAAGATGGGAACATGATATGAATATGTATGCTAAAGATTAGAAGCTTTGGATGAATTATGACTTTGGTGGAAAGTATGTATATTTTGTATATCTTATGAATATTTTGTGGAAATGATATGAAATGCTTCCAAATTATATGGTGATGATCTAGATTAATGATGAATGTGAAACCCTTGAGATTAGTTTGGGAATTGAAGTTGAAATGAAGGTTATGACGTTATGTTGGAAAGATAACTAGTTAAGTTATATTGTGGTTATAGTGATTGTTGTTGTTGTTGTTGATGTTGTTGTTGGGTTGTTGTTGATTGTTTTGGCCGAGTTGAATTCTCGGGGTGCTATATGTATAGGGGAGGTGCTGCCGAAATTTCAGTAGACAAATATGAATTTAAGTTGAATTCGTAGAATCTATAACTCACAATTGGTAAATGTGACCATTTGCAGATTTTGGACGAAACGGGAAGTGAACTTGGAAAGGTGTAAAGAGCATAAAAGGTATGTAAAGCTATCCCGATTCTTCTTTTGGCATGTCCTAGATGTACTAGGATCGGATTCGAGCCTCGGAAAATATTCTGTCTTTCGGAATCCGCGTTTGAAATTGTCCCTTTTTCATTTAATGGAACTGAACCCTATAAGTATGCTTTGTTACAGAATTGTGTAAACTTCCGCAAATTGTCTAGAAAGTTATGAAATGTCCCTAGGACCTCCGTAGGTGACACCATAAGCTTAATATATGTAATTTGAGCCCACCGCTTCGGTTGTCCCAAGGTGGGCCCACTATTTCTGACTTTACCCTTTTTGTGTTTATAACTTAATTTCAAGCGGTTCTAAACGAAACGCCTTAACTACTCTTCTAACTACCAATGATACTTATTCTAAATACTTTATTGAATCTCTGTAAAGGTATGATATTTTGTGTCTCATTTAGTCTCCCACTATTCCCGCTTTGCCTTTTAGTGTACTATTGCCTTATTTTCGAACAATATAAAATGAAACGTTTTAACTATCCTTTTAACTACTAAGGAAGATTGTTTTAATGATTCCCTCGAGTCTGGTAAACTATTTTGGAATATGAAAATGATCCCAGAAGGATTATTCTTCCGTAACTCATTATGACATACGACATACACTTACTATGATTCTGTCCGATTTCATTGGTTTGATTTGTCATTCGATATGCCTCATTGAGTCTCTGGAAATATGCGGTATTTTTATTGCATTTAGTTTCTCACTACTCCATTCGTGGATGCCTCAATGTTTCCCACACTGAGCCCGGGCCAGGATATGTTGTCAAGCGTATTCCACTGCATTGTTCGCCGTGCCTCGATGTGAGGGGGCAGGTATATATGTACATGGGTTGTGGAGTATGTTGTGCCATGTACACACATTCTGATATGATATGATCTGATATGGCCATCTGATATGATATGTTATGTTACGGGGTTATCCCCTATTCTGCTCCTTATGTGTTGTGGCACCAGCGTCGGGGGGTGGCCACGTTCTGTTTGCCGAGTCCCTTGGCAGGGGTCGGATATGATATGGTATATGTTTCTGTACACACTCCTCATGTTTTGAAAATATGCATTTGATACTTCGGATGTTACACTCATTCCTCTGTAAGTTCTGTTTCGGTTATCATCTTGTTCCGCAATGGGACCAGGTACGACATATATTTTCAGCGAATACTATTTATGCTATATGATCAACATTTTGCTAATCTGGATATTCAGTTCATTTTTTGTATCTTCTGCTTCGATTATGACTTTGTTTACTACGTTCCGTGCTTTACATACTCAGTACATATTTCGTACTGACCCCCTTCCTTCAGGGGCTGCGTTTTCATGCCGTGCAGGTACAGACGACAGATTTGCTGACCCGCCTGCCTAGGACATCTATTCTGCTATTTTGGGAGTGCTCTTTTGTCCAGAGCCTATATGTTGGTACAGTCTGCTGCTATTGTATATATGTATGCTATTCAGGGGTATGACGGGGCCCTGTTCCGTCTGATGATTCTGTTATAATCTGTAGAGGTCTGTAGACATACTTGTGTGGGTTCTGTATATGTTTTGGATGATATGATCTGTGACAGCCTTATCGGCTTCCATGTACTATGTCGGTTCATTTATGATAATTACTAACGCCAATTGATTTTTACATTTAAAAATATTCTGCTGATATGCTAGTTTGGGTTATTGGGTACGTTTGGGTGTCCAGCACGGACACTAGTCGCGGCCTACGGAGTTGGGTCGTGACAGCAATACTTGCATTTCAAATTTCAAATTTCCAAACAAGTCTCAAGGATTTCACATTCATCATTAACCAAAATCATCACAATATAATTTGGAAACACTTCATATCATTTGTACGAAATATTCATTCGATATACAAAATATACAACTTTCCCCCAAAGTCATAATTCATTCAAAACTTCTAATCTTTAACATACTTATTCATAACATGCTTCCATATCCCAAATTCATCAACAATCATCGTAATTTCCACCTTGACAACTCCATTTTCATAATGTCATAAAATCATACTAAAACGGCATAAACTTCTACTTTCCATTTAATTGCAAACTTACATCATTTTATCTTTATTTACATTGCAAGCATCACAACAACACAACAAACTTGTTAAACCAAATTAATTCATTCTCCTTCCAACTTCAAATACCACACGGCCACACTCCATTTTCCCAACTTCCATCAAATTCATTCAACTTTCATTCTCAATATACATTCCATCCTACACACAACTAGAATGCAACATAAAATTCAACACATCACATGCATACAATGTAGTATACACACGGCCACATGCACACATGCACACCCACTTTACAAACTTCCATGTTTTCATGAATTCTACTCATTTCCATATACTACAACACAAATAAGCCTTCATAACATAATAATATGGAATGAATTCTTACCTTTTTCTCCAATCTTCTTCACTCAAGTATGTTGTCACATTGAAGAAACTAGTGCCCTTTCTTCCCAAACAATTGCACCATGTTGTAAAGGGCACTCAATTTAGTAGGAAAATCACAAGATACAAATTTTTGGAGGAAGATTTTTGGGAGGTGAAAGTGGGAGCAAGAGGGCCGAATGCCCTCTATTTTTTTTTTTGCTCTTCTTGCTTGTTCTCTGTTTCTTGTTTCATGAAAGTTCTAAGAGATAACGATCCTTTATAAGTTATTTCTAGCACATGGTAAATATTTATTAAAATGGTGGGCTTGGGCCAAGTGATGGCCGGCCACCCCTTGGTGTTGGGCTCAAATTTTCATCCAATGTTTCTTGAGCCCAAATGGTTGAAATTTTCGTTTTGTAATTCCCGAAACTAATTTTCAAAATTCCAATTTTGCCCTTGGCCTTCCTTCGTGTTTCCACATCAATATTATTCATGAACAACACATACATATATTAATTCAAATCACATATGACCTTATTCCTTACAAATCAAAATTATTTCGAATTTTTTCGAATACACGAAAATACGGGATATAACATCCTCCCCCCCTTTAGAACATTCGTCCTCGAATGTTAGATTAGTCTTATAGGGTCTGTAAGTACTTCAGGGGAGCTTTCTTTTACGGTCAGCACAATTGACACACATTCGTCTTGAATATAATTAAGTAAGGAATTTAGATTACTTGTGGGCATAAGAAATAAGTGGGGACACTTCCTTTCATTCCATCCTTTACTTCCAAGGTCATTGCTTCTCTATTAGTGTTTTGCCACAAGACCTTAATAGGAGGTACGTCTTTAGCGCGTAATCTCTGTACCTGGCGATCCAGACTAATTACAGATTGTTCTTCATCAGACAGCTCTTCCGTCACTTGAATATCTTTTGCTGGAAATATTCTGGGAGGATTACCGACACATTTGCGGATCATGGATACATGAAGTACCAGATGTACCGTTACCAAATCAGATGGTAGATCTAGCCCGTGAGTGACATTCTCAATTCTTCGAACAATCTAATAAAGTCTGATATATTGTGGACTGAGCTTACTCTTTCGCCGAGTCACATTACACCTTTCATAGTTGATACTTTCAAAAAAACCCAATCACTAAGCTGAAATTCCAAGGGTCGACGTCGTATATCAGCACACGATTTCTGCCGACTCTAAGTTGCTACTTGTCTCCCTCGGATAAGTTTTACTTTATCAACGGTCTGCTGGATTATATCTGGACCGACTAATTCTGTTTTGCCAATATCAAACTAACCGATCAGTGACCCGAATTCTCCGCCATACAAAGCCTCATATGGGCCATCTGGATGCTAGAATAGTAGCTGTTATTATAAGCAAACTCGATCAATGGTGGACGATCATCCCAGCTGCCTACGAAGTAAATAATGCAGGCCCGCAGCATATCTTCTAGCGTTTGTACAGTGTACTCGGCCTGTCTGTTGCTCTGAGGTTGGGATACTGAGCTCGGACTTATCTGAGCCCCTAATCCTTCCTGAAAATAAATCTTCAAAACTTAGTCATAAACTGAGTACCTCTGTCAGTGACAATAAATATGGGATCTCCATGGAGTCTCACTATTCCTTTAAGACATATAGTCTGGTATAATCCTCAGCTGAATCGAGGGTTCCGACGGAAAGGAAATGGACTGGTTTTGTCAGCCTATTAACCATACCCTATATGGAAATCATACTTTCGCGGGGTGCGAGACAAACCCGTAATGAGATCCATATTAATGATCTCCCATTTCCAAATCAGAATTTTATTTCCTGAAACAGTCCACCCGGTTTCTGATGCTAAATTTTGACTTGTTGACAATTCGGGCACTAGGCAACGAGCCTTGCGATGTCCTGTCTCATACTATTCCATCAGTATAGGCATCCGAGATCATGGTACACTTTAGTAGATTCAGGATAAACAGAATATCGAATATTATGCGCTCCGCTCAGAATTGGCCGTTGCAGTCCTACGATGTCGGGCACACATAGTCTGCCTTCGTATGACCATACCCGTCAGGTGAAACCTCGAACTGGGTCTTTTTCATTGTTGAAGGTCGTCTCTCTACCATACCAAATAGACTCCTCAAACTGACACTGTTTTTACCTCTCCATAATCGATGATTCTGCAACTTCTTAGACGAAAATTTCGATATCTTCAGAACCGACCAAACGGACTCCAAGGCTAGCCGACTGATAAGTTTTACAAACCAATTCTTTGTTGCCGAACGTACGCCGGTCAATGTCATCCATAGGTTCACGACTAAGTGCGTTTGTCACAACGTTAGCCCTTCTAGGGTGGCACAAAATATTAACATCATAATCTTTCAATAATTCGAACCATCTTTTCTGCCGCGAATTCGACTCCTTTTGGCTGAGAATATACTAGAGGCTCTTAGGGCCCGTATAAATGTCAACGCGGACCCCATATAAGTAGTGCCGCCATCTCTTTAAAGCATGAATCGCCGTAGCTAACTCCAGATCATGAGCAAAATAATTTCTCCTCGTGCGGTCTGAGCTGCCGGGGAACATAAGCTATAATCATACCATTCTCGGAGAACTACATATTTCAGTCAATGTCGAAGGCCTAGGCTAGTCCTTTATCGCTTCAGTCTTCTGTATGTCAGTTGTCTTCATGTATACTTACTTTGCTCACTCTCCTTCGTTACCCCTCTTTGGGGTTATACTTACACCATATTCGTATCTTTTCTTTCTAATCTACAACTTGGTTATCTTCGTACGAAACCCCAACAGAATCATAATTACATAGCACGCAATCTTATCCAATAGCTGACACTCAGATATCGTAATTAACATAGCAATTTATCTTTTAGTAATCGTATCCTTCCTCATTGGATGATTTAGCCAAGTTATTCCTTCTTTCATACCCATTCCTTATCCGTCGTTCTGTTTTTCTCGATATTTGAATTACTTGATATGCACATGATTCATCAATTCCATACCATAGGTTTCCTTTGTCTTGCACTACTGCATTTTAGTTTGTTTTCGCAAATAATTCTCGGGCTTTACCCGTTGACTCTTTTAGGGGTTCTGCTTAATTACGTTTCTTACGGTTCACTCTTTCTGACATTTTGGATTACCTTCCACTCAATCATTCTCTTCTCTTTCCCAACATCGTCGTATTAGAATCTTCCAATCTCAACTGGTAGCAAAATAAATATTAGTTTATTCCGTAACATCTGTGCCATACCTTTCGCTTTGTCTCATAAATTCTGTTCGGTTAATGTTTTCCATATATTACAACAATGGCTATCAGGGTTCGCCACTCAATCGACACGGTCATAAATGGGGGCCCTACACATACATATATATATCACTACCATTGCTTTTACAATACATCTTCAATCACTTATTCATTCTTACCCTAGTTTCAGAGCTGCGCTGCTTTTCTTCCCTTTTTAGCAATCTAATCCGTCTCAGCTCGTGTGGCCCCTATAAAGTTTCTAGCCATATCACACATCCTAATTCCCTTTTGGTCACCCAGAATTTCCTACTCGTCTCTCATATCTAAGTTTGCGAAAAGTTTTGTACATTTCCCAGGGGGTCACCCATCCCAGAATTGCTCTGGCCCTGGCACGCTTAACCTTACAACTTTAATGAATTTAGGCACGTTAAGGCCGGTACAGTCACGCCGATTGGCCCGCTCCGCCCTTGTCACATAATTTAAGACCAATCGGGGTCTTAACAACTTTCCAAAACGTTCTCGTAGCGGGTCCCATCCCGGCTTAACGAGAATTCTATTACTTTTCTGACTTTATGATTTCCGCGTCGCCCCCTTTAAACCCTCAATATTTACCTTTATATATATATATATATATATATATATATATATATATATATATATATATATATATATATATATATATATATATATATATATATATATTTCTAGACAGCCGATACCACAAATTCCGTCTCTAATCAGTCGATACCGCAAGGCATCTTCCGGCCACTAGCGAAGGAAAACTAGAGTCCGACGAACTTCGCGAAATCTTTTAGTACTTGATTCACATAATTACCTCCATGTTTATATATATATATATATATATATATATATATATATATATATATATATATATATATATATATATATATATATATCCATATATTGGAGTCGAGAGCGAACCGCTCAGTTCTCAACTCCTTGTCATACGTTTTGTATTCTTTCAATTAGAGGGAACTTAATTGTTGGACATTTTTGCCCTTCCACATGTCTTTGCCCTTCACATGGGCTATGCTAAAACAAAATGGGGTTAGAACATATTTCTGGTCCCTTCAAATAAATTGCGAATTCGCTACTCGTATATGCTTTCTCGAGATAAAATTTTCCAGATAAGGGTAATGCTTCTTACAAATGACATGGAGAGTATCTCTTAAACTTTAATCCAACATAGTAGATTTACCCTGTCGGTATCGACCTTCATGACAGGTTAAGAATTTATATCTCATTTCCCTTTTCGTATTTCTAGAAAAATTTGGGCAGAGGTTCCTCTGTATTTCTTACTATCCCAAAACCTGTACACAGGAAATACCAACCATGCCTCACAGGGCCAACTCATATACATATATAAATATCATATCATGTCGCATCATAGCCACACAGGGCTAACAATTACAGATAGAAGCATACAGATGTCGAGGCTTACCTCACATGCCCAACTCAACTGCACCTGCTACACTTTTCATGTTTTATTTCTCCCTTCAATGTTCAACTTTATGTTTTCAATCGTACTTCAGAATACCTTACCCAGCATACGTCTTTCATACCATTGCTTACCTGAGTACTGTGTAGCTTCCAATATCAGCAGTCGTTGTCTTACGTCGATACCGCTATCCAGCTGCAATCAAGGGTTAGAAAGAAAGGAATTCATTTCCTACAGCTGGCTCTATCGCACGATCTAAGAATCAAAGAAAGGCAACACCCTAAATGTCCTGTAGCCTCCTGTTTATAGATGTGGTGCACAACACACCGATAAACAAGACTTTACTAGACACGGCCTGTAGACATTCCGAGGACAAACCGCTCTGATACCACTTTGTCACGACCCAACCCCGTGGGCCACGACTGGCACCCTACTTGGGCACCTAGCCAGACTTACATATCCAATTATCATATCCAAACTTAGCTCAGAGTTCACAATAGTTATTTTAAACATAATTTAAATCAAAACTGGTCTTAAGCGGTCGTGCATACCAAAATATAATATCGGAACAGATAGAAGCGGCGGAATGCACATCCCCGATCATATGTACAAATATAGATATAAGGGCCATTTTGGCCACCATAACAGACGGACCGCATTAAGACATAGATCGTAATCAAACAAACACATACCGGACCCTCGACCCACAAATATGACTACAGGCCTCTACAAATACAAAACGAAAACTTATGACGGGACAGGGCCCCGCCGTACCCCAAATAGTCAAATATACAGATGCATATACATCACAAAAGATATATACCGACACATGGGCTCCGAATCAAAAAGAGCACTCTGTAATAGCAGGACGTGGAGCCTACAGTGGTGGATCACCGGCGTCTGTACCTCCGGGCATGAAACGCAGCCCCCGAAGAAAGGGGGTCAGTACGAAAGATGTACTGAGTATGTAAAGCATAGAGTGCAGAAGTGTAAACCATAACTGAAAACAAACAGGATACAAAAAGGGGAATACTGACCAGTATATCAAAATCTGTACCAAAAACGTATGTACATAATGCAGATAAAAATCATGCAAAGCTCAGGAACGTGGTCACCCCTCCGACGCAGGTGCCACACACAACATAACACCAGAAGGTTCAAATCTCCGTACATCCCCGAACACACATATCATCATAACATATCACCAGCCATATCACAACATAACTCCAAACGGAACCCGACCCTATGGCGAGGCCTCGGGAACCGTAACACAGCATACGACCGAATTTATCATAGGGCGCACGAACCATAACCGGCCCGGGAACCGGTGGACGAAATCATAATAAGGGCATGAGCGGAGTCGTGAGCAAACAATGCAATTTATATATATCAAATTACTTTTGCAAACTTGATAAAATCATATGTTGACTCATTAGTCAAAATAGTTCGAACAATTAATCAAAACGGGGTTCATTTCACAAAAGTATTTCCAAAATGGTAATTATGGCTCAAAATATAATTTAGGATATCGTGGCAATCAAAGTATTATTTTTCGATAGCCAAATTCACAAACGAAAATCCTTTGCCGACATTATACAAAAATGAGACTAATAGAGCAAACAAAAGAATCTCGGAGTTAGCGGGCCCACCTCGGGCCAAGTCGAGGTGGCGGACCTGAACCGCGGACATTTGGGGTCTATGGAATCATACATGGAGGTTTCAAAGCAAATCGATTACGTTTACAAACGTTTTGAACATATGGCCACTTTCCAACAAAATATGAGTTTTATAGTTCAATTCAATTGAATGAATAGTACTCGATTTCCATTTCGGATTTCAAGGAATAGAATTGCCCCCGGGGCTCCAATATCGACCTAGTATACCTAGGACATGCCAAAAGAAGGAATGTGGTAGCCTTACATACCTTTCTCACTTCTTACGCTCGTTCAAACTCGATTCGCGTTTCGTCCAAAATCTGCAATTGGTCATTGTTACCAATTAGGAATTGCAAAACTTAAGAATTCACTTAACTTCATGTTTGTCTGCCGAAATTTCGGCAGCACCTCCCCTATACATATAACATCCCCGAGGCTTAGCTCGGCTCAATAAATATCAACAACACAACCCACAATACCAAAGTTATCACGAATCACATCAAAATGGTTCTAACGTCAATATTCTTCTTTTCTACATAAAGCAATACTTCCATTTCAAATTTCAAATTTCCAAACAAGTCTCAAGGATTTCACATTCATCATTAACCAAAATCATCACAATATAATTTGGAAACACTTCATATCATTTGTACGAAATATTCATTCGATATACAAAATATACAACTTTCCACCAAAGTCATAATTCATTCAAAACTTCTAATCTTTAACATACTTATTCATAACATGCTTCCATATCCCAAATTCACCAACAATCATCGTAATTTGCACCTTAACAACTCCATTTTCATAATGTCATAAAATCATACTAAAACGGCATAAACTTCTACTTTCCATTTAATTGCAAACTTACATCATTTTATCTTTATTTACATTGCAAGCATCACAACAACACAACAAACATGTTAAACCAAATTAATTCATTCTCCTTCCAACTTCAAATACCACACGGCCACACTCCATTTTCCCAACTTCCATCAAATTCATTCAACTTTCATTCTCAATATACATTCCATCCTACACACAACTAGAATGCAACATAAAATTCAACACATCACATGCATACAATGTAGTATACACACGACCACATGCACACCCACTTTACAAACTTCCATGTTTTCATGAATTCTACTCATTTCCATATACTACAACACAAATAAGCCTTCATAACATAATAATATGGAATGAATTCTTACCTTTTTCTCCAATCTTCTTCACTCAAGTATGTTGTCACATTGAAGAAACTAGTGCCCTTTCTTCCCAAACAATTGCACCATGTTGTAAAGGGCACTCAATTTAGTAGGAAAATCACAAGATACAAATTTTTGGAGGAAGATTTTTGGGAGGTGAAAGTGGGAGCAAGAGGGCCGAATGCCCTCTATTTTTTTTTTTTTGCTCTTCTTGCTTGTTCTCTCTTTCTTGTTTCATGAAAGTTCTAAGAGATAATGATCCTTTATAAGTTATTTCTAGCACATGGTAAATATTTATTAAAATGGTGGGCTTGGGCCAAGTGATGGCCGGCCACCCCTTGGTGTTGGGCTCAAATTTTCATCCAATTTTTCTTGAGCCCAAATGGTTGAAATTTTCGTTTTGTAATTCCCGAAACTAGTTTCCAAAATTCTAATTTTGCCCTTGGCCTTCCTTCGTGTTTCCACATCAATATTTTTCATGAACAACACATACATATATTAATTCAAATCACATATGACCTTATTCCTTACAAATCAAAATTATTTCGAATTTTTCCGAATACACGAAAATACGGGATATAACATAAATGATCCACATGTTCTTCCTCAGATCAAGAGTGTACTAGTGTCACGCCCCAAAACCCACCCTAGACGTGACCGACATCCGACATCATGAACAACATCAGAAGAACCTAAACGACACAATAATAATACTTGAACCCGCCAGGTTCAACATTCGCCTCCAACAGTTTATAAATTAAATGTAACAAATCATGAATATATGAATTAAATCAGCGGAAGTCTTTATAAGTAAATAGTTATAAACGTGGCAAACACCCATTAATTCGTACGAGACTTTGACAATCTACCCACAATTCTGACAACTATTTATGGAGCTTCTAAGAGACACAACCATCATCTAACTTCGGGACGCAGCCCGAAAATCTAGAATAATAAATGAAACAGGAAGTGTCCCACGAACAAGGATGTGGGCTCACCAAATCAACAACAGCAGTAAGTTCTCCTAAGTGTCGAGGGTATCACGAACCTGCTCTTCTCTATTACCTAACATACCATAAAAAACAACAATGGTATGCCTGAGTACTTTCGTACTCAGTGAGTGCCTCGGGGACAACAAGTAATATAAAAATAAAATATAATAATACATAAAGAAATCAGTTCTGAAAAGATAGTATAAAAATAGTCATTCCACTTTATGAAAAAATAATCATTCCTCTTTATGATTCTCAATATCATTTGTTAAACAGTTTACAAAGCCATAATCAATATAAAAACAGGTATTCAGCTTGTGTATCTCAATAAGAATTATCAAAACCAATTATAAAGCCTTTAGTCAAGTTACAACTTTCAATTATGCCTTTCAAATTTATCATGATTGTCAACAACAGTTCCATGAGAGAATAAGAATATCACATATGCCAATACAGGCCCAAGAATAAAGCATACCGCGCATAGCGCACCACACCGGAACATATAATTCTCGGTGGCTATCCTTCCTCCCGAATAGCTAGGCATAAATCACACCGGACTATGTAGTACGCGGTGGCTATCCTTCCTCTCGAATAGCTAGGCATAAATCACACCCCGGGTAGTGAACCCAGTGGTGGCTATCCTTCCTCCTGAATAGCTAGGCATGAATCACACCCCGGGTAGCGAACCCGGTAGTGGCCACTCTTCCTCCCGAATGGCTAGGCAATTATCACACTAGGATCCATAGTGGGTACCCTTCCTCCCGAGTAGCTAGGCCAAACACAACAACAAAGTTCATAGCATAGAAACCAATTCACAATTTGTCTCAAAGTAGTCACACCATCAAATAGCATTAAATTTCATTATGCCATTACGAAAATCCATAATTTCATAGATAATCTTGAAAACGTTTACACTTCTTTAAACAAGATTCCTTTGTAAAATCATCAATACCAGCAATTAACCATCATCACTGATCATCTCTTATAGAAGAAAATGATTATGATTTCATACACGTATATACAGACTAATACAATCAAGGTTTAATGTGGGCTTGTCCCCTCACGCACATTAACCATTAATCAAAACATGTAATAGATTTCAAGAGAGTTTGCAAAAGAGACATATAAATTACCTTTATATTCAAAAAGGATTTTATTTTTAAAGAGACATACAAATCATCCTTATTGTCAAAAAAATGATTTTCAAAAGAGACATACAAATCACAACTAAAGAGCTTGTAAAAACCGATAGAAACAGTATGTTCAAAAGAGACATACCTTAAATCCCATTAAAATATCCCAAACGTAAGCTCCATGCTTCAAAGAATCATCTACATCTAATTGTTTGTATGACCAATAAACTATATATATTCACCAAATTCGCAGCTACTGTTCGTAGCTGGAAACGCACAGCTACAGGCCTTGAAATCCGATCTTCACCATTCACATTTAAGACATATATGTTGGGACCACTCAGTTAAAATTTGTGCTCGATCCAATGGTTAGATAAGCGGGAAACATCAATTTAATATGGATGGTCGGAGGAAATTCTACAGCAAAAATACTAGGGTTTTGTTTTTAATAAGGTGCATCTAAACCAATCCTATTTCATGATTCTACCAACTATTCCATGTCTAAAACATAATAATAATTCCATATATCCATAAAAGTGTGAGGGTGTTACCTTTTTGAAGAAATCCCAAAGCTTCATCCATATTTGACCTTGAATGAAGTTTCCACAATCTAATGATTTCATGTAATGATTTGGTGTTAATCTAGTGATTTGTTAAGGTAATTAACTTAGGTATTTGAGTAAAAACTCACCTTAGAGAGATGATATATGGTCTGGTGGAAAAACCCTCTCCTTGGTCGTTTTTGGGTTGTATTTATAAGTTATTATAAAGGCTTGGGCTTTAAAACCTAATCCTACAAGAATCGGGATTTCCATTTTATAAAGCTTCAGTAAATCGCTCATAACTATTCGTACAGACCTTTGCTTGACCTCCATAATGTATGGTTGGTAAGGTATTTCAAATACCTACAACTTTCATGCTTTGAGTTTTCCCAAATTCCCAACAAAAATACCCGAAAACTGGGCACAACTGAAACTGTCTCAGACTTAGACGAATTTCAAGATTTCTAAGGAACTTCCTTATCTCATTTGACTCCGAAAAGATTATTTAACACCATTATCCATCCCAAAGGGATCCAAAACGTTAAAATGACATCTAAACCCCAATTATTTCACAATGACACCTAACTCAAATTTACGGGATGTTACAACTAGGATATCATCAATAAACACAATCACAAATAGAGCTAGGAAAGGCCTGAACACATTATTCATCAAATTCATGAATACCCCGGTGCATTGGTCAATACAAATGACATTACTCAAAAATCAAAATAACCATATCTAGTTCTAAAGGTTGTCTTCGGAATGTCCTCCTCCCTGAGTCTCACTTGGTGGTACCCCAATCTCAGATCTATCTTTGAAAACCATTTAGCACCCTGCAACTGATCAAATAAATCAGCAATCCTTAGAAGTGAATATTTATTCATTATTGACAACTTATTCAACTGCCTGTAGTCATAACACATCCGCAAGGAACCATCTTTCCTTCTTGCAAACAACACAGGTGCTTCCCATGGCGATGAACTAGGCCTAATAAAGCCTTTCTCGAGCAAATCCTTCAGTTGCTACTTCAACTCTTTCAATTCTGTAGGAGCCATTATATAAGGAGGAATAGATATGGGCTTAGTATCCGGTAACACATCAATGGAGAAATCAATGTCCTGAAAATTAGTAACTAACTATTTTTGTCTGCAATCAACATTGGTATAACAGGAGGCCAACCAATCCATACCCATAATACAAAAAAAATCTACCATTTTCAGCTCGCTCAAATCAGCCATGGTCTGGCAGTCGCAAATAACAACCACATAATTTCTATATACCCGTCTAGCTATCACTGGATTACCAATGGCGCAGATACTTCGAAAGGTTTTAATTGACTCAGATGTCACCCCAAACCGACCAGCAACATAAGAAGTAACATATGACACGTAGAACCCAAATTAATCAATGCATATACATTATAAGAGAATACTGATAATATACCTGTGATAATAATAGAGGAAGACTCAAGATCCTGTCGCCCAGCTAGTGTATAGATACGATGTTGAGGACCACTCAAACTGGACACACCTCCTCTACCCCTACCACAGCCTGCTGGTGTCTGTGAACCTTGCCCCGGAGGGCGTACAAATGACAAAAAACCAGCTGCTGATCCTGGGGGCTGGACCCTACCTCTACTACCTATCGATAGACAGCCACACTTGATATGGCCTGGCCGATCGTAGGCCTAACAAACATCTAAACCCAATCAGCACGGTCCCCAATGTAACTTACCACACTGAGTACATCGGGGTGTAGGTGGTATCATCTGGAAGGAGCCACTCCTAATCCGACAACTGGGAACTCTGGGACTCTGAGCTGGCCCAAAATAAGTGTTTCTATCAAACCTGGGTCCAGGAAATTATGGAGGCATATTGGCTACTGAATGAGCTGAGCGTTTAGAGAACTACTGCATTGGGCCACCTCTGAACTCACTGTCAAACTCTAAAAACTTGGCCTTCTTACTCTGACCCCTATCACCATGGCCTACACCCTGCCGCTGAGCCTGAGCGGCTACCAACTGGGTCAGCAAAAGGATAGCCTCTCTCATCTCCTGGCCTGAGGCATCTGGTGAAGGAACTGGGGGTGTAGGAGCTGGAGCCGAGGCTCCTTCGTGCTCCTCTGAAATGGGTGGAGTGTAAAACGTCCGAGATGGAACCTCATTTTGGGACTCACTCTCCTCTATGTCTGCCGGCGGTTCCCGCCCATTCCCCCTACCTTCTCCTGTCTTGCCTTTCTAGGCCGCTGTTGCTTTTCTCTTCACAAGCATCACTAAAAAAAAAAAGTAACACATGATTAGGAGAAGGGAAATTCTTATATCATGGCTCTATCGCATGATCTAGGAAAGGCCTCCATCATTTTCATTCATGGATGGAGGTTGAGTCTTTAGTCTAGACCAGGTCATGGGAAAGAGAGTCGTATTTCTTAAATTATTGTAAAAAATTCCTCTATTTAGTCTATATATAATGGTTTTATTTCTGCATTTTTATTACGGTATAATTTGGAGACTAACTTACCTTGTTCACTACTTGCGAATCATTTTATTTTGGGTTAAGGGTTCGCCTACCGAGGTGGGGATGATAGGTGCCCTTGCAATCCTGAAATGGGTCGTGACATTGTGCTAGAATCACCGCTCCTCCTGAGAGTACCTTGCTGACAACGTATGGACCTTGCCAGTTAGGTGCGAATTTTCCTTTGTACTCGTGTTGGTGTGGGAACACGCACTTGAGCACCATTTGTCCTATTTGGAAAAGTCGAACTCTGACCCTTTTGTTAAAGGCTAGAGCCATTCTTTGTTGTATAGTTGGACATGGCATACAATGATCATTTTTTTCTCGTCGATCAAAGCTAGTTGCTTGTATCGGTTTCGAACCCATTCTACATTGTCCAACTCTGCTTCTTGGACAATTTTGAGCGACAGTGTTTCTACCTCGGTGGGACAATGATATTAAATGCAATGCAATGCAAGAGGTTTCCATCTCTGATACACACACTCTTTCCATAGGGAGCACAACCCATGGAGGACTCGTGAGGTCCATATACCACCCAGAATCATTTCCTTTCGGGTTTCTAAGCCATATTTGACTCTCAATCACATCATCTAGCCATTCTTAGGCTCACATTAACTGTCACTAGCCTATCAGGCTCATATCATCACATCACTTGGCCAATCGACACATATACTCGCGCCTACTATCCGAAATCACTTCCTTTCGGACCCAACATATGTTCCTCAAGTGTAATATGTATGAGATACCATATGAAAGCATAAATATGATATGCACACAACACGAAATCAATGCCAAGCAATAAAGACTCAATCGTTGCCTCTTTTCCACTTTTATAACACGTATATCAAAGTGATGACACCATTTAAGCACATAAAAGATAGGTACAAAGCATAGATGCAATAAACAAGGAACCTTATATCCCAATCACAGACACAAATCAATCTGTGCTATCATCTAATGCCCAAAGCATGGCATTCTGACCGGACTATACAATGAAAATTATGCAAATACCTTTATCATGGCACCGATACTCGATACAAGTGCTCGTCACCTCACAAGTATCGAAACGCCCTTAGTTACCCCATTATCCCCTCTTTATTATTCCAATTAAACCAGTCATGACAATTAAGTTAAGATTATTAGTCTTAACATGCCTGATTTGAAGTCTGAAGCTCAAGCGATCACCACACGACCTTGCCTTTATTCAAAGCCTCCGAACGATCCCACACTGTTCAAATATGAAATCAACATAAGTATATGAGTCCGTAGACACCCATATTGCTATGATAATAATTCGATCCCAAGCCCCGAAGGTCAAAGCTATAATTTCATTGAAAAATCTGGTCCAATGTATTCAACATAGTACTCTCCGAGCCCAATGATACCCATATTGATATACTTTGATTCGGAACTCAAAAATGAACCCAAAAGGTAACCCGAGCTTGAAAGGGAAAAACTGGAATTTTATTTTAAAATTGGCTTACCCATAGTTAAATTAGTGTACATGTAGGAAAACCCATCATCTTGATCCTCAAATCCATGGATTGCCACTTTTCAACTTTTGAGTTTAAAACCCCAATTTTTCCCAACCAAACACGGATAAAAATGATAACCAACAAAAATAAACATGGAGAAACACCAAAATAAAGGTTATATACATACCTCCTAGTTAGATGTTATATCCCGCATTTTATGCAATCGGATAATTCAAGACAATCGCGGGAAAACAACAAGCAAGGCACTATTTTATTTTGTTTGGCACATGAGTTGCTGATGAAAAGTCTAGAAGTGGAAATATGGAGAACGACGAAGGGCAAATTTGGAAGTTGGAAAAATTGTTTCCATAAATTACAAGAACTAGCTAAGAATAATAAGTGGGCTTGAAATTTTTAAGGAAATGGACAAGGCCCAACCGGCCATGGACTTGGGCCAAGCCCATGTGGGATTTAAATTGTAATTTATAAGAGATGACTAAGTCATCTTTATCTCATAAACTTCTAGAGATTTCAAGAAAGCAAGAACAAAAGAAAGGAGGAGAAAAAAAAAAACCCTCAAGGCCTTCGGCCATAGTAAAATTTCCAAGGAAAATTGATAAAAATTCTTTCAAAAATCAATTCCTACCAAGTAAAGGGTGCTTAACAAGGTGGAGTTGTTGTTGGAGCAAGAAGAACTCACAAACATACAAGTTGCCAAGTTGTAGCCAAGTGAGGAGTTGAAGAAGAAAGGTAAATTTCAATCTTGTTTTATGTGTTATACATGGTTTATATGTGTTGTAGTATGCTAAAATGAATGAAATTCATGAAGGAGAGGAGTATAGTATATGGCCGTGTATATATATATATATATATATATATATATATGTAGGAGTCATGCTTCAATTATTTTAATTAATGTTTGGTTGTTATTATTGTGAATGATATGTGGAAATGGAAGTTGAATGAGTTTGGAGAGATTGTAGTGGTGTATGCATGTTGGAGCCGTGTATATGGCATATGTAGTCGTGTATATGTGTTGAATTGTTGAAGAATAATGAGCAAGTTATATTTAGTGTTTTAGTTGTTGTGTTGTAGATTGCATATTGCAAGTAAAGACTTGATAAGTTTGGTAAAGTATTGGTAATTGGAAGATTATGTATATTGAAGAATAATGTTCTTGCATGGATAGTATGTAATGATATTGGTATGATGTCGTTGGAATATATACTATAAGGTTGTTATCGTGTTCATTGAAGTCGGAAGGTTTTGAAGAAAGTAATAAATTGAAATCATGCATCGTGGATGAAATATGTGAATTGCTAGTGCGATTGTTGATTATGTTAATAGTTTGGCCGGGTTTGAATTCCCGGATTGTGTTGGTTGAGAATTTGGCTATGTTGAATGTTGAGGATGGTGTATGTACAGAGGAAATGCTGCCGAAATTTCGGTAGCCAAGTGTTTCCTTAAGATTCTAACTCTAAGTATGCTAATAAGAGTTTTGGTAACTATGACCAAATTGCAGATTTTGACGAGATTGCGACGTGAATTTGGAATAGCAAAAAGCAGCGAAAGAGGTATGTAAGGCTTCACTCTTCTTTCTATGGCATGTCTTAGCAGAAATAAGTTGGGTACGAGCCTCGGGGACAACTCTGTTCCCTGGAATCCGCACCTAAAGTTTTCTACCTTTTGTTCAATAGAATTGAACTAGAAAGTGTGCCAATGGTCGGAAAAACCTCCTAGACCCCTATAACTTGCATAAATGGGACCCGATTACCCTAGAACCCTCACAAGTAATGACACGACATGTAACATATGCAACTAGTACACGCTACCTCATCCGGCCCGAGGTGGGCCCGTTACTCTCGGATTTTCCTATAGCCTTGGTTGACTTACTTGAAGTAAATCCAAGGGGGACTTTTGATCCCGACCTCATTACCGAATGATAAGTACTATAACTACTCTAACGAGAATGTTTCTATGGGGATAATGATAATGACAATGTTAGACAAGAGAATGTACCTATGACAAGTACGACCGGAACAATTCTACGACTAAGATTTTTAAGCTAAGGGTCCAATGTGAATATGAAGTTGATAAACTAATTTTTGAACCTTATTTATATTCCCTAGCTATAACTTTATTTTCTAAGACTCCAAAGCCTATGACTGTCATCTATGATGCCCACGATTTCATTCTACGGTTACTGTAATACTACTCTCCGTTCATAGTCTCGCCTTAAAATACTCGTCCCTTCAAGGTAAGACAAAGCGATCACAAGTACTCCATAATGTAATCGGAGGCTACCGACTTTACGTCACTCCGATGGGCGTAACTTTCCTTGGACTCCCGTGCATGCTAGTTAGGTGCTACAAGTAGATGTGTATGGGTTTGTATATATATATAAGGTAAGTACTTGTATATGGGACATGTGTATGCATAGGAGAGAAGTAAATGTACATGTATATGTATATGGGGAAAGGGGAAGGGCCACTGTTATATTACCACCTGATTCAGCTGGATTCCATCCTGGACGCGGGATGCCCGGACGTGGGATATGGGAGAGCCGTACGCGGCGTCTGTATATATATATAATGTATGATATATATATGATGTAATGTGTTGGGACACCGTTGGGCCTTGGGTTGGGAGAGCCGATGTATTCGGCGTCTGTAAATGTGAATAAAAGATACTGTTTACTGAATTGTACTGTTTTTTGTACACGAGAATAAGTAATATATAAATGTTAATTCCTATGCCTATGAAAAGAAACGTTTCAAAGGTGAAAAGACAAGCCTACATGACAGCCGACATGAAAAGGGGCCTTCCCACGTATAGGTTACCTTCCTGCCTTGTTATATGTCCTATGACTCCATGATATTGTTAATCGTACTCTAGATTACTGTTTATATTATCTTTTATGCCTTACATACTCAGTACACTATTCGTACTGACGTCCCTTCTTGTGGACGCTGCGTTTCATGCCGCGCAGGTCAGCAGACAGGCGGGTTTGGTTCTTAGGAGCTCTACCAGCAGCACTTGACAGCGCTCCAGTTGTTCCGGAGCCTCACTTCCTTGGTACTATTTTGTGTATGTATATATTCGGGCATGGCAGTACTCGGCCCTTTCTATGTATATGTGTACTATGTCTAGAGGCTCGTAGACAGATACGTACAGTTAGATGTCTTGTATCTTGAATTGTTCGCGTCTCTGCATAATGTGATAGCAACGCTTACTAGTCTATGTTTATGATGACGCGGCTAATGTTAAAGCTCAGCAATGAAAAAAAAAACGGTATAGTTTATATGGCCTACTTAGCAACAAGAATATGATACGAGATAAGGGGTGCTCGGTACAAGTATCGGGTACTCGTCACGACCCCTAGTTGGGTCGTGACAGAAGTGGTATCAGAGCAGTTCGGTCCTAGGGGTTTGTCTACGAGCTGTGTCCAGTAGAGTCTTGTCTATGGGTGTGTAGCGCGCCATACTTATAGACAGGAGGCTACAGGGCATTCAGGAAATGTGACCTTCTTTGTATTCTGAGATCGTGCGATAGACCTATGCTATCAGGCTTCCATATTTATTTTCCTAAACCTATGTTATGGTTTTAGTAATGCCGCCAAAGAAGAAAGCTAGGGCAGCCCAGAAGGGCGAGACGGTGGCTGGGAGAAGAATCGAACGGGAGCTAGAAGAAGGAGAATCTCATAATGAAGCTCCCCCTCAGACGTTTCCTGCACCCCCTGCACCAGCAGAGCAGGAAAGAGTTCCAGCTCCAGCCCCCGCACCTCCAGTTCCACCGCCAGCAGCTCCGGGCCAGCAGATGGCAGAGGCCTTCCAGTTATTGACCCAGCTCGTTGCCGCACAGGCTCAGCGGCAAGATGTAGACCTGGGAGACAGGGCGGTAAGTGCAAGGGCCCGTGACTATATTACCCTAAAGCCGCCAGAGTTTTATGGATCGAAACCAGAGGAAGACCCGCAGAGTTTCATAGATGAGATGCTGAGGACTCTGAGGATCATACATGCTTCGGAAACGGAGTCCGTAGAGTTGGCTTCATACAGGCTGCGGGATGTGGCAGTTCTGTGGTACAGCAGCTGGATATCTTCGAGGGGAGCAAATGCACCCCCTCCGGTTTGGCAGGAGTTTACAGAGGCATTTCTACGACATTTCCTACCGCCAGAGGTTCGACGGGCTCGAGCCGATATGTTCTTGAACCTGAGACAGGGAAATATGAGCGTTCGAGAATACAGCCTCCGTTTTAACTCATTAGCCAGGTATGCCCCAGCCATGATAGCTGATAGGGGAGATCATCTGCACCGATTTGTGAGTGGGCTAGGGCCACATTTGGTTAAGGAATGTTTGACGGCTTCACTCCAGGACGGGATGACTATTACCCGCATCCAGGCCCACGCCCAAAATCTGGAAGAACAGTACCAGTCACGGAGAGAGGAGCGTTATTCAGATAGGGGTCCCAGAAAAAGGGGCAGATCTTCTGGGGCTAGAAGCGAGTATAGAGGGGAGCAGGCACAAGAGCAGTCTAGGTATTCAGGCCAATCAGTGGCCAGTGCACCACCTCGAGTTGCAGATAGAAGATTTGACCGCTCCGCCTATTCAGGACCAGATCAGGGTACTAGAGCTTCAGGATCCCAGTACAGAACTGATTTTAGCAGGACGGGGCTGCCCCCACCACGATGTGCTCGGTGTGGCAGGCCCCACTCTGGGCAGTGCTACCTAGACACCGGTGGTTGCTTTGCCTGTGGTCGAACTGACCATTTTGTACGTGATTGCCCACTAAAGGATGAAGGAGGCCGAACTCAGCCAGCCGGATCAGCGATCGGTTCATCGTCGACCGTGCGCCCTCGTGGACAGACTTCTCAGGCCCCAGCGGGACGCGGCCGAGGTAGAGGAGGGGCACCTAGTTCATCCGGTCCTCCGCACCGCCTATATGCACTGACAGGACGACAGGACCCTGAGCCTCCCGCAGACGCGGCCACAGGTATTTTTTTGGCATTTTCTATGACACGTGTATTAGTTAATTCGGATTCTATCTTATCCTACACTGCTCTTTGTATTGCCGAACATACCAAGAATTCGGAAATTAGAGCGAAGAGTAGCCACACGCACAGGTAAAAAGTGAATATTTGTGATCACGAAGGCTAAAATAGTTATTAAAAGAGGAATATGCGCTATGAGTGCGTTCGAACATTGCCGAGACCCCAACGCGTCCCATATTATGCGATATAAGAAGTACGAGGAAGCGGAAGTAAAAGTACTAACACCGAGACACTGAAATGCATTAAAGTTTCAAGGTTAAGCGTGCTCAGGTGAGAGTAATTCCATGATGGGTGACCCCCTGGGAAATATGCTGAAAATCTCATAAAGACGGAAATAAGAGACGAGTGTAAGAGTAGGCAGCGCAAGGTAAATTGGGGTGTGAAAAGTGGTTAGAAACCCCATACGAGTTATATAGGCCGAGACGGAGTAAACTAACAGAAAAAGGGAAGCCATGACAACAGAAAGTTTTGAGGATGAAGGAGAAAAGTGCAGATGTCACAGGGTGAGACTGATATTGAGTCCACACTAGCTAAGGCAAGGAATCCCGGATATGGCGATATACAGGAACATGTCTAGTGACGGGATAGACGCGGCAGACGCCACGAAGAAGGAAGTAGAACTGTAAAGATCGCAAAAGGGCAACCTAAGCTCCTAAGAGGGACATGCTAAGTGACATGAGGTATTGACAAAAGAGACCTCCCCGAAGTATGATACTACGCTATGAGGCCAGTTTAACATTCGAGGACGAATGTTCTAAAGGGGGGAGGATGTTATATCCCGCATTTTATGCAATCGGATAATTCAAAACAATCGCGGGAAAACAACAAGCAAGGCAATATTTTATTTTGTTTGGCACATGAATTGCTTATGAAAAGTCTAGAAGTGGAAATATGGAGAACGACGAAGGGCAAATTTGGAAGTTGGAAAAATTGTTTCCATAAATTACAAGAACTAGCTAAGAATAATAAGTGGGCTTGAAATTTTTAAGGAAATGGACAAGGCCCAACCGGCCATGGACTTGGGCCAAGCCCATGTGGGATTTAAATTGTAATTTATAAGAGATGACTAAGTCATCTTTATCTCATAAACTTCTAGAGATTTCAAGAAAGCAAGAACAAAAGAAAGGAGGAGAAAAAAAAACCCTCAAGGCCTTCGGCCATAGTAAAATTTCCAAGGAAAATTGATAAAAATTCTTTCAAAAATCAATTCCTACCAAGTAAAGGGTGCTTAACAAGGTGGAGTTGTTGTTGGAGCAAGAAGAACTCACAAACATACAAGTTGCCAAGTTGTAGCCAAGTGAGGAGTTGAAGAAGAAAGGTAAATTTCAATCTTGTTTTATGTGTTATACATGGTTTATATGTGTTGTAGTATGCTAAAATGAATGAAATTCATGAAGGAGAGGAGTATAGTATATGGCCGTGTATATATATATATATATATATATATATATATATATATGTAGGAGTCATGCTTCAATTATTTTAATTAATGTTTGGTTGTTATTATTGTGAATGATATGTGGAAATGGAAGTTGAATGAGTTTGGAGAGATTGTAGTGGTGTATGCATGTTGGAGCCGTGTATATGGCATATGTAGTCGTGTATATGTGTTGAATTGTTGAATAATAATGAGCAAGTTATATTTAGTGTTTTAGTTGTTGTGTTGTAGATTGCATATTGCAAGTAAAGACTTGATAAGTTTGGTAAAGTATTGGTAATTGGAAGATTATGTATATTGAAGAATAATGTTCTTGCATGGATAGTATGTAATGATATTGGTATGATGTCGTTGGAATATATACTATAAGGTTGTTATCGTGTTCATTGAAGTCGGAAGGTTTTGAAGAAAGTAATAAATTGAAATCATGCATCGTGGATGAAATATGTGAATTGCTAGTGCGATTGTTGATTATGTTAATAGTTTGGCCGGGTTTGAATTCCCGGATTGTGTTGGTTGAGAATTTGGCTATGTTGAATGTTGAGGATGGTGTATGTACAGAGGAAATGCTGCCGAAATTTCGGTAGCCAAGTGTTTCCTTAAGATTCTAACTCTAAGTATGCTAATAAGAGTTTTGGTAACTATGACCAAATTGCAGATTTTGACGAGATTGCGACGTGAATTTGGAATAGCAAAAAGGAGCGAAACAGGTATGTAAGGCTTCACTCTTCTTTCTATGGCATGTCTTAGCAGAAATAAGTTGGGTACGAGCCTCGGGGACAACTCTGTTCCCCGGAATCCGCACCTAAAGTTTTCTACCTTTTGTTCAATAGAATTGAACTAGAAAGTGTGCCAATGGTCGGAAAAACCTCCTAGACCCTTATAACTTGCATAAATGGGACCCGATTACCCTAGAACCCTCACAAGTAATGACACGACATGTAACATATGCAACTAGTACACGCTACCTCATCCGGCCCGAGGTGGGCCCGTTACTCTCGGATTTTCCTATAGCCTTGGTTGACTTACTTGAAGTAAATCCAAGGGGGACTTTTGATCCTGACCCCATTACCGAATGATAAGTACTATAACTACTCTAACGAGAATGTTTCTATGGGGATAATGATAATGACAATGTTAGACAAGAGAATGTACCTATGACAAGTACGACTGGAACAATTCTACGACTAAGATTTTTAAGCTAAGGGTCCAATGTGAATATGAAGTTGATAAACTAATTTTTGAACCTTATTTATATTCCCTAGCTATAACTTTATTTTCTAAGACTTCAAAGCCTATGACTGTCATCTATGATGCCCACGATTTCATTCTACGGTTACTGTAATACTACTCTCCGTTCATAGTCTCGCCTTAAAATACTCGTCCATTCAAGGTGAGACAAAGCGATCACAAGTACTCCATAATGTAATCGGAGGCTACCGACTTTACGTCACTCCGATGGGCGTAACTTTCCTTGGACTCCCGTGCATGCTAGTTAGGTGCTACAAGTAGATGTGTATGGGTTTGTATATATATAAGGTAAGTACTTGTATATGGGACATGTGTATGCATAGGAGAGAAGTAAATGTACATGTATATGTATATGGGGAAAGGGGAAGGGCCACTGTTATATTACCACCTGATTCAGCTGGATTCCATCCTGGACGCGGGATGCCCGGACGCGGGACATGGGAGAGCCGTACGCGGCGTCTGTATATATATATATAATGTATGATATATATATGATGTAATGTGTTGGGACACCGTTGGGGAGGGGGCCGATGTATTCGGCGTCTGTAAATGTGAATAAAAGATACTGTTTACTGAATTGTACTGTTTTCTGTACACGAGAATAAGTAATATATAAATGTTAATTCCTATGCCTATGAAAAGAAACATTTCAAAGGTGAAAAGACAAGCCTACATGACAGCCGACCTGAAATGGGGCCTTCCCACGTATAGGTTACCTTCCTGCCTCGTTATATGTCCTATGACTCCATGATATTGTTAATCGTACTCTAGATTACTGTTTATATTATCTTTTATGCCTTACATACTCGGTACACTATTCGTACTGACGTCCCTTCTTGTGGACGCTGCGTTTCATGCCGCGCAGGTCAGCAGACAGGCGGGTTTGGTTCTTAGGAGCTCTACCAGCAACACTTGACAGCGCTCCAGTTGTTCCGGAGCCTCACTTCCTTGGTACTATTTTGTGTATGTATATATTCGGGCACGGCAGTACTCGGCCCTTTCTATGTATATGTGTACTATGTCTAGAGGCTCGTAGACAGATACGTACAGTTAGATTTCTTGTATCTTGAATTGTTCGCGTCTCTGCATAATGTGATAGCAACGCTTACTAGTCTATGTTTATGATGACGCGGCTAATGTTAAAGCTCAGCAATGAAAAAAAAACGGTATAGTTTATATGGCCTACTTAGCAACAAGAATATGATACGAGATAAGGGGTGCTCGGTACAAGTATCGGGTACTCGTCACGGCCCCTAGTTGGGTCGTGACAGAGATGAGAACAACACCGCGAATATCACCCCTCAAACAGAGCTCTAGAACTCAAAATATGCTCAAAAAACTAAATATTTTAGACTGGTCGATTTATACACTGTCCATGCATTTTCCTTCTTCGCGATCGTGATGCCATGTGTCGCGATTGCAAAGGCCAAACTTTTTTTTTTTTTTTTTAAAAACACCAGAAAACCAGCAACGATTTTTTTTTTTAGTAAAATGGCCATATCTCCGTCATACGATGGAGAAACGTGACGATTCTTATTGTTATAGTTCTGAAATTAGGATATGGATCTAACAGTTCAATCGAAACATAAATCAAAGGTTGTTTGCTCCATATGGTACCCTTTTTGCTCAAAATGACGTCAAAACCGAAAACAAACATCATAGAACCCAAACGCATCCCAAGCTCATCGAAATCGAACCAAAATTTGTGGACATGTCCAAAATCATCAGACACGCCTGCTCAAACTCTCAAAACAACCAAACGGGACTGTTCTAACCCGATCTTGACCGAGATCAACTCCAAATCATCTCAAAACCTAGTTTCTCAACTAACATCCTAAATCACACCCGAACCTCTCGTGTACCGAACCAACAACTAGACTAAGTCATAAATCACATTTTGAACCTGATGGAACTATTGGAATTTGATTATGGGCACGTTTACCCAAAAGTTAACTTTTGGTCAAAATTCCAAAACATAGATTTTATTCTCCGATTCTCATCCGATCAACTCGGGAATAGCACCACCTATCCCCACAAGTCATAAGTATCAATGCTAAGCTAACATAAATAATTTTTTTGAATCCGGGTCTTATTTCTTCCTCTGACAATCTTTTCACCATAAATAGGCATATTAAATACTAAAGCCGACTTAATTGTAAAAACCAACCAAACGAACTCTAAAATTAGCTTTTCAATATCCACAGGTCATAAAAAATATTTCAAATCTAAAGAAATTTTTAGATCGTCAATCAGAGCACGTTTTCCAAAATAAACAATTTATCCAAATAATTGAATGCTAGAATTTCCAAAATGAAACCTTTTCCCAAAGTGAAGCGAATGACATCCGTTTGACTAAAAATTTTATAAGCAAGTAAAAATAATTATTATAGAGCTTCTATAATAGACGACACACAAAACAGAGTAGTTAACAAAATGATCGATTGGGTCGTTACAGTCTGTTATTTTCCTTAATATCCTCTTGATATTTTTGTTGGCTGCTTCTATGGCTCCATTCATTTGTGGCCGGTAGGCAGTGGAATTCCGATAGGTTATCCAAAATTGTTCACAAATGTCCTTCATCATATGACTGTTCATATTAGCTCCATTTTCCATTATGCTAGACTCTGGTATGCGGAATCGTCATATGATGTTGTTTCGCACGAAATCAACTACCACTTTCTTCGTCACTGACTTATGTGATGTGGCTTCCACCCACTTGGTGAAATAATCTATGGAGACCAGGATGAATAGTGTCTATTAGATGCGGCTGGTTCGATCGTGTCACGACCCAAATCACAGATCGCGCGGGCACCTACCTTAAACCCACCTGGTAGGCGAACCCTTCCTTTATTCAATCATTCAAATTAAGAATACAAAAGGAATAGAAGTACCTTAGTCTCTACATCATATAAAGATATAAGTGCGGAAATACAACAACTACCCAAGGGATCTGGTTAAGTCACAGTACAAGAGCTACTAAGTATGAGCATAAGTATGAATAGTAAAATACATCATGTCTGAACAATAATGTCTCGAACACAAGGGGAAAGTATCATGATAGAAGAGTTTTTGGGGTAGCGGATCGGAGCATGCCTCACCCTGGAAACTTCAACTGATTACCTTCGGAAACTCACTCACGGGGGCCTGATGTGGAATCTGTGACGAACTCTGCACTCAGAAAAGAATGCAGCAAGGTGTCATCAGTACAAATAACAAGTACTGGTAGGCATCATCGGACGATAATAATTAGTTCACATATATGAATAAAGAAATCAACAAATAGACTTGTAAGCAGTCAAATATAGTCACTAAGCACATTCACGCAAGAATCGCAGCAGTATGAACCACAGTATATTTCAATAGCTTACGGTCATAGCCTAGGCGGAAACCTCTAGTCCTCAAATCCATCAAGTGTCTAGGTAAGTAATTAACAAGCACAGCACAACTCCACAGAATCATCAATCAAGGAATCAATGCGCAAACGGACCATGCAATGCAATAAATGCATCAACCAGAATCAGTGATATGAGTGGAGGTAATATGAATACAAGTGTGATGCAATGCACTGGCCAGCTGTCTCATACCGTACACATATGCTATGGATGGAAAACCTCCACGTATCGATAGTCATGACCCATAGGGGACCTGCGAAGTCCATTGTCACCCCGCACATAACCCAGAGATGACTTTCACAACACCAGCTACTCCGCACACAACCTAGAGGTGGCTTTCACATCATTAGCCATTTCTCACATAGCCCAGAGATGGCTACTATATCAAATCTGCCCATAGTCACTCCCACACAGTCTAGAGATGACTTTCACCCTTTACTTCCTTATTATATATTACCATAATCTTTTTTCATTAATTTTTCCATTAGAACCACACCACATCACCATGAGAAATGTAGGATGAAATGTATGCATGAATGTCGAATTCAACAATAATCATGAGGGTGAATAAACATAAAAACATCCGTAAATCAATTACCAATACAAACTAAGTCCCAAATCTATGCAATGCCACGTCCAGAATAATTTCCTTTCGGACCACATAGATAACATCAAATAATATATGTAAGGGATGCCATACGAACTATGAATGTAGCAAACACCGTAATAAGAAGCCTCAGATGTTTCACTTTCTCTCTTGTCATTATTAATATCAAATCACAGTTTATAACAAATCATTCTAGAATGTGTACGAATGATATGCATAATATCAGTCTCAAGTATAAATCATAATCCAACCTAATTCGTGCCCCTATATAAGCACACATCATAATAATGATGCCGAATTCAATTCTTCCTTTATCAATGCTAAATCCCAAGATAAGTGAGAGACGAACGTATCCAATCGTAACATAGTAAATAAGCAACAAGCCCAACACCACACACATGGTAACAAGCCAAATCACAATAAACGAGATGACAAGCTCACAAATTCAGCAGCAATACCAACCTAAGAATATCCATCCCAACACTATACCTGAAGGCTTAACATGCTTTCTCCGTCAATAACTAACTTCTATATATGCTTTGCTAAGTCTAACCGAAAGGTAAGCCGTAACCTACCTCGATGCCGAGCTGGTTCCACGAACCGTCAAATATTAGCCTTTCCCTTCCGAAGAGGCTCGGAATACTCATATTCTAGTCATTATCAAAAGCTAAGTTAGAAATAGGGAATAACGGTACCCATATTGGTATACATTCATTCGAATCGAAATTCAACTAAGAAAAGAGAGAAATCAGACCCACAAGGGTAAAATGGGTATTTCAAGAATGGAATTGGTAACCCAACGTTTTGAAAGTCCAATTATACTCTCCAATTGATAAATTAGCTCAATTATTGATCAATTTCATCATTCAACGCGAAACCCCCTAATTAGGCATAGACCCTAGTTTTTCCATAGTCAAACCATTAACCTAAAATGGAGATTCAAGCTTATTACTACTAATTAATGAAATTCCATGCTTAGATTAGCCAAATCCATCAATTAATCTCACATTCATAGCCTAATATTCAAATAATAAAATTTAGGAGTTGAAACTCATCTTCTCCAACTAGCTTTCTAGATTTCACTATAGATTTCAAGCTTAGGAAGGTAAATAATTAAGAACAAGGTGGGAGAGACTTACCCCAAGATGAATCCACTTAGAAGACACTTCAAATCGCCCTTGAGTCACTTGGAGGAATAAATATTGGGCATGGGAAATGAATGGTTCGAATTAGACATTTAATGAATCTGATTCAGTGTTTTCCGCTCCAGCGGAAGAGCTGCCGCTGCAGCGGACTCGCCTCAGCAGAGGCCCATCCTCCAGGGAAAATTCTAGTAAAATGATAGAACTTCCATGTCTACGGACCAAGCCTCATTGAGGCGGGTCCGCTAGGGTGCACCCCGTCTCGGTGGGGCGAGACACCAGAAACAACTGAAATTCTGATTTTTCACTAAGTTCACCCCAAATCTCGACATCCACTCGAGACCTCCCAGATACAAAACTGTCACGACCCAACCAGTGGGGCCATGACGGGTACCCGGAGCTGACTACCGAGCACCACTCATCATGCTAACCATCACCCAACCTATATACACATAATTACCAAGGCAATATATATATATATATATATATATATATATATATATATATATATATACATACATAAGCCCTCACAGCTGCAAAAGTGATATAGAACAATATACACTGGGGTGATCATAAAACATCTACTACCCACATATGTATCAACGAGCCTTTAATTGGAGTACTAAACATATGGACGGGACAGGACCCCGTCGTGCCCGAATATGTACACAAAATAATATATATAAAAAACTGTACCTCCGAAGTAGGGAAGTGCTCCTGTGCAAGGTGATCTGGCTCCTAAGAATCTGGGTTGTCTCCCTGTCTACCTGTGGGCATGAACAAAACGTCCATAAAAGAAAAGGACGTTAGTACGAACTTTGTACTGAGTATGTAAGAAATGAATGAGTGACCTATACCGATTTCCCTTTAAGGTGAAACCATGCATGTTAACTTTCTTTAATATTCACATATACACATACATACATATTTACTGATGCTGCGGTACGTGCAGCCAGATCCACATATCATATACTGATTGCACTTACTTATCTCTCTCTCTCTATATACAAATGTGCATATGTTGTCACGGAACGAACGACCCGATCCATATGCTATATCATTATTATATACATGTATGAATTGCCGCGGAACGAACGACCCGATCCATTTATCCGTATACCTCTCGTCCGGACATCTCGCCTCCGGGACGATATCATAATGTGCCAGCTGATCAGGTGGTTACGCGTATATAATGCCTCATCCTTTTCCCCGTATCCCATACATGCATATTCATATATCCATATATATATATATATATATATATATATATATATATATATATATATATATATATATATATATATATATATATATATACTACAAAAACATATATGAGAGCCCAAGCAATAGTTACAGTTATGTCGGAGTGACGTAAGGTCGGTAGCCTCCGATTATGTTATGGGACATTTATCATCACTAAGTCTCACCTTGGAGGAACTAAAGTCATGAGGTGAGATAGCCAACAATGAGTAACATCAAGAGAATTATGCAAGGGAATTATCATCATCATACAATATATATCATCTTCTTCTTATAAGAAACTATTAAGACTCATTAGCTTTAGACATGTTGGAGTATAAGAAGGTTATGAAAATATATGAAGGATCGAAAAACCAGAGTCATGCCTTTGAAAGAAGGGGACAAGCATTACATACCTTTACGTCGCTCTAGCTTTATTGACTAATTTCTTCCCTCAAATACTCACAATTCTACATTTAATAGAATTGTACGAAGATTAGATAACCGGAATCATTGTACTAAGATCAGATAACCGGAATCATACTTTAGGTCTCAATTAACAATCTAAGAACTAATGAAAATTGGGCAGCATCTCCTTTGTTTCAATGACTTCCTCCACATAATAGACAACTCCCAAATATCAATAACGATACCCACAATGTTTTCTTCATCAAGCTAGACATTAGTCCATTCTCAACATTCCCTATCAAAATCATGCATAACCCTAACTAGGGTAAAATACCGTATCCATTCTCATACAATGTTTCCACAACATCATTAATACCATTCATAGCAAGATTATACTCATTACGTATCAAGAACTATGGTTCAAGCCAAGTTACTATTCAAGAATACCAATATTTCCATAATCCAAGTCTTTTAATCACTCAATATTCTTAATAACATGGAATGAATGTAAAACTCACCTTTTATGATGTAGGCATGAGCTTTGGATGAAAGTACTTCACATGGAGAAAACCCCACTTTAATACAAAAGGACTTCTTGATCTCTACAAACCCTAGTGAGCATCCATACACTTGATTTTTACTAATTCTTGGTGTTTACTCCTTGATGTCCCTTAGATATATGATAATATGGGGAGACAAATATTCTAGAACCTCCAAGAATTAGAGAGAGAATGAAATCTGAAAATTTGGGGCATGACTCATCTATTTATAGCTGGAACTGGAAAGTTCCAGAAAAGCGGTTCGACGAGCGAGTCGACGGCCGGTCGACTTGCTCCGTCGACTTACACCTGAAAATCCCTGATTGCAGAGATATGTTGACGATTGGGTCGATGGTCCCGTCGACGTGTCGACGGTCCGTCAACTTGGTCCGTCGACTGGTGCCTGGAGGTCTTAGTCTGCAGAAACATATTGACGGTGCACAGTGACGGTCCGTCGACACTGACTGGTGTCTGCAGAATTTCCTGAATCCATTCATATTGCGTTGATTTGATTTGTTCAACTTCTAATTCCATGAATCACCAGGAATACCTGCGAGTACACTTGTACACGGGGTAAGACACTCTCCACCTTAATTTCTCCAACAAGCTTTCTTCTCTTTACTCACATGTATTTGGAATCTTAATTTGATTAATTAAGTATCCCTTCTTACTGGTAGGGACATCATATACACCTTAACTTATGTTAGTTTATTCACCACCCAGAAGCCCGAAGTTCCGAGGTGTAACAAAAACAGATATGCACACATACATAAAAATACGCTACAGACTAACTCGTGGTCTTGAAATTTCGATATGATGTATATTCGACCGGGTCAACCCCCAATGGCCAAAAATCAACTTTCTATCCAATTGCCCAAAATGCTCCCGAGTGCCTTAGGACCCGAACTGAATACCCCACCAAGTCATAACCGAATCTCCGGACCTCACGAAATCTATGTATTTTTGAAAATGGTCTGTTTATTCAAAATTCAACTATCGATCAAAGGTTTTTCACTTTAAGGTTCTAATTCTCATAAATCATAATAAAACTAGCCCGATTACCTCGGGAACCATATAGCCCATCCTTGTGGGTCAAAATCATACTAACAAGGCTTGGGGAAAGGTCAAAGGGGGTGAATGGGTCCAAAGTTCAATAATGACCAAATGGTTTGTTACGGATGGTTTTAATGACATCCATTCCCAGGTGACGAATGACCAAGGTGAAATCATGGCATTAAGCTCACTTGGTGGGACTCTGATCAAGCCTCCGTGTATTTGTCATTGGTGACATCTTTGCACGAACTTGCTACATTCAGCTTCCATTGTCATCCAATAGTAGCTTGCTCGTAAAATCTTCTTATCATGTGCGGCCCATAGGTCCTAGCCTGCAGCTCCTCCAGTAATTTTATGGTCTCTATAGTATCCACGCATTTGTGTAGTCCAAGATCAGGCATTCCTTTGTAGAGCACTTACTTGTTTAGGAAGAATCTATTAGCCATTCTCCGGATGTTTTTCTTCTGATTGGTCATGGTATTTTCGGGATATTCTCCCCTTTCAAGATACATCTTTATGTCAGCGTACCATGAAATTCCATCGGGTTGCGCCTCTACATGAGAACAATAAGCATGTTCATCTCTAAGGCTTATCTCAAGTAGGTACATGTGGGTGCTTTCAGGGTGCTGTATTATGGATGCTATGATAGCAAGAGCATCAACGAACTCATTCTGAGCCTGTGGCGTGTGTTTGAAGTTGATTTTGTTGAATCTTTTGCACAACCTTTTGTGAGGTTCACGTACGGCAGGATTTTGATGTTCTTTGTGGTCCATTATCCTTGTACTTGGTGAATCAGCAGATCAGAGTAGCCTATTATCGATAATTCATGTATGTCCATGTCAAGGGCCATTCGGAGACCTAAGATACAGACCTCGTATTCTTCCATGTTGTTGGTGTATCTGAATTGGAGTTTTGCAGCTATCGGGTAATGTTGTCCTGTTTCTGATACCAAGACTGCTTCGATTCCTGAACCCTTCTAGTTAATCGCACCATCAAAAAACATTCTCCATCCTGGATAGGGCTCAATTATGTCTTCATCCACCGTTAGCACTTCATCGTCTGGGAAGTAAGTTTGGAGCGGTTTGAAATCCTTATTGACCGGACTTTCTGCAAGTAAATCAGCCAGTGCTTGCCTTTTGATGGCCTTTTGGACCACGTATGTGATGTCAAACTCACTTAAATACATTTTCCACTTGACCAATTTATATATAGGCATGGGTTGACTAAAGATATATTTTAGGGGGTCCAATATTGAAATGCGATGGGTAGCATATGACGAGATGTAGTGCCTTAGCTTTTGGGCTACCCATATTAGTGCACATCACCATTTCTCTACCAAGGTGTATATTGCCTCACAGGTGGTGAACTTCTTGATCAGGTAGTAGATGGCAGGTTCCTTCTTTCCTTTTTTAATCATGTTGTCCTAACACGCATCCAAAAGCATTGTATGATACCAACAAGTATTGGAATAATGAACTTCCCGATCTAGAGGGAACTAAGAGCGGTGGATTGGAAAGGTACTTTTTGATGGTGTCGAATGCTTTTTGACACTCTTCAGTCTATTCTGTTGGCGCGTCCTTTTTCTACAGTTTGAGTATAGGTTCCAAAATTACTATGGACTGAGCCTTGATTTTGAATGGGTCTAGCTCTATGCCTCTTCGACTGGCTATGAACCCAAGTAGTTCTTCGGTGGGCATTCCAAATATGCACTTGGCCGAGAATAGGTCCAGATTATATTTCCTGAGTCTGTCGCAAAACATCTGTAAGTGTGTGCGTAATGAGCCGCTTGGTCGTTATAGTATTTTTGGCACTTTTGACCTTTTCTCGAGCTTTTTTAGCTCACATTTGACATGAGGGGACCATTGACATGCTTCCCGAGGTATTTGAATTTGGTTTGGGTGACTTTTTGGGAAAATTGAGCTTAAGCGAAAAAGAGTTGACTCAAAGTTGTCTTTTGGGTAAATGAAACTTTTCTGAAATCCGTCAATTTCGAGAGGTTCGGATGGTCTTTTAGAACTTGTGTGTGTATTCTGTTCGGTTCCTAATACACTCGGGTGCATTTTATAACTTGGGTTGCAAAGTTGATGTTCAGGTATCGGGGGTTGACTCAGTCAACGAGACCCTTGTTGGAAATTTTGAGGCCACGAGTGCGTTCGTAACATGTTTTTATGTGTGTCTGTGTATGTGGTATGTGAGCAGATGACCTCGGGTGATAGACGGGATTTCAGGATTAAGATTGTGATTAATTGGAGAAATTCTGGTTCTGGTGTCCGCTATAGCGGCACCATTACAACATCACCGGCACCATTACTGCATGAATGGCACTGCTATAGCGGTTGCTAGGCTGCTGAAGTGGCTCGGTACAATTTTTTGGCTTACCATCGTGGCGGTCTAGGTGGCTGTTGAGGCTGGACCGCTGCTGCAGAGACGGTATCGGGCTGATTATTTCATTAATTGAGCATTAAAAGCCCTAAGTCCCGAATTCTTTATTATAGTTTTTGAGAACTTTTCAAGGTGATTCTTGGGGGAAACTCTTGGCGGTAAGTTCTTCTATTTCCTTTACTATGCCATTGTCCTTACTCACTATAGAATTCCTTTATCATGATAGTTCATTAAGTGTCTGATGATTAAAAGAGGGTTCCATGAGTTCTTCTTTCTAGGCTTCTAAACCTTGAATTATTGATTCGATTAGCTTCATTGAGCATGGAATTGATGAATAGAACCTATAATTTCATGATTTCTTCCTAATTAGTGGCTAAATTATGGGATTGAAGGTTAGGGTTTATACTCAAATTTGGGGGTTTTGCCTAGAATCCGAATTTGAGGTGGCTAAATTATGGGATTGGAGGTTAGGGTTTATACCCAAATTTGGGGGTTTTGACTAGAATCTGAATTTGAGTAAATTATTAGTTCTTCTAGCTTGATATTGATGGGAATTGATCAGTTAGAGCTTTAATTTCTTGTTAAGACCTTTAGATTCCTAATTTCACCCTTCTAGTTCATAAACCCTTATTCCATAAGTTGGGGATTTGGGTCTTGAATAGAAGTACGGTTTGATTGATGTTCTTCTTGGTTCTAATTCCATGGTTCGGATATGTTAAACTTTTATTATCCCGAGGCTCAAAGGAAAGGGAAAACTAAGGAGTGATTGTTGGAGACTTTGTTGTTCGGCCTTCCGGGTATGTTACGGTTTATCTTATGGTGAGATTTCGATTAGCAAAGCGTATTTTTAGATGGTATTGTTGAAGAATGCTTGTAAGTCTTCGGGTACGAAGTTGGGATGGATATTTTTTTGGGTTGGGCCTTGTTGTATGAATTGGGGCTAGCCACCCGGTTGTGTTATTGACTCATCTTGATATATTTACTTGTTGGTTTGTTGACACCTTGAGACATTGGTAATTGTGGCTAGTGATATATTATGGATTTGATATTGTGGTACTTACTCCTTCAATACTGAGGTGAGAATGGTGATTCATTGTGGCTTATTGCGTAGCCTTACTGTTGATGTTACTTGTGTGCCATGTGTGGTACTGTTTCGGATTACATTGGTTGTTGATATCACCTTTAATCATATTCATTCGCATTTCCATGAGACATTGACATATGTATGGTTCTGTTACTGATGATGATATGTGAGAGAGTGTAGCCTTCGAGGTTTCTGCTAGAGAGCGTAAAAGAAAGATGAGTGTTCATTGCCCGAGGTTTCTTGACGGGGACGATAGAGTGGTCGATGCCTGAGGTCTTTGCCGGGATCGTGAGAGTGTGCTCATGATCCGAGGTCATATTCCAGAGCGAGTGGTACATGGACTTGGCGGATCCCTCATAGGTTATGATCGCAGAGATGTGGGGTCATTCCATCCGGGATATGTTGTACCAAGATGCATATGCATTGCATTCATCCTACATACATTATTGCATTGCATTGTATCTTGATTACTGTTGATTATTATGATACTACTGTGATGTACTGATTCGGATTGATATATAGAGACTTGGCACAGTTAGGTTTAGATTCTACAACATAGGTGATGGCTTGTACCGAGGATGTGACTTATTGTTGACTTGTACTGTTGGTTTATGTGTTTATCTTGCTTTGGTGTTTTTATATACGTTAGCTAGTCTTAGTCGGCCTATGATACCTACCAGTACTTGTTGTTTGTATTGACCTGTACTTGCTGCATTATTTTATGAATGCAGCGTATCAGGAGGATCGACTTTAACTTCTCATGGCTGACTGTTCGAGGATTTGCTGATTTAAGTTTTCCAGGGTGAGCATGGGTACATTCGTTGCCCAAAGACTCCTCTATCGACTATGTTTTTATTCCTGTTCTAAGACATATATTTTGAGACTATTGATGTATTTCTTACTGTTCAGACATGTAGTATTTAGTTAGATGCTCTTGTATGGTTAGACCAGATTCTGGGGTGGTTTTGATGTATTTCCTTACTTTTGCAATTTCTTAAATCATTATCGTCAGACTTATATGTTTCTATCTCTTCCTCTTATTTATTTATTTATTTATTTATTTATTTATTTATTTATTTATTTATTTATTCATGTTTTTAAGATTATTGGGATAAGGGTTCACTTACCGAGGTGGGAAAGGTAGGTGTCTGTGTGACTTAGCGAAATTGGGTCATGCCAAGTTGGTATCAGAGCCCTAGGTTAGCTGGTCTACAATACAAGAGCGTGTCTAGTAGAGTCTCGTAGATTGGTACGATGAGCTCCGTACTTATCTACGCGAGGCTATAGGACATTTAGTAAAATTACTTTCTTTCCTTTTTTCGTGCTACTTTATTCTAATTGGTATCTGAAACAATTGAATTGGTATCTTACTCTAATCTTTGCTCTCACAGATGGTGAGGACTCGAGCTATGATAGCTCGAGACCAAATGCCAGAGCCCGCAACTACGGCTGGAACCCAGGGTGAGTGAAAGCTAGAGGACGCGGTAGGGCTAGAGGTTGTAGGGCTTCCCCAGCTAGGGGCAGGGCTCCTGCGATAGGGCAGCGACGTGAGAGATCTCTGTCTCTAGAGCCTGAGGTTCAACAGGTTCGAGACCAGGCCGCTGAGGATGATGTGGCTCCAACACGGGCACACCCCGAGGCCACTTCAGAGTAGATGATGCAGGATACCATGGCTCGTGTTCTACTCCATTTGGATGCCCAGCAGGCTGCCGCTGGTGTTACTTCTCCGGACAGAGAATAATAGACTAAAGTTGGGGCATAGACCCCTGAGCAGAGGCCGACTCGTGTAGCATACCATGTTGCAGCTATGGCTCCGCGGATGGATGTGGTACCAGCCTCAGGAGATGATCTTAGACTCGTGGTGGGCCCTGTTATGACCTTGACTGATCAGGATCTAGTTGGGAGGTTTAGGAAGTTAGAACCGCCGAGATTCTCGGGTACTTCTAGAGAGAATGCGTATGAGTTCACCTTGGACATGCATGAGTTGTTACACAAGATGGGGATCATAGAGTTCCATAGAGTTGACTATGTGTCTTACAAGTTTCGTGAAGACGCGAAGACTTGGTGGATGTATTTTATTGCTTGTAGACCTGAGGGTTCTCCCCCACTGACTTGGACACAGTTTCATTGGGCCTTCCTTGAGAAGTATGTGCTCGGGCTTTGAGAGTGGTACGTAGGGATGCGTTTCTACATCTGCAGCAGAAGGGATTGTCTGTGGAGGCCTACGTTACTCGTTACTTGCATTTGGCTCGTTATTCAGCTCCTTTAATTCTTACTGAGCCTGAAAGATTCGGCGCTTTGTTGGTGGCTCATTGGTTCTCTTCAGATTCCTTGCCTTCAGCTTGAGGCCATGAGGGCTTCCTTCCAGTTCATCATTGAGCATGCTTCTTTAGTCGAGGCCGGTAAGGTCTATGCATTTGGAGGGGTTAGTGAGAAGAGGCAGTGATAGTTTGGGAGTTATAGTGGTTCCAGCTCGAGGGGCGTTGGTCAGTCTTCTAGGCCGTATCAGCCCTAGTCCGGCCTCCCTGTGCATTCAGCTTTGTAGGCTTCTTCTAGTGGGCCACCTAGGCAGAGAACTCCTAAGAGCTCGTTTTCTCGACCAACAAACAGGGTTGTTCCAGTCAGGTCTTCAGCTTCAGTCTATCAGTCTCCACCTTCTAAGGCTTGTTTTACGTGTGAAGGATTTGGTCATATTGCTCGGGATTTTCTACTACCCAGGCAGGGTTATCAGCCCCAGAGGACTCCCGTATCCTTAGGTAGCTGAGGTGGTGCTTTTTCGAGGGCGGCACTCAATCAAGCCGCAGTGATCATCAAGCTTCTAGATGTTGATCTCAGGCTAGTAGAGATGGGTCCTAGAATTCGAGAGGTGGATCACAGTCTGGCCGTGGTGGGGCCTAGTGTTATTCATTCCTAGGTAGAGCTGAGGTGGATTCCTCCGATGCTATCATAGCAAGTACCATTTCTATCCGACATAGAGCAGCATCTGCATTATTTGATCCTGGATCCACTTATTCGTACGTGTCTGCATATCATGTCATTGATTGGGATTTACCTTGTGATAGCATAGCTGTACTAGTTCATGTGTCTACTCTGGTCGAAGATCCTGTTGTGGTTTATCGAGTTTATCAGTCGTCTTTTGTTACTTTTATGGGTTATGACACTTGGGTAGATTTGATGATACTTGATATGGTGGACTTAGATATTATTTTGGGTATAACCTGGCTTTCTCCTTATCATGCGATCTTGGACTGCCATGTCAAGATAGTCACTTTAGCTATGCCGAGCATTCTTAGACTTGAGTGGAGGGGGTACTCCTAGCCCTGCTCCGAAAAAGATTATTTCCTTTCTTCAAGCGAAGAAATTAGTCAACAATGGGTGTTTAGCTTATTTGGCTCATGTGCATGACACTACTGTTGCATCTCCACCCATTGAGTCCATTGCCATTGTGAGCGAATTCGTGGAGGTATTCCTGACCGATTTGCTGGGTATGCCACCCGATCACGACATTAACTTCTGTATTGACTTGGATTCGGGCACTCGCCCTATTTCTATTCTGCTATATTGGATGGCACCTGCCTAGTTGAGAGAGCTTAAGGAGAAATTATAGGATTTATTGAGCAAGGGGTTCATTAGACCGAGTGTCTCCCCTTGCGGTGCTCCTGTGTTGTTCATGAAGAAGAAAGATGGATCTATGATTATCGCTAGCTGAACAAGGTTACTATTTAGAACAAGTGTCCTATGCCTCGTATTGATGATTTATTTGACCAGCTTCAGGGTGCTTCAGTGTTCTCGAAGATTAACTTGCGTTCAGGCTACCACCAGCTTAGGATTAGAATGAAGATATTCTGAAGACAGCCTTTCGGATGAGATATGGACATTATGAGTTTTTGGTAATGTCATTTGGGCTTACCAATGCTCCGGCTGCATTCATGACTTTGATGAATGACATATTTAGGCCATTCCTTGACTCTTTTGTTATTATGTTTATTAATGACATCTTGGTGTATTCCAAGAGTAGAGAGGAGCATGAGAGCCATCTTCACATTGTACTTGGGTTATGGAAGAAGAATAACTTGTTTGCTAAGTTTGTGAAGTGCGATTTTTGGTTGGAGTCTGTGGCATTCTTGGGCCACGTTGTGTGTAAGGACGGGATCATGGATGATCCTCAGATTATTGAGGCTGTGAGGGATTGGGTGAGGCCCACTACTGTGATCGAGATCTTTAATTTAGTGGGTTTGGCCAGCTACTACTGCCGATTTGTGAAGTGTTTTGTTTCTATTGCTTCGTCGTTGATCAGATTGACTCAGAATGATGTTCCTTTCCAGTGGTCCAATGATTGTGAGGAGAGTTTTCAAAAGCACAAGACTCTTTTGACTTTAGCCCCAATTCTAGCATTACCTGTGGAAGGTAAGGATTTCTCAGTTTATTGTGATGTATCCTGTGTGGGTTTGGGTGCTGTGTAGATGCAGGAGGGTAGAGTCATAGCCTATGCTTCCCGTTAGTTAAAGATCCATCAGAAAAATTACCCTACACTTGATTTGGAGTTGTCGGTTGTGGTCTTTGCTATGAAGATTTGGAGGCATTAGTTGTATGGTGTCCATTGTGAGGCTTTCACCAATCACTGTAGCGTTCAGTACATGCTTAACCAGAGAGATCTTAATTCCGGGCAGTGCCGATGGATGGAGCTCCTGAAGGACTATGACATCTCTATTCTTTATCATCCTGGGAAGTCCAATGTTGTTGTTGATGCCTTAACTCGCAAGGCCACAAGTACGGGGAGTTTAGCCCGTTTGGTTATTTCCAAGCATTCATTGGCCATGGAGGTTCAGACTCTGGCTAACAGTTTCGTTTATCTTGATATTTCAGCCCCATGCAGAGTTTTAGCTTGTGTAGAGGTGAGATTATCCTTATTAGATCAGATCAGGACTCATCAGTTTGAGGATGCTCAGTTGAGCAAGATTCGAGATAGGGTTCTGAGGGGTGAGGCTAAGGAGGCCTTGATTGATTTAGAGGGTACTTTGAGGATTAAGGGGCGCGCGTGCGTTCCTTATGTTGGTGACTTGATTCATTTGATTTTGACTGAGGCCCACAACTCTCGATATTCCATTCACTCACGGGTGACAAAGATGTATCGTGATTTGAGACAGCACTGTTGGTGGTGTTGTGTGAAGAGGGATATAGTCGATTTTGTGGCTAAGTGTGGTAATTGTCAACAAGTTAAGTATGAGCACCAGCGACCCGGTGGTGTACTTCAGAAGATGCCCATTCTTGAGTGGAAGTGGGGAAGGATTGCCATGGATTTCATTTTGGGTCTTCCAAAGATCCTGGGTAGGTTTGATTCGATTTGGGTGATAGTTGATTGGTTGACTAAGTCCGCTCATTTCATTCCAGTTCATATTTCCTATATCGCAGAGATGTTAGCCAAGTTATACATTCGTGATATTAGGAGATTGCATGGGGTTCCTATTTCTATCATATCTGATCGGGGTACTATCTTTGAGATTGCATGGGGTTCCTATTTCTATCATATCTGATCGGGGTACTATTTTTACTTCCCATTTCTGGAGAGCTTTCCATGATAAGTTGGCTACCCGATTGGATCTTAGTATAGCTTTCCACCCTTATACCGATGGGAAGTCCAAGCGGACCATTCAAGTGCTCGAGGATATGTTGAGAGCTTGCGTTATTAACTTTAGTGGTCGTTGGGATCAGTACTTGCTGTTGGCAAAGTTTGCGTATAACAACAGTTATCACTCGAGTATCGACATGGCGCCTTTTGAGGCTTTGTATGGTAGAAGATGTAGATCTCCGATTGGTTGGTTTGATGCATTTAAGGTTCGACCTTGGGTACAGATCTGTTGAGAGACTCTTGAGAGAGTAAGGGCCATTCAGGCCAAGCTTTTGGCAGTTCAGAGTCGACAGAAGATGTATGCAGATCGGAAGGTCCAAGATTTAGAGTTTGCCGTTGGTGATCAGGTTCTATTAAAGATTTCACCCATGAAGGGTGCTATGAGATTTAGAAGAGAGGTAAGTTGAGTCCGAGGTATATTGGACCATTTCAGATTCTTGACCGTGTGGGTGATGTTGCTTATGAGTTAACCTAGCCGCTAGGTTTGGCAGGCATTCATCCAATTTTCTATGTTTCTATACTGAAGATGTACCATGCCGATGGTACTTATATCGTTCGTTGGGACTCAATATTTCTTGATGACACCTATTGCAATTTTGGATAAGCTGGTTTGAAAGTTGAGGTCTAAGGAGATTTCTTCCATGAAGGTGCAATGGAAGCATCGTCCTGTGGAGGAGGTCACATAGCTGAGTCTGACATGCGTAGCCGATATCCTCAGTTGTTTGCTGATTCAGGTACTTCTACGCTCCTTTTCCTTCGTCGCTCGAGGACGAGCAATGGTTTAATTAGTATCTAATGTAACGACCCGATGGTATCTGATGGTCTTTTTGGCACTTTTGACCTTTTCCCGAGCTTGTTTAGCTTAAATTTGACCCGAGGGGACCATTGACACGTTTCTCGAGGTGTTTGGATTTGATTTGAGTGACTTGTTGGGAAAATTGAGCTTAAGCGAAAAAGAATTGACTCAAAGTTGACTTTTGGGTAAACAGACCTTTTTCAGAAATTCGTTGATTCCGAGAGGTCCGGATGGTCTTTTAGAACTTGTGTGTATATTCTGTTTGGTTCCCAATGCACTCGGGTGCATTTTGGGACTTGGGTTGGGAAGTTGATGTTGAGGTATCGGGGGTTGACTCGGTCAACGAGATCCCCGTTGGGAATTTCGAGGCCACGAGTGGGTTCGTAGCGTGTTTTTATATTTGTCTGTGTATGTGTTATGTGAGCAGATGGCCTCTGGTGATAGACGACATTTCGGGATTGAGATTGTGATTAATTGGGGAAATTCTAGTTCTGGTGCCCGCTATAGTGGCACAATTACCGCATCCATTGCACCGCTATAGTAGTTGCCAGGCCGCTGAAGCGACCCAGTACAATTTGTTGGCTGATTGTTATGGCAATCTGAATGGCCGTTGAGGCGGGACCGCATCAGCGGTCCCATTGCCGCAGAGACGATATCGAGTTGATTATTTCATTAACTAAGTATTAAAAGCCCTAAGTCCCCGATTCTTTATTATTTCGACTTTAGAGTTTTTAAGGGATTTTCAAGGTGATTCTTGGGGGAAACTCTTGGCGGTAAGTTCTTCTATTTCCTTTACTATTGTCCTTAATAACCTTAGAATTCCTTTATCATGATAGCTCATTAAGTGTTTGATGATTAAAAGAGGGTTCTATGAGTTCTTCTTTCTCGGCTTCTAAACCTTGAATTATTGATTGGGTTAGCTTCATTGAGCATGGAACTGATGAATAGAACCTATAATTATATGATTTCTTCCTAATTTGTGGGTAAATTATGGGATTGGAGGTTAGGGTTTATTCCCAAATTTGCGGGTTTTGCCTAGAATCCGAATTTGTGTCAGTTGTTGATTCTTCTAGCTTGATATTGATGGAAATCGATCACTTAGAGCTTTAATTTCATGTTGAGACCTTTAGATTACTAATTTCACCATTCTAGTTCACCAACCCTTATTCCATAGATTGGGGATTTGTGTCACGACCCAACCCGCCATGACTGGTGTGATATCCCGTATTTTATACATTCGGATATTTCAAGGTGGTCGTGGTAGGTTAAGGGCAAGACTATGTTCCAACATTATTTTAATATACAAGTTGTTTATTAGTATGGAAATATTGAGAAAGGTTAAGAGTAAAAATGGAAATTCACAAAATGGCTCATGGTAATATTGCGGAAGGCTAGGGGCAAAATGGGAATTTCACAAAATATTCGAGAAGGTTCTTGGAGGGGCCATGTTGGCCGTGTGGAACATGCCATATTTTATTAAATGAGGGCTAATTATAAATAGATATGGACCAAAGCTTGCATAAGAAGACAATTAGTCTTCTTTGTTTATTTTCTAGAAACTTCAAGAAAAATGGAGAAAGGGGACATGTGTCCACCTTGTGTTGGTAGAAGATATATATATATATATATATATATATATATATATAATTGATGACTAAATAAGACATAGTCATCATTTTAAATCAAGAAGCTTGGAGAAAAAAAAAGAGAAGAAGAAGAGATGGGGGTTCGACCAAGGTTGGCAAATATTGAGCCATGGAAATTGATCAAGAAAAATTAATTTCTTCTAGCATTTCAACTAATTTGAAGGCCCTAATTAACATGAAGGAGTTGTTGGAGCAAGCCAAGCATTCATTTGGGTGATTTATAAACTCTAGCCAAGTAAGAAGACAAGTGAAGGAAGGTAAGGTTCAATCTTCTTTTATATATGTTATGGATGATTTATGCATGTTGTTGTGTGTAGAAGTGGATGAAATTCATGAAATATATATGTGTGGGAGTTGGCCGAATAGGAGCTATGTGGGTGAGATATGATGAATTGATTTTATTTAGTAATTTGATTGTTGTAGTTGTGGATTCTATGATGTAAAATGAGGATTTAATGGTTGGAAATGAAGTTGTAATCGTTTGTGGATTATGGAAGAAGTTAATGTGACATTAGCATGGTTCCTTGTAATTATAAGAATAGAGTTGCTAATGTGTAGGTTGTAAATATACTTCATGAATTTGGAAATGATACATGTGTTTGGAAGATTGTAAGTTGGGTTGTTGTAATTGAATTTGAAAGAAGGAAGTGTGTTGTTATGGTTCTTGTTGCATTTGGAAGGTTTCGGGTGAAATGGCATATTGGCTAGATTGTTTTGAATATTGTATGACTTGCTTGAAGTATTCTTGAATTGTGTTTGTAAAGTCTTGGGCAAGTATTTGAATGAGTAAGCATTGATGTTGGCTTGATTATATGTGATGGAATTGAATATAAATGAAATGCCTTTGAATTGTGCGACCAGAGTTGTTAATGTTAGAATATATTTTGGATTGATTAGTAAAGTTTTTAGTATGATTGTTGGTATTGTTGTTGATAATGTGGCCGAGTTGAATTCTCGGGGATGGTGTATTTACAGGGGAAATGCTGCCGAAATTTCGGTAGTATATAAATGAATTCATTTGAAAGACTAAGAGAAGTGTGTGTGACGATGAATCTAATGATTATGTAAATCTTCTTGAATGTAGACTAGCGATAACGAGCTTGGACAATTAAGCGTAGCTAATAGGACGTGGAGCAGGTATGTTAAGGCTCGCCCCTTTCTTTCAAAGGCATGATTCCGATGTTATGATTTCATAATTGTTTCCATATCTTACTTGTTTTTCAAAAGTTAGACGTTTATGATTCCAATGCATGATTCTCTTCCCAATAACTCGTAAATGTTTTTCCAAAGTGTCTGTATTCTACCAAAATAGAGGTTTATGATTTTGTAAGCTCTTATGACAATAACGAGGGATATGTTTCACAATGACATTGATGATGTCAAGGATGAGAATATTTCTATGATGACTATGATAAGAATGATTTCATGTTTAAAGGTACTTGGTATGATGATTGCTTTGATTTTCCAAAAATAGCTTCTGAAACGTTCGTGGAAGGTTCTGTACTTCAAACGCTCATAACTTTCTTATACTAAATCGGATCGACCCGAAACTTGTTTCTGAGTCTTCAGGTGTCGGTTTATGTACGCTGTTATTCGTTGCTAGTCTCATCTTATAATAATTGTTCCTTCAAGGTGAGACAAAGCGACCATGGTTATTCCATAATGTAATCGGAGGTTACCGACCTTACGTCACTCCGATGGATACATGACTTTCTTTGGGCTCTCATGCATGCAGCTTATATGATATATGTATATGACATATGGATATGATATATGTATATGTATATGGGGAATATGGGGAAAAGGGACATATGTGGCGCTATAGACGCATTGCCACCCGGACGCGGGACATATGTGGGGGAGCCGACGTGGTTCGGCGCTATGATATGTTCTATTTTCTATATATGAACAAGAAATGTTTTTCAAAGAGCTAAGCATGCATGGCATCCCCCCTAAGAGGCACTCAGATGTACAGGTTACTCTTTTATCTCATGATATGCTCTATGTTCCCATTCTGTATGGTTTATAATTACATCCCTTACTATGTTACTATTCATGACTTACATACTCAGTACATTGCTCGTACTGACCCCTTTTCTTCGGGGGCTGCGTTTCATGCCGCGCAGGTACACCCAGATGAGTAGAAGCTATTATAGAGGATGTTCCAGCGGAGTTGGCAAGCTCCATTTGCTCTGGATTGTAGCCGGGTCAGAGTACTATGCTATGATGTCTTGTTCAAAGTTAGAGACTTTGCAGACAGAGTCGTGGGTGTAGTATGTCAGTCTTGAAAGCGGTTTCACCAGCCGATGTGTCTTTATCATTTATGTTACAGACTCCACATGACCACAAATTTTGTTTGACTTGAGAACGACGAAAGAAAGATTCTGGAGGCTTAACTATGTTTTTCATTTCTTATTGATGTAAGAATCTACCGAGATTAAGTATGCAATAAGAGTCAGCGGGTTCGCTCGGCTCCGAATATGGGGTCGGGTGCCCATCACACCCTAGTAAGGTTGGGGTGTGACAAAGTGGTATCAGAGCAGGTCGTCCTAGGGGTTGTCTGCAAAGTCTTGTCCAGTAGAGTCCTGTTTATGGGTGTGAAGTCGGCCACATTTATAAACAGGAGGCTGCGGGGCATCTAGGGATTGTTGACCTTCTTTCTGTCTTAGATCGTGCGATAGAGCCAAGTCATAGGAAATTGAGATTCCCTATATGAGCTTTACATACAGCGGAAGGAGATAAGTGATGATATGGAAAGTTATAGAAGTAAGCCTTGATATATTTGTTCTATTACTTGAAACTGGAAACACTGGATGGCTGAAATGTGTCATATAGCCGTATGTTCTGTAAGGTATTGTCGATACTTGCTGTGTACAGATTTTGAAAAGTAAGAATGGTAAAGGTGACTCGGTCAGAATCCTTTCAAAATCAGGTCATTTAACTAGGTACACCTAACAGGAAGAAGTATGGAAAGGGAATATCGTAAATAGACAATAAGCGGGATGTGATATTTTAGAGAAGCTACGGATTTGGGTATGTTCGCTGCCATCGGGAATCTGGAAGTCCAGGACGGGAAGTAGTCATACACATAAGTGAAAGGTGAACACTGGGAGTTGAAAAGGGAAAAATAGTAATTGTAAAAGAGAAAGACGTGTTATGCGGGTGCCTCGGAACCTGTAAGGCCTCGACTCGCTCCAGATCATGTAATAAAGGTCATGCGAGGAGGTGGACACGATTATATTAGCATTAAGGCACCGGATTCCACCAAAGTTTTGGAGTTAAGCGTGCTGGGGTGAGAGAAATCTTAGGATGGGTGACCCCCTGGGAAGTATGCAAGAAATCCTAAAGATTTAGACGTAAGAGACAAATGAAAGGCTAGAGTAACCTAAGGGAAAGCTAGAGTATATGGGATGGTTAGAGGCCATGAGAGGCCGCGTAGGACAAGACAGACTAGATCGGTAAAGGGAAACAAAGTGCATTACAGCTTTGGAATTAGGATAGTCTTGAATATCGTTTGGAGATATTTTGTGGGCAAGGTAGAAGTAATTATACATACATATATATGAATGCGTACGATATCCCACATGTGAATATAGTGGTGGGCATGTGATGTGTATCCCAGCAACCGGTGTTGCGGTATGGAAGGCATCAATCGAGTAAGGGTACCGAAGTTCAAGTGACAACAAAAATAAATGATACAAGTGTTACAAGGTAAGCTGCTATTATTTTTACTACAGGTTAAGATTGGAAAGTTCTAATACAATGATATTTGGGAAAGAAAGAGAGTGAGTAAATAGAAGGTGAGGAGATCAAAATGTCAGAAAAGGGTAAAAGGTAAGAAACCTCAATGAGCGAAGTCCCTGAAAGAAACTACAGGCAGAGCACGAGACGATTTAGGTAAAACTTCAAAGATAGACATGTGAGAAGGATAAAGTGCGGTCATGTGAAACAAAAAGGAATGTGTGGAATTCGAGGACCGGTTCCAATAAGTAAGGCTAAGGGAATAGTGACCACGACAAGGAATGTGAAGTAAGAGAAAGAATGATAAAGCCTTGTGACGATGTTAGGAGGAAAGTAACCGGAAATCTTTAACCATAGAAGTAAGAGGGATGTCCTGATAAGTTAGCGGTAGGAATCTGATTACGCACCAAGGAAAGAATAAGGATGATGAGTCGACACTGCTGATTGGGAAGTTAGTGGTATGGAATAAGAATTCAGGGGAGGTTTGAGAGATTTGATCTTAGAGGAAATGGAACGAAATGCAAGGAAGTGTACATGGGAGACCGCTCAGTCATAGCATCATAAATATAGTCAATGGTTCGATAAGTAAGGATACTAGAAGTGTAACCTGTAAGGATTCTGTGATAAGAACAAAAGTAGTGGGACGCTCGAAAAATATAGACGCACAACTGCAACGCGAACGCGTAGTTAAGAAGAATCATGAGTAAGTGAGCTAAATGGATGAAAGGGACTGATAGTGGAGGAAAAAGATATAGGAACATTGACAAGAATGATGCTATAGGCGCAAAATGAAAGGAAAACTTATGGTAAGAAGTTTCGATATGTTATGCACGGAGTTGGAAAATAAAATAAAATAAGGAGTAAAGTATAAGCTAGATGAAGACTTCACAAAAAGGACTGTTGGCGTATAAGGAGCCCCTTAAAAAGGGGGGGGGGGGGGGGGGAGAACATATTATATCAGACTCTAAAGGAATCACAACATTTTCAGGCTCCAGAAAAGGAAAAATTATTAGCTCGGAGCCAGAGTTCAAAGCATATCGACACATCAGAAGGATACCCGAAAGAAGTAGAAGTGAAATGACTATAAGTGTACCATGAGGCAGACATGAGGGAATACGCTATGAAATTATATGGATCATCGACGTGAAGCAATGCCCAACCATATTCGTAAGGAATTCACACCGAACATCCAACAAGGAATAACGATGGACGAAACGAGCGCCAATACAAAGAAATCAAAGACAAGTATACTCGCGTCAAGAAATGTGAGAGTAAGGAACAGCCTGTGGCCATATTGGATCGTCAAGTGAAGATTGCGAGCCAAAGATAAGACTTCTATTAAGACATTGTGATGAAACGGTAACAAAGAAGAGATGACCTGGGAAGGACAAGGATAATGAGTTGGTGCAGTGGATTAGAAAACCATGACACGGAATAAGGATTCATATAAAGACCGAGGAGTTCGATTATAAAGGAAATAGGGTGAAAGATAAGGAATGAGCATGATGAAAAGGAAAACTATAAGAGGGACCCTCTCGAAGTATTATAACACCCCATGAGGCCAGTTGAACATTCGAGGACTAATGTTCTAAAGGGGGGGAGGATTATATATCCCGTATTTTATACATTCGGATATTTCAAGGTGGTCGTGGTAGGTTAAGGGCAAGACTATGTTCCAACATTATTTTAATATACAAGTTGTTTATTAGTGTGGAAATATTGAGAAAGGGTAAGAGTAAAAAGGAAAATTCACAAAATGGCTCATGGTAATATTGCGGAAGGCTAGGGGCAAAATAGGAATTTCACAAAATATTCGAGAAGGTTCTTGGAGGGGCCATGTTGGCCGTGTGGCACATGCCATATTTTATTAAATGGGGGCTAATTATAAATAGATATGGACCAAAGCTTGCATAAGAAGACAATTAGTCTTCTTTGTTTATTTTCTAGAAACTTCAAGAAAAATGGAGAAAGGGGACATGTGTCCACCTTGTGTTGGTAGAAGATATATATATATATATATATATATATATATATATATATAATTGATGACTAAATAAGACATAGTCATCATTTTAAATCAAGAAGCTTGGAGAAAAAAAAAGAGAAGAAGAAGAGATGGGGGTTCGGCCAAGGTTGGCAAAAATTGAGCCATGGAAATTGATCAAGAAAAAATAATTTCTTCTAGCATTTCAACTAATTTGAAGGCCCTAATTAACATGAAGGAGTGGTTGGAGCAAGCCAAGCATTCATTTGGGTGATTTATAAACTCTAGCCAAGTAAGAAGACAAGTGAAGGAAGGTAAGGTTCAATCTTCTTTTATATATGTTATGGATGATTTATGCATGTTGTTGTGTGTAGAAGTGGATGAAATTCATGAAATATATATGTGTGGGAGTTGTCCGAATAGGAGCTATGTGGGTGAGATATGATGAATTGATTTTATTTAGTAATTTGATTGTTGTAGTTGTGGATTCTATGATGTAAAATGAGGATTTAATGGTTGGAAATGAAGTTGTAATCGTTTGTGGATTATGGAAGAAGTTAATGTGACATTAGCATGGTTCCTTGTAATTATAAGAATAGAGTTGCTAATGTGTAGGTTGTAAATATACTTCATGAATTTGGAAATGATACATGTGTTTGGAAGATTGTAAGTTGGGTTGTTGTAATTGAATTTAAAAGAAGGAAGTGTGTTGTTATGGTTCTTGTTGCATTTGGAAGGTTTCGGGTGAAATGGCATATTGGCTAGATTGTTTTGAATATTGTATGACTTGCTTGAAGTATTCTTGAATTGTGTTTGTAAAGTCTTGGGAAAGTATTTGAATGAGTAAGCATTGATGTTGGCTTGACTATATGTGATGGAATTGAATATAAATGAAATGCCATTGAATTGTGTGACAAGAGTTGTTAATGTTAGAATATATTTTGGATTGATTAGTAAAGTTTTTAGTATGATTGTTGGTATTGTTGTTGATAATGTGGCCGAGTTGAATTCTCGGATTGTTGTTGATAAATTGGCCGAGTTAGATTCTCGGGGATGGTGTATTTACAGGGGAAATGCTGCCGAAATTTCAGTAAAATATAAATGAATTCATTTGAAAGACTAAGAGAAGTGTGTGTGACGATGAATCTAATGATTATGTAAATCTTCTTGAATGTAGACTAGCGATGACGAGCTTGGACAATGAAGCGTAGCTAATAGGACGTGGAGCAGGTATGTTAAGGCTCGCCCCTTTCTTTCAAAGGCATGATTCCGATGTTATGATTTCATAATTGTTTCCATATCTTACTTGTTTTTCAAAAGTTATATGTGTATGATTCCAAGGCATGATTCTCTTCCCAATAACTCGTAAATGTTTTTTCAAAGTGTCCGTATTCTACCAAAACAGAGGTTTATGATTTTGTAAGCTCTTATGACAATAACGAGGGATATGTTTCACAATGACATTGATGATGTCAAGGATGAGAATATTTCTATGATGACTATGATAAGAATGATTTCATGTTTAAAGGTACTTGGTATGATGATTGCTTTGATTTTCCAAAAATGGCTTCTGAAACGTTCGTGGAAGGTTCTGTACTTCAAACGCTCATAACTTTCTTGTACTAAATCGGATCGACCCGAAACTTGTTTCTGAGTCTTCAGGTGTCGGTTTATGTTCGCTGTTATTCGTTGCTAGTCTCATCTTATAATAATTGTTCGTTCAAGGTGAGACAAAGTGACCATGGTTATTCCATAATGTAATCGGAGGTTACCGACCTTACGTCACTCCGATGGATACATGACTTTCTTTGGGCTCTCATGCATGCTGCTTATATGATATATGTATATGACACATGGACATGATATATGTATATGTATATGGGGAATATGGGGAAAAGGGACATATGTAGCGCTATAGACGCATTGCCACCTGGTCAGTTGGCGTAACTTATCATCCCGGACGTGGGATGCCCGGACGCGGGATGCCCGGACGCGGGACATATGTGGGGGAGCCGACGTGGTTCGGCGCTATGATATGTTCTATTTTCTATATATGAACAAGAAATGTTTTTCAAAGAGCTAAGCATGCATGGCATCCGCCCTAAGAGGCACTCAGATGTACAGGTTACTCTTTTATCTCATGATATGCTCTATGTTCCCATTCTGTATGTGTAGTATGTCAGTCTTGAAAGCGGCTTCACCAGCCGATGTGTCTTTATATTTTATGTTACAGACTCCACATGACCACAGATTTTGTTTGACTTGAGAATGACGAAAGAAAGATTCTGGAGGCTTAACTATGTTTTTCATTTCTTATTGAAGTAAGAATCTGCAGAGATTAAGTATGCAATAAGAGTCAGCGGGCTCGCTAGGCTCCGAATATGGGGTCGGGTGCCCATCACACCCTAGTAAGGTTGGGGTGTGACAACTGGCACCCACACTAAATCCTAATGGGCGAACCAATACGTGAGCCCTACTCATTCAAGTCCATTTTTATATTAGCTAATTCAATCAGTTATTAACCATTCAAGCACAAGATAAATCCAAAATTAGTCATGCCATAAAATAAGAAAGTAAATGCGGAAGTCCTAACTATTACAAGCCCAAAATCCGAAGTCACCGTGCAAGGACTCTAATCCAAAAGATGTCTAAGGAATGTATGCTGTCTAAATAAATGACCAAGAATATCTAGAATAGAAATAGACATCAGAAAAGAAGATCTTCGGGCGGCTTGGCATGGATAGAAGCTTACCCTAAATCTGTCAGCAAACGACCTCAACGCTAGATATGAGGTCGAGTTGTAGTCTCTGGATCACAATCTACACTAAAAAAGAATGCAGTAAGGTGGTAGCAATACAAACACTATGTACTGGTAGATAACACGGGCCGACTAAGATTGGTATCATGCATAGATCATAAAATCAATAAAATAGACAAGCTAGTCAACAACACAAAATCAAATAACCCAACAATAAGTCAACCAAGGATATTAACAATCAAGTCACATAACGATATCAGGAGTTAGATCAACGGAAGCAAGCAACGGAATAAGTCTACCAACAATAACCATATACACGTTGCACACACTTGCTAACTGATGTCATTGCTCAGTAGTCATGACTTACAGCGGACCCATGGTGTCCATGTACCACTCATTCCAGACTCAATCCTCGGACCCGAGCTCACAACTAGGCTACATCCTCACCCCCGGTCAAATGTGGTTTTTCATATCTAGGCCTCATCCTCATCCCTGGTCAAATGAGCCTTTTCATGTATGTATCCGTATCTATTGTCACATTGTTTCCAATAATCGAATTATCATTTGTATATGAATTTCACCAAGGAGATCCTATTACCTTCTCACCACAACATCATCACCCTGTAAGTTCCAACATAATGAATAGTTGCACGAAGCCCACATAATCACTCAATGAAGACTAAACATGCTTTCTCCTATCAATTTCACAACACATACAATCAGCTAATCAAAGTCTAACTCAAGTAAACCGTAACCTACCTTAAATGTAGAGCTGGAACAATGCAGATTGCTCTCCTATAACTGTCACACCCTAATCTTGCTAGGGTGTGATGGGCACCCGACCCTTACGTAGGGCCGAGCGAACCCCCTGACTCTCATTACACACATGATCTCTTTGGACTCTTATATCAAATAAAATGAAATACATAGTAAGACTTTCAGAGACATCCTTTTCGTCGTTCTCAAGTCAAGTAGAATCTGTAATCATATGAAAATTGTGACATAATGCATAATGACACATCGGCTTGCAGAGCCACTTACAATACTGACAACCCACATATATGACTCTGTCTGCAAAGTCTCTAACCCCGAACAAGACATCATAGCATAATACTCTGAACCGGCAACACTCCAGCGGCAAATGGAGCTTGCCAACTTCGCTGGAACATCCTCTATAATGGCTTCTATTCATTTGGGTGTACCTGCGCGGCATGAAACGCAACCCCCGAAGAAAGGGGGTCAGTACGGAATATGTACTGAGCATGTAAGGTAAGAATCACAGTAAAAGAATCATAACTGATATAAGGGGTGCAGAAACATATACAATATCCAGAATACCAAAACTCTTGCCTTTAAAGCATTGATCATGCATATCATTATCACATAGCGTACCCGGCCCGTTATGGGACTCGGTGGATAAAATCATGTCATCATACTTTCATATCATCATACATGCATATGTATATATATATATATATATACCGTACCCGGCCCTCTAGTGAGGGACTCGATGTATGAAATCATATCGTACCCGGCCCATTATGGGACTCGGTGGATAAAATCATGCATGTGAACATCATATATCATATACATACCGTACCCGGCCCTCTAGAGAGGGACTCGGTGAATCAAATCATCATATGCCCTCCTGGCCGCCATAACACATCATCATCTCATCATATCATCATATACATGTACCGTACCCGGCCCTCTAATGAGGGACTCGGTGAACAATGCAGTGGAGTGCGCACGATAACATACCCGGCCCGGGACTCGGTGAAAGATACATTGAGGCATGCACGAGCAGAGTAGTGAGAAACCATATGCATATAAAACAAATTTTAAGACTCGATGGATACGTACATAAATCGACACTTGAGGGTCATAAGCACGTTTCAAGTCAATCCGAGTTAGTATGAAAAAGTTATGGACGTTTTAGTACAGAACCTTCTACGAACGTTTCAGAAGCCATTTTTGGAAAATCAAAGCAACAATCATGTTAGGTACCTTTCGAATATCGTTATGGATCAAATCAAATAGAGCTTTTGGGACCATATGTACGTATCAAAGTATATCAAAGACTCAATGGAATAATCAAACGTGCTATCATTTGAAAATCACGACATTAGTCATATCAATTATCTCTCGAATGCCATTCCGAAACATATCAAATAGATCTTCGGACATCATAGATACACATCAAAACCATATGAAATAGCTTATGGAAGTCAAGAATATTAGCCATCCTAGTGGCTCTAAGAATAAGAATTTCTTTGAAATCATACATATACGTCATCTGCTCGTTTCATAAGGATCATGCCAAAAGAAAGAAAGGGTAAGCCTTACATACCTTGCCCGCTTCCTAAGCTAATCCGAACTTAAGTCTTTGGCTTTCTCAAGATCTACAACAATATTAATAGATACCAACATTAGCTATAGATACTTAGAATTCCAATCCTAAACTAGTACTTCATTTACAGAAATTTCGGCAGCATTTCCCCTGTAAATACAACCAACCCCGAGAATCCAACTCGGCCAAATTATCAACAACATTCCGAGAATTCAACTCGGCCAAATTATCAACAACAATACCAATAGTATTAACTTCATTTCCAATACCAACGTATGCCATAGAACAGCCCACACATTGTTTTCTAAATTTCTCAACTAACCAATTTGCGGTATAACTATTTAGTAATTTTATTTTCGTAGAGAAGCTGAAATCAATACCAATAGCATTAATAACAACATCCTACAAGAAATATATATATATATATTTTATCCAAAGTTATTGTCACGACCCAGCCCCGTAGGCCGTGACTAGTGCCCGAGATGGACACTCGTACATATTCTCGAGGCGGAGCTCCCGGTTCTAGCGGTCCTTCGAACTGCTTATATGCTTTGGCCAGCCGACAGGACCAGGAGGCGTCACCAGACGTGGCTACAGGTATATGAGTTTTCTTGGAATTTTCTATGTATGCGTAACTTGTGTAGAGTCTCATTTAAGGACGACAAACGGAAATCTAAAAAGGGCCGATAATCCAGTGGTTATAAGTAACGGCGACTGAGATATCTCCACCACCAGTGGGAATTTAGAAACCCCGGATGAGAGGTAATCATGTGTACAGATGGAAGTGAATATTGAGGATTCAAAAGGGCAACACGGTAATTGTATGGTCGGAAAAGTAAAAGGACCCCCTCTAGATCGGAGTGGGTCCCGTTACGAGAACCTTTTGGAAGTTATTAAGACCCCGACTTGCCTTAGATTACGTGATAAAGGTCGAACTGGGAAGTGGATATAATTATATCAGCATTAACGCATCGAAATGCATTAAAGTTTTGAGGTTAAGCGTGCTAGGGTGAGAGCAATTTTGGGATGGGTGACCCCTTGGGAAGTGTACAAAAATTTCCACAAATATAGATATGAGAGACAAATGGGAAATTGGGATAACCTAAAGGAAATTAGAATATACAGAGTGGATAGAAACCTTAAAGAGGTCGCGTAGGCTAAGGCAGACTAGGCCGGTGAAGAAGAAGAAAGCGCAACGCAACTCTGGAATCAGAATAAGTTTGAATAGCGTTTGGAAATGTTTTGTGAGAGAAATGGTAGTAAATGTATGTGTATGCGTATGACATCCCATTTATGAATGTATCGCTCAATAGGTGAAGCCTGGCAACTAGTGTCGCGATGTACGGAAGACATTAATTGGACGGAATTCAAGAGACAAAGCGAAAGGTATGGTACAAAGGTTATGAAATAGACTGATATTGATTTCACTGCAGGTAAGATTGGAAAATTTTAATACAATGATATTTGTAAAAGAAAGGCAGTGAGTAAATGAAAGGTAAGAAACAGGATTAAGCAAAGCCTCTAAAAGAACCGACGGGCAAAGCATGAAATTATTTGCGTAGAAATCTGAGGGACAGGTCTGTGAAAGGACTAGAATGTAATAGTATAGGACAAAAAGCGGAATAAACTTAAGGGAGGTCGACGGTGGAAATGGGACAAGCACATGGAAGTACGGTGGATATTTTAATAAGTTGGCGATAGCCGACTGACTACTTATCAAAGTAAGAATAACCCCACAGCCATGTTGGTATAGTTGATTTGAGCATAGAGAAGCCTTTCTGGAGGGTGAATTAAGAGTGGAACCGATTCGCGCGAATAAAAGTAATATCTTACGAACTTCAGAGCCGATGCTACAAACAATAAGAGAAGAAAGCGACTCCCCAAGAAGGAGATTAAGGATAACAGATCCAAAAGACGCCTCGGGTGACAACAGTTAAATGAAATAACAACAATTGGTAGTTGATAACTTTCCGAAGAAAGAAAGCGCGCTGCTTATATGAATAAAAGATAAAGGAAGCCACCGGGTATTAGAAGATGGTTCATGGACCATTAATCATACTGAACATGGAGGTATACGCTATGGAATTGAAAGAATAATTAATATGAAGCTATACCCAATTACAATTATAAGGAGTCCACGCCGGAGAACCAACAAGGAGTGACGATTAATGAAACGATCACCAATCTAAGGAAGTTACAGACAAGTGTACTGGCATCGAGGAATGTGAGGAAAGGAAATGAGGAAAAGTTGCGACAAGGACCCAAGGATGTTGCGAGTTAAGAAATTAACTGAATCCGCATCATAAGTTGTCATGAGTATAGTCGGATTGCGAAGGACAAGAAATGGCAAAGCAATATCATGTATATACGTTTTAAATACTGATATGACTGGCCTTGGAAAGGAACATAACCATCATGTTCATTAGGGACAAAGTCATGACTGGATAAACATTTAGAATGTAGAATTTGGAGGGAAAGCCCGAAAGGGATACCAAAAAGATAAACACAAGAATATGTCATATATGAGCAGGGTAATTGCCCATTAGCAAACAACAAGGAGTAAGAAAAGAAGAATACTTAAACACCAAAAAAATTGACGTCGACACTTAGAGTCCCAAATTGGCAAATGGCTATTCCTAAAGACATCACCTATGGGAAGTATAATAAGATTCGGCAGGAAGGGAAAGCTCAATCCAAGATACAGTAGAACTTATCAAATTGTCCGTACTATTGGCAAAGCCAACCGTGAATCAAAGTTACCACCTGAATTAGAAGCAGTGCGTCCAGTCCTCCACGTGCCTATGCTTCGCAAATGTGTTAGTGACCCTTTCCAAGTGTTTCATATAAGTGATATCTAAGTGACAGAGAAGCTATCATATAAGGAATAGTTTGTGTCCATAATGGATGGGCAGGTGAGAAAGTTATAGGCCAAAAAAGTGGTTCCGGTTAAAGTATTGCGGCCCAACAATAATAAAGAGGAGACGATTTGGAAATCCGAAAGAAGAAATGAAGAGAAAGTATCCCTAATTATTTTCTACGCCACAGGTAATCTAAGATTCTACAACGGATATGATATATGATCGTATGTGACAATTATAGAGGAGACCTCCCCGAAGTATTACAATATCCCATGAGGTCAGGCTAACATTCGAGGACGAATGTTCTAAAGGGGGGGGGGGGGGGAGGATGTTATATCCTGCATTTTGTACATTCGGATAATTCAAGATAATTGCGGGAAGCTAAGGATGAGGTTATATTTTGATTTTGTTTAGCATACAAGTTGTTCATGAAAGTTTTTGAAGTGGAAATATTAAGAAAGAGATTAGGGATACTGATGGCTTAATCGAAGGAAAAAGAGAGTGGTTGGAAACGGATATGCACCAAAAGGTTAATGACACTGTTAGATATAAGGACAAGGTGAGTCAAAATGAAAAAAAAAAAGAAAAAAAAAGTAAGTGTTGGAAATGGATGCCCTTATAAGTACTCTAACTCAATATGAGAACGTAGTTAACAAGGAGATAGACAGAATAGATTCCATAATGAAGGAACATCAATTGTAAGAAGATCGCAGAATGCGATGGTTACTTAAAGGGCATAGGCGTATATAGACCCCCTTAATAAAAAGGGGGGGGGGGGGGGAGAACATACTAGACCTAAATTGAATTATGAAAATTCAAGCCCCAGAAAAGGAGACTTATTAGCTCGGGGCCAAAGTTCGGGGTATGTTGGCATACCGTGAAGGTTACGAAAGGACGTAGAAACGAATTGACAATAAGTGTACCATGAGGTAGACATGGGGAGAAAATATGGAAGACACCTGGAACGGATACTTCATGCCTACACGAGCCTCGATATTCCCTGGTTTTAATTTCCCGTACTGAGCAGAACTTACGTAGCACCTAGATATGTAAAGATGTGCCCAAGAGGGTAATAAAGAGAGCAAGAAAGGTATATGACCTAAATCCACAAGGTTAATGAAGAGGATAACAGATCCAAAAAAATATTTTCTTCTAGTATTCCTACTAATTCAAAGGTCCTCTTTAACGTGGGGTAATTGTTGGAGCAAGAAAACCATTCATGCTTGCAAGAAGTAACCCTAGCCAAGTTGTGGAGTTAAGGGAAAAGGTAAGGTTTAATCTTCTTTTTATATGTTATAGATGGTTATGTATGTTGTAGTATGTAGAAAATGAATGAAATTCATGAAAATTTATGTGTTGAGGTTGAGCCGTGTGGGTTGTGGTGTGTGGCCGTGGGTGTGTGTAGGAATAAGGAACAAATTTTACTTAACATTTTGGTTGTTGTTGTTATGGATTCCATGTTGATAATGAAAGTTTAATGATCCTAGTGAAGTTGTAATGGTTGGAGACTTGTTTTAGAAGTTAATGTGAATTGAAAATAGAGTTCTTGTATTTTTGGAAGATAATGTTGTTAGTGTGTAAATTGTTGGAGTAGTTCATGAATTTGAAGGAAGGAAATGTGTTGTTATTGTTCTTGTTGCATTTGGAAGGTTTCGGATGAAGTAGAGTATTGGTTGAATTGTTTTGAATATTGTACAGATTGTTCGAAGTATTCTTGAATAGTGTTTGAATGGTTGCGGATTAGTACTTGAATGTGTGAGAAAATATGAATTTAACATAAATGAGACGCCGTTGAAGTTGTAGGAAGAGGTTGCTAATGTTAGTATGCGTTTTGAATCGACTGTGGATATTGCTAGAATAATTGTTGGTATTGTTGTTGATATTTTGGCCGAGTTAAATTCTCGGATTTGTTGTTGATGATATAGCCGAGTTGAATTCTCGGGGATGTTGCATTTACAGGGGAAATGCTGCCGAAATTTCTATAGATAAAGTGTTGGTTTAGAATTGGACTCTTAAGTGTTATGGCTAATGTTTGGTATATATGAATATTGTTGTAGATCTTGCGAAGCGAAAGACTTAAGTTCGGATTAGCGTAGAAAGCGGGCAAGGTATGTAAGGCTTACCTTTCTTTCTTTTGGCATGATCTTTATGAAATGAACAAATGACGTATATGTATTATTTTAAAGAAATTCCCATTCTTAGAGCCACTAGGATGGCTAATACCCTTGATTTCCATAAGCTGTCTCGTATGATTTTGGATGCGTATCTATGATGTCCAAAGATCTATTTGATATGTTTCCGAGTTTGCATTCGAGAGTTAAGTGATATGATTAATGTCTTGATTTTCAAATGATAGCACGTTTTATTATTCCGTTAAGTCTTGATATATTTTGATATGTACATATGATTCCAAAGGCTATATTTGATTTGATCCATATGATATCCGAAAGATACTTGATATGATTATTGCCTCAATTTTCCAAAAAATGACTCCTGAATTGTTCGTAGAAGGTTATGTACTTCAAACGCTCATAACTTTCTTATACTACGTCGGATTGACCCGAAACTTGTTTCTGAGCCTTCAAATGTTGGTAAGTATACTTGTCTATCGAGTCTTGATTGATGTGCATATGGTTTCGCATTATTCTGTTCGTGCAAGCCTCAGTTTGTATTTCACTGAGCCCGGGCCAGGACATGTTCTGGTGCGTACTCCACTGCATTATTCACCGAGTCCCTCTCACTTGCGGGCCGGGACACGTTATATGTATATGTATATGATGATATCATGATATGGGGATGGCGGCCAGGATGGTAAATGATGACTTTATCCACGAGACCCACAATAGAGGGCCGGGACACGTTATGTATATATGGTATATGATTCTGCCATGCATGATTCTATCCACCGAGTCCCTTAATAAAGGGCCGGGACACGTTATATGTATACATGATACATGATGTTGACATACATGATTCCATCCACCGAGTCCCTCATTAAAGGGCCGGGACACGTTATATGAACATATGGTATATGATGTTGATATGCATGACCTTATTCACCGAGTCCCTCACTAAAGGGCCGGGACACGTTATATATATGTATATATATGTATATGTGTATGATTCATGATTTGAAATATACTACTTCATTACATAAAGGAAACGTATTGATGATTTTACACAGTCATACTGGTTCTGGAGAGTTTCTATTTTTGGCTATGATCCCCTGTACTGTACTTCATGCCTTACATACTCGGTACATTTTCCGTACTGACCCTCTCTTCTTCGGGGGCTGCGTTTCATGCCCGCAGGTACAGACGTTCCTGTGAGTGACCCAACAGCTTAGGCTATCTGTTCTGCTGCTTTGGAGTGCTCCCTTGTTCTGGAGCCCATATTTTGGTACAGACTCTTCCGTTATATATATGTATGTGTATATTCAGGGGTACGGCCGGGCCCTGTCCCGTTATATGATTCTGTTGTGTTTATTAGAGGCCTGTAGACATATGTGTGGGTCATGGGTCGTTATTGTTCGGTTATGTCTGTGATTTGCGTCTAAGCGATCCTATTTGCTATGACAGCCTTAACGGTTTGTATGTATATATATACTTATGTATATGCTTTGGACGATATGTTCTACGACAGCCCTGGTGGCTCCTGTACGATGTGTTTGATATATGCGACCGCTTAAGACAACGTCTGCCCATAATATCTGTAATAATTAATATATGTTGGATATGGATAAGTCATTGATATGCTGATTTGGTAAGTAAGCGTGTATGGGTGTCCATCTCGGGCACTAGTCATGGCCCACGGGGTTGGGTCGTGACAGTTCTCCTCAAACTCAAACCATAATTCAACAACATCAACAAACGAATTTATATCGCTATTTTCTCCGTTCTAATCCGTTAAAACTTTAAATAAACTTGTTAACAATGAAAAGGGATCGTAATCTTACCCCAAGTGTGCAGTCATCACGTCCATCCTCTTTTTCTTGATTGATTTTAGCTCATATTCAAGACAACGCAGCGTATAACAATTTTCCCTTCATGGGCTTCGGGATTCGGGGCTCAGATTTTGGCAAAATTGGTTGTTCTTCTCCATGACTCTTTTTCTCTCTCTCTCTCCAGAATTTTCTGGGTGTTTTGGTCTGAAAAATGTGGAGAAAGGGCTGAAATCTCATTTAAATAGGCATGGGTCATGGGCCTAACCCGGTTGGACCCGGATTGGGCCTAGCCCACTGACCTTTCTGCCTTAAAACGTCCATATCTCCTTGTCCCGTCGTCACCTGTGGACCCACGACCTATGGTTGGAAAGATAATTCAATTATCTACAACTTCTATTTATTGGTAATTTTCCGAATTCCAAACTTATAATACTGTTTTTGCCCCTCGAAATCAGATCACCCGAAAACGTTACTTAAAAATATTTGTTTGGAGGGTTTCCACTTTGATTTGGCTCATGGGTTCTTCTTGAGTTGCGTTTAACTTCACATATGTTGTTCATATAACTTGTCATGTGTTCCAAAAAAAAATCTCGATGTGTGGGCCCCACCTCCGCTTACGACTAATCCGACGTGCAAAAATATGAAATATAATACTATCAACGTGAGTTTAAATTATGTAGTAACAACGTGATTGTCAATATCTGAGGAAGGACGTGTCACGCTCGGGCTCTGAAAATGCGGGGTATAACATCCTTCCCCCCTTTGGAACATTCGTCCTCGAATGTTTAAACCAATTTCGTACTCTGTCCATAATCCCATTCTCGGATACATCCCATTATCGGATCATCCTTCCTTTAATGCAATCATAATCGATACACTATGGCGTTTATTTTCTACGGCTTGATTATTTAGTCGTCCAGCTCGTGCTATTTTGTAGCCTCCCTTTACTGGGTGATCATACCATAATCAGCATCGTAGTTATTCCAATATCTCGTCAATCTTTGCCCCCTTCATTGGAATATCGTTCAATTCCTGTTACTCTTCACGAATTATTTTCAGTCCAATCTTAAAAGACACCCTTCAATCACTTTATTCCTTTCATTGATTCACTTGATGTCCGTACTGAAATGTATAATGATAACAGCTATATCATTTTCATATAACTCCCACTTTTGTCTTAGGGTCTATACATGTCATATCTTGGGACTCATCATTTCGATCTCTACACTTATGCTTTCCTTACTTGCTTCCCCCCTTTTAGGGTCTTACTTATATCCTTCGCAAATCCATTGCCTCACTTCCAATCTTGAATTCATGTACCTCTTTCCTCGATTTTTTTTTCTACATCACATTCATTCCATTTCCTATTTTTACTGCATCATATTTATTCCATTTCCCAAAATTTATAGTTGCAGTAATTCACGTGCGACGTCTTAACATACTCATCTTACAGTAGCGTAGCTCAGCAGTACCGCCAACGTAGCAATCCAAATGAGGCTGTATTTTGCTTAGCTCAACCGTTTACTATGAGTCAATGTTTACCTTCGCTCCAATTATCAACTCCATCCCATAGGGATGCTCAAAATAATGGTATATCTAACCGTCTGTACCATTCATGTAGTGTCACTTATGTCATCCTTCAATAGTCAGCATTCACTGGTAGCGTCACCTTCCCCTTTTCTTTCCATCTCAAGTTATTTCTCTCTTTCCTGTAATCGATTCACAGTAACCGTAAATGCATTTTCCTTAAGCCGCCATCTGTCTTATCAAGGTTCTAAGTCTTATGTGCAACTAGGACCCCTTGTATATCATAATCTGTTATCCTTGCGTTGTACTCAGCATTGATTTCAACGACAATCATAATCATATCTTTACTTGTCACTGATGATATCCTTACTTTATCGCCTTATTATCATGTGGGGAACTCGCAACTCATAGCCACATGTTTCTTTCCAGCTTATTCCTTTAGGTAATTTACTTGTTCTGTCTTAGTATAGGGTATCCGTAGAAGGCGCATCCCCCTTTTCCCATAATACGGCTACTTCTTAACTTGTGTACTTCGCATGTTCCCCCCCTTTTTTTTTCTATACCCATACTTACTTCGTCTTATAATTAATCCTTTGTTCCTCGCACAAGGAACCTTATTCTTAACGCAGTACCGCTTTGCCTTTCAAAATATATTACTTCTATACAACCCATTCTTCGCTTCCAACCCTTATCCTACTCATTCCCTCTCATCCTTATTATGCTGATCCTTTTCCTAACAAGGTATTATAAGCTTTCTTATCCACTGCTTCTTGGCTCGCTTATTGGTGTCACACTTGCATTCACTCTCTATTCACATAGAACATGTCACCTCTTTAGTCGTTTCCTCGCATACTTTACTTACTGTATATTACTGTTCTCGCTACATTCTCATTATATCCCAATCATAATCAACTTTATAGAGTACCACTCCTTGTTCTCATTCGTAACAGTGCGTATAAAACAGAATAAACCTCGGGAGGGTAAGCATACTTAACTTGTAACTCTTTCTGATTGACCCTATTGCACTTACCACATAAATTGCCTTACCAAGTTATTCACATTCGGTTCTGCTTCTTTCTGATATCTTTCTGGTATGCCGATATGTTTCGAACTCCGGCCCCGAACTAATAAATTTCCCTTCTGGGGCTTGAGAGCATCATAATTCCTTTCAAGTTCAATACGTTCTTCCCCCCTTTTAAGGAGATCCTAGTACATCAATAGCTTTCCCATATCTAAGGCAACCATACCAATATGGCCACACATTTATTCCTTTGTATCCCTCTCGAGAGTTAAGTCTCTTAGCATCCTTGCACGGTCGAACCATTCCTTCTCTTACTTCTCACTCCTCGTCATAGTCACTATCCTCTTAGTCCCACTCATTGAAATTCGTTTCTAACCCCACACCTTCCTCTTTGTGTTCCATACTACCACACTTTAATCCTTTTTACACGCCTACCTTCAAATGTTTTACCCGAGTGGCCCCGTGTCTCGTGCTCTGCCTATCGTCTCTCTTGGAGGCCTTACTCACTCCTATTTCCTACCCTTTTCACCTTTTCCGACATTTTGATCTCCTTACCTTCCATTTATTCCCTTTCTTTCTTTTCCTGGATATCATCGTATTGGGACTTTCCAATCTTACTATGTAATAAAAATATTATCAGCTTACTTTATAACTCTTGTACCATTTATTTTTGGTTTTGTCCCTTGAACTTCGTTACCCTGTTCGATTAATGCTTTCCATACATCACAACGCCTGTTGCCGGGATGAACCTACCCATTAATACATCCGTATACGAAATATTATACGCATTCATATATATACTTTCTAACGCCTCGCTTGCAAGATACTTCCAAACACTACTCAACTTTATCCTAGTTCTAGAGTCGTGATGCACCCCCTTTTTTTTTTCTTCCGGTCTAGCTCGCCTCGTCCTATGCGACCTCTTTAAGGTTTCTAACCACTCCGCATACTCTAATTTCCTTTAGGTTACTCTAGCTTCTCATTTGTCTCTTACGTCTGAATTTCCCAGGAGGTCACCCATCCTAAGATTTCTCTCACCTCAGCACGTTTAACCTTGGAACTCTGATGAAATTCGGTGCGTTAATGCGGGTGTAATCGCGTCCACCTGTCCACATGACCTTCATTACATGATCTGGGGCAAGTCAAAGTCTTACAGATTCCGAGACATTTTCGTAACACGTCCTTGCCTTTACAATTACTATTTTACCCCTTTTCAATCCTCAATATTCACCTTTCACTTATGTGTATAACTACCCTTCGTCCTAAATTCCTAGATTCCCGATGGTAGCGAACACACCTTCGTCGCCATTACCTATAAGTACTCGGGCATCAGCCTGTTTGGATTCCCACTCACCATTCTTGTATAATAATCTATAACAAAACTGATTATCGACTTTCTCTGAATCCTCCAACAGACCTTGCTTCTTACTAAACCTCGAATGTTATCCATTTTAATCCTTCAAACTGCTAATTGTCTTTCTCGCAATTATTCTTCATGCTATGTGATGTGGCGTAATTTTACGCCACAATTGATGCTTTTCGGCTATAAGCGTTACTTGTTTTTAAGCAAAGTCTACATGATTTAATGTGTTTTTTAGTGGATTTCAGGTATCTGAGTGTTTTGATGGCCAAAGTCGAAGAAATGGAGAAAACAAGTCACTGAAGAGGCAATTTGACGGGGCAGTTTGACCGGCCGTAAAACAGTTATACGGACCGTCAAATTGACCGTATAGTGGTCACAGTAAACAATGATGGAGGAACCAATTATACGGAACATTTATACGGTCCGTAAAATAGTTATACGGACCGTCAAATTGTATCGTATAATGGTCACAGTGAACAATGACAGACGAACCAATTATACGGAACATTTATACGGTCCGTAAAACAGTTATACGGACCGTCAAATTGTATCGTATAGTGGTCACAGTGAGCATGATCGACGAGCCATTTCTGCGGGACATTTATACGGTCCGTAAAACAGTTATACGGACCGTCAAATTGTACCGTAAAAAGGGTGTGATATTTGACGAATGAGAGGAAGAAACTTTACGGTCCGTATAACAATTTGACGGACCATAAAATGAAACGTAAACCAAGCCCGACGGGCAATTGTGTCTTTTCACTTCTCACGATTTTGGCTCCTATAAATACTTAATTGTAGGGTTCTTGTAAACAGATAGTTTTTACCATAGACCTCAGTTTATTTTTCTTAACATAAGTAATTATATTTTTGAGCTCTTGTGGAGATTACAAACAATTGCAAGAAATTTCTCAACTCCATTAAATCAATTGTAAGCTTTATGATTCTCATTATTTCTCATTGTTCTTCTTTCTTTATGAGTAGCTAAATTTCCTTACTAGGGTTGTGAACCCAATGATGGGTGTTTTGTGATTGGGTTTTGTGATTGATATACATATAATGTATCATTAGGATTTGATTATTCTTTATTCTTCATTCATAATTAATGGTTGCAAACATTGATTAAAGCCATAAACCTTGATTTATTTGGAAAAATAATTAGGGTTGGTAAGAATAGTCAACAAGAACTCAAAGCTTTAAACTTTGTTTAATAAATTCACTTAGGAATAAGAGGAATTTACTTGGCATGATTAATCGTTCTTCATGGTTACTTTCTTATATTTGGAAAAATCGTAGAAAGACTTAATCTTTATTTATTGGGAAATAGTAGAGATTCACATAGAGATTAAGTGCATTTATTTAATGATTCATTCGAAGTATATCAAGATCAATACCCATGATCATACACCTATCTAACGGGAACACCACCTTAGTTTCTTCTACCGTAAATTTCCACCAAAGAAATAGTTAGAACTTAGTTATAGAAAAGACCAACTTTTACCAACATTATCGGATTGAGACACTAGACCTAGAACTTAGCATCTACGACTTTAGTAACCTTTTCACACCATATTCCCTGTGGGATTCGACCCCAACCTTGTTGGGTTACTATATTTGACAACGTCCGCATTACACCATTAAGAGGTGTAATTTGAGCGTACCACTATGCCAAATCCATAACTCCTCTAAAACAACGCCTCCCACTTATTGCCTATTTACGATATTTCCTTTCCGCACTTCCTTTTGTTAGCCGTACCTAACTAAATGACCTGGTTTTGAATGATTTCTCGCAGAGTCTTCTTTTACAGTTCTTACTATTCAGAATCTGCACGCAGCAAACACCAACCATGCCTCACAGGGCATATATACATACGACATATTCCAGCCACCCAGGACTTCCAATTTCAGGTAACAGAACAAATATATCAAAACTTACCTCTATGACTGTCCATATCATCACTCACCTTCTTCCGTCGTATGTAAGGCTTATATAAGGAATCTCATTTCCTATGACTTGGCTCTATCGCACGATCTAAGACAGAAAGAAGGTCAACAATCCCTAGATGCCCTGCAACCTCCTGTTTATAAATGTGGCCGGCTTCACACCCATAAACAGGACTCTACTGGACACGACTTTGCAGACAACCCCTAGGACGACCTGCTCTGATACCACTTTGTCACACCCTAATATTGCTAGGGTGTGATGGGCACCCGACCCTTACGTAGGGCCGAGCGAACCCTCTGACTCTCATTACACACATGATCTCTTTGGACTCTTATATCAAATAAAATGAAATACATAGTAAGACTTTCAGAGACATCTTTTTCGTCGTTCTCAAGTCAAGTAGAATCTGTAATCATATGGAAATTGTGACATAATGCATAATGACACATCGGCTTGCAGAGCCGCTTACAATACTGACAACCCACATATATGACTCTGTCTGCAAAGTCTCTAACCCCGAACAAGACATCATAGCATAATACTCTGACCCGGCAACACTCCAGCGGCAAATGGAGCTTGCCAACTTCGCTGGAACATCCTCTATAATGGCTTCTATTCATTTGGGTGTACCTGCGCGGCATGAAACGCAACCCCCGAAGAAAGGGGGTCAGTACGGAATATGTACTGAGCATGTAAGGTAAGAATCACAGTAAAAGAATCATAACTGATATAAGGGGTGCAGAAACATATACAATGTCCAGAATACCAAAACTCTTGCCTTTAAAGCATTGATCATGCATATCATTATCACATAGCGTACCCGGCCCGTTATGGGACTCGGTGGATAAAATCATGTCATCATACTTTCATATCATCATACATGCATATGCATATACATATATATATATATATATATATATATATATATATATATATATATATATATATATATATATATCGTACCCGGCCCTCTAGTGAGGGACTCGGTGAATGAAATCATATCGTACCCGGCCCATTATGGGACTCGGTGGATAAAATCATGCATGTGAACATCATATATCATATACATACCGTACCCGGCCTTCTAGTGAGGGACTCGGTGAATCAAATCATCATATGCCCTCCTGGCCGCCATAACACATCATCATCTCATCATATCATCATATACATATACCGTACCCGTCCCTCTAATGAGGGACTCGGTGAACATTGCAGTGGAGTGCGCACGATAACATACCCGGCCCGGGACTCGGTGAAAGATACATTGAGGCATGCACGAGCAGAGTAGTGAGAAACCACATGCATATAAAACAAATTTTAAGACTCGATGGATACATACATAAATCGACACTTGAGGGTCATAAGCACGTTTCAAGTCAATCCGAGTTAGTATGAAAAAGTTATGGACGTTTTAGTACAGAACCTTCTACGAACGTTTGAGAAGCCATTTTTGGAAAATCAAAGCAACAATCATGTTAGGTACCTTTCGAATATCGTTATGGATCAAATCAAATAGAGCTTTTGGGACCATATGTACGTATCAAAGTATATCAAAGACTCAATGGAATAATCAAACGTGCTATCATTTGAAAATCACGACATTAGTCATATCAATTATCTCTCGAATGCCATTCGGAAACATATCAAATAGATCTTCGGACATCATAGATACGCATGAAAACCATAGGAAATAGCTTATGGAAGTCAAGAATATTAGCCATCATAGTGGCTCTAAGAATAAGAATTTCTTTGAAATCATACATATACGTCATCTGCTGGTTTTGATAAAGATCATGCCAAAAGAAAGAAAGGGTAAGCCTTACATACCTTGCCCGCTTCCTAAGCTAATCCGAACTTAAGTCTTTGGCTTTCTCAAGATCTACAACAATATTAATAGATACCAACATTAGCTATAGATACTTAGAATTCCAATCCTAAACTAGCACTTCATTTACAGAAATTTCGGCAGCATTTCCCCTGTAAATACAACCAACCCCAAGAATCCAACTCGGCCAAATTATCAACAACAATCCGAGAATTCAACTCGGCCAAATTATCAACAACAATACCAATAGTATTAACATCATTTACAATACCAACGTATGCCATAGAACAACCCACACACTGTTTTCTAAATTTCTCAACCAACCAATTTGCGGTATAACTATTTAGTAATTTTATTTCCGTAGAGAAGCTGAAATCAATACCAATAGAATTAATAACAACATCCTCGAAGAAATATATATATATTATCCAAAGTTTTCCTCAAACTCAAACCATAATTCAACCACATCAACAAACGAATTTATATCGCTATTTTCTCCGTTCTAATCCGTTAAAACTTTAAATAAACTTGTTAACAATGAAAAGGGATCGTAATCTTACCCCAAGTGTGCAGCCATCACGTCCATCCTCTTTTTCTTGATTGATTTTTAGCTCATATTCAAGACAACGCAGCGTACAACAATTTTCCCTTCATGGGCTTCGGGATTCGGGGCTCAGATTTTGGTCAAAATTGGTTTTGCTTCTCCATGACTCTTTTTCTCTATCTCTCCAGAATTTTCTGGGTGTTTTGGTCTGAAAAATGTGGAGAAAGGGCTGAAATCTCATTTAAATAGGCATGGGTCATGGGCCTAACCCGGTTGGGCCCGGATTGGGCCTAGCCCACTGACCTTTCTGCCTTAAAACGTACATATCTCCTTGTCCCGACGTCACCTGTGGACCCACGACCTATGGTTGGAAAGCTAATTCAATTATCTACAACTTCTATTTATTGGTAGTTTTCCGAATTCCAAACTTATAATACTGTTTTTGCTCCTCAAAGTCAGATCACCCGAAAACGTTACTTAAAAATATTTGTTTGGAGGGTTTCCACTTTGATTTGGCTCATGGGTTCTTCTTGAGTTGTGTTTAACTTCATATATGTGGTTCATATAACTTGTCATGTGTTCCAAAAAAAATCTCAATGTGTGGGCCCCACCTCCGCATACGACTAATCCGACGTGCAAAAATACGAAATATAATACTATCAACGTGAGTTTAAATTATGTAGTAACAACGTGATTGTCAATTTTTGAGGAAGAACGTGTGATGCTCAGGCTCTGAAAATGCGGGGTATAACAATAACCTTTCCCTTCATTAAAGCCTCAGAACGCTCAAAGTCTAACAATTAAGATGCTAAATAAGTCATAATTACTGTAGTCACAAAATCAATTCAATGAACACACTTCCCTTTTACACCATTCCAATGGGTGAGTGATTTCTAGGTGTAAATCAGCCTAACATTGGCCTTAGCAACCACTATTAATTACAAGGCTATTTAATCAAAATATCTCTTACAAATAATTTCTATGGTCAAGCTACCATTTTTATGAACCCTAAGCCTCAATTAACTTAGTTCATGTCTCTAACGATTCAATTCTTGATTAAAAAGTGTTAACTCCAGCCATTAGATGATAAGCACACAATAACAATCATAACCCATCAATTATTGAAATTCTATTAAGTTCTAGGGTTACTATTCCCAATTTTACCATTGTAGACCCATACAAGGGATGATAATCGTGAAGATGAAAGGGTAATGATGGAAAGAATGGTTAAGACTTACCTCTCAAGGATATTCTTCCCCTAGCTTGGAATTTCCCCCTAGGTGCTTGTGGGAAACTATTTTGGAGTTTTATGAATGAATAATTCGGAACTAAGTATTTAAAAGCCAACATTCTGTCCCTGTCGACCGCTGCGGCGGCCCATCTGTTGCTTCAGTAGTCCTGCTATAGCAGGCAAGTACCCGCTGTAGCGGACCTCACTAAATCCTTCCCTGTGCTGTGGGGGGCCTGATCTGGCTATAGTGGCACCGCTACAGCGGTCTAGTTCCCGCCATAGCGGACACACCCAGACTCGACCACGGCCGCAGTCCACCCGCTGCTACAGCGATCCCGCCATAGCAGTACATCCCCCGCTGCAGCGGTACTACTGAGCCAGTAAGCTCGCTAATTTCACAGTTTTTCAACTCTACCACCCAACATTTCATCCAGGCCTCACAAACACAAACAAAAAATGCACATAGATATAAAAACACCGTATGAACTCACCCGTGGCCTCAAAATTTCCAACGGGGTTCTAGTTTCCTACGTCAGACCCCCCCCCCCCCCCCCTCCATGGACTCAACATAATCAAACAATAATCACAAACAAGTCAAGTTTTTTGTTCTTAGACTTATACATATCGAGTTTGTATTAGCTCGTTATATTATTGGGAAGGTTCTATTTGGTAGGGTGATCCTATATTTTTCATAATGACTGGGAGGGTCGTTATACCAGATACCAATTAAAACACCGTTCATCCCCGAATGGACAAGGAGGAGGAATCTAGGAAAAAGTACCTGTCTCGGTGAAAAGCTTGGGATACTTGCTACACATATTTGATTCTGTTTCCCAAGTAGCTTCCTCAACTGGCCGATTCTTCCACTACCTTCACAGAGGATATTTCTTTTGATCTTAACTTACGAACATCTCTATCTAAGATAGCAACAGGCTCTTCCTTATATGTTAAGTTCTCATCTAGCAACACTGAATCCCAACGGATTATGTATGAACCGTCACCGTGATACCTCTACAACATCGAAACGTGAAGTACCGAATGGCCGCCTGATAAGCCTGGAGGTAAAGCCAACTCATAAGCTACCTCCTCCACATGCTTGAGAATCTCAAATGGCCCAAGGTATCTCGGGATAAGCTTGCCCTTCTTCCCAAACCACATAACACCTTTCATGGGCGAGACTTTCAACAATACTTACTCTCACTCCTCAAACTCAAGATCTCAGACCTTACGGTCTGCATACACCTTTTGCCTACTTTGTGTTGCCAGAAGTTTAGGTTGAATCACGTTCAACTTCTCTAAGGACTCTCTTAGAACGTCCGTACTCCAAGGTCTTACCTCAAACGCATCGAACCAACTAATAGAAGACCTACATTTCCTCCCATACAACACCTCAAATGGAGCTATGTTGATGCTCGAGTGGTAGCTATTATTATATGCGAACTCTGCCAAAGGAAAGAATTGATCCCAGTGACCACCAAAGTCTATCACACAAGCCCGAAGCATATCTTCAAGAACCTGAAGAGTCCGCTCGGACTGCCCGTCAGTCTGAGGGTGGAAAGTTGTACTAAGGTCCAACGTAGTACCTAATTCCTCATGCAAATGCTCCCAAAATCGAGATGTGAACGTTGTACCTCAGTCGAACACGATGGAAATATGAAACCCATGTAGCCTAACCACCTTATGAATGTAGATCTTGGCTAATTCTCTGCGTCATAAGTTATCCGTATCGAAATAAAGTGGGCAGACTTAGTCAACCTGTCAATAATAACCTAGATAGAATCAAACTTCCCCAACGTCTTCGGAAGACCAATCACGAAATCCACGACTATTCTTTCCCACTTCCACTCAGGAATGGGCATCTTCTGAAATGTACCCCTAGGTTTCTGATGTTCATACTTCACCTGTTGGCAATTCAAACGCTGAGCAACGAACTCCACTATATCACTTTCTATTCTAGTCCACTACTAGTGTTGTCTAAAATCACGGTACATCTTAGTAGCGCCAGGATGAATGAAATACCTCGAACTATGAGCCTCTATCAGAATAGTCTTGATCTAATCACCCACACGTGGCACGCAAACTCGCCCCTTAATCCGTAACACTCCCTCTCCGTCAATCACAACCTCCTTGGCCTTATCATGCAACACCTTGTCACGAATTTTACACAACTTAGAATCATTATACTGCTTAGCCTTAATCTGCTCTAGAAATGATGACCGAGCCTCAACACAAGACAACACCCGGTCGTGTTAGAAATATCCAGCCTCATAAAAATGTTAGCCAGAGTCTGAACCTCTCTAGCTAACGGACGCTCCGAAGAGATTAAACGAGCCAGACTTCCCATACTAGTCGACTTCCTACTCAACGCGTCAGACACCCATTTGCTGTACCAGGATGATACAGAATGGTGATGTCATAATCTTTCAGCAGTTCCATCCATCTCCGCTGCATAGAGTTCAAATCCCTCTGAGTGACATGCTGTAAGCTGCGATAGTCAGTGTACACCTCATAATGGACACCATACAAGTAGTGCCTCCAGATTTTCAGCACGAACACCACTGCTGCCAATTTTAAGTCATGAGTAGAATAGATCTTCTGATGCACTTTCAACTGTCGAGAAGCATAAGCAATCACCTTCTTTTCCTGCATCAAAAGAGCACCCAAACCAGGACGTGAAGCATCATAATAAACAACAAAATCCTTGCCCTCCATGGGCAATGCTAGAATAAGCACTGTAGTCAATCTTGAGCTTTTGAAAGCTCTCCTCATACTCGTCGGACCACTGAAATGGTACCTCTTTCTGAGTCAAATGGGTCAAATGAGAAACAATAGAGGTGAACCCTTTCACAAATCGATGATAATAGCTAGCCAGACCCATGAAACTACGGATTTCAATCACTGATGTGGGCCTAGCCCATTCCCTGACTACCTGAATTTTCTACGGATCCACCATAATACCCTTTCTCAAAATTACATGCCCCAAGAAGGACACAGAAGACAACCAAAATTCACGCTTGGAGAACTTAGCATACAACTTCTTCTCCCGCAATACCCCAAGAGCAATCCTCAAATTTTTCTCATGCTCCTTCTTACTTGTAGAATACAACAGGATATCATCAATGAACACTATTATGAAAGAATATAAAAAGGGCTTAAAAATACTGTTCCTCAGATCCATGAACGCGACTGGGGCATTTGTAAGCCCAAAAGACATAACCAAGCACTCATATTGCCCATACCTGGTCCTGAAAGTTGTCTTAGGAACATCCTCTGCCCGAATCTTTAACGGTGATATCCTGACATTAAGTCAATTTTAGAGAACACAAAAGCTCCCTGTAGTTGATCAAACAAGTTATCAACACGGGGAATGGGATACTTATTTCGGATAGTTACCTTATTCAGCTAACGCTAATCAATACACATAACATAGACCTATCATTCTTTTTAACAAACAACACAAGAGCACCCCAAGGAGAGGCACTTGGGTGAATAAACCCCTTACTCAAAAGATCTTGCAACTATTCTTTCAATTCCCTTAGTTCTGTTGGTGCCATCCTATAAGGTGGAATAGAGATAGGATGAGTCTCTGGGTCTAAATCAATCCGAAAGTCAATGTCACGGTCATGTGGCATACCTGGCAAGTCTGCGGGGAACACATCCACAAACTCGCTTAGCATTGGAACCAAATCAATAGATAGAGTATCTACGCTGGTATCACGTATATGTGCTAAATACGCTAAACAACCCTTCTCTACTAGCTTCTTAGCACGAATGAAGGATATGGTTTTTTTAGGAACGAGACTAAGGTTACCTTTCCACTCAAGTCTAGGTGCCCTGGGCATGGCTAAGGTAACGATTTTGGAGTGACAATCTAGAATTGCATAATGCAGGGATAACCAAAACATGCCCAAGATGACATCAAAATCTACCATGTCTAGGATGATCAAATCCGCCTAAGTCCTATAAATGTAATCGCGCAAGAAGAGTAGATCCTATCTACCACCACCTAATCCCTAACCGGAGTAGATACATAAATAGGGGCATCAAGAGTATCACACATCATATCCAAACCCACCGCAAAATATGAAAACATATATTAAAAGGTAGAACCCAGATCAAATAAAACAGAAGCCATCCGGTCATAAACTGAGATAGTACCTATGATGACAGCATTGGAGGCCTCAACCTTAGGCCTACCTAGAAAAGCGTACAAGTGACTTCATCCTCCAGTAGCTTGCGAACCACTGCGATTACCCTGTCCAATCTGAACCCCACACCTACAGGGCTGTTGTCCACCTCTGCCTGCCTAAGGACCGCCTCAGTTAGGCTGAGCGCCACCTCTATCCGTGGTGTGGCCACCCTGCCCTGCTGGTGCACGATCCTTACCTCCTCTATTTGGTGCAAATGGAGCTTAGGGAGCCTGATACTGAGTCTCCAGACCACCCTGTCTGATTCTGGGGAAAAACCTGTTAATATGCGCTACCTCACCACACTTGTAACAAGCACGATCCAGCGTAGGTCGATGAACAGAAGCTGCTGAAGCAATATAACCCTCATGTTGACCTGAAGACTGATAATTAGCCCCTGGTGGGCCCCCAACAGACACTTGTATAGCGGACTAAATCGGATGTACTGAATACACCTGTGAACTCTGACCCCTCGAGAAGGAGTTGCTGAAATTCCCATCCCTTCGGGCTTTCTTCTCTACTTGCTTTGCATGACTCTCATGTCTAATCCTCTCAATGACACAGACATGTTCCACTACCTCCTGGAATGAAGCTCCAATGGCTACAAGCTGAAGAGATGATAACTGAAGTCCAGTGTTCAATCCTTTCATGAATCGCCTGATCCTCTCCTCTTCAGTAGGCAACGACTGAAGAGCATATCAGGACAAGGAATGGAAACGGGACTCGTAAACAACAACAGACGAGTTTCCCCGATAAATAGTAGCTAACTCTTCCTTCCTTCTATCCCTCAGAGTATGCAGGACATACTTATCTAGAAACACTGAGTAGAACTGAACCCAAGACAACGGAGGTGACCTAGCTGGCCTGCACTCCACATATGCCCTCTAACACAACTTGGCATCACCCAAGAACTGGAAGGTCACAAACTCAACACCATACTTGTCCATAGCCCCTATCTTATGGAGCCTCTCATGACAATCTTTGATGAATTCGTACGCATCCTCTGACTCCGTACCATAGAAAATCGAAGGCTTCATTTTAGTGAACCTCCAAAATAAATCATGCTCCTCATCAATCATCACCGGCCCTGCAACTGGCCAAAAAATGCCTCAAAACTTAAAACTTCATCCAAGCGAGGTGCCATTGTTGTGGCATGCTGAACTTCCAGAGCCTGAACTTTATCCGGACCTGGGGCTGCTATCTTTGTGCCCCTACCTGCTGGAACGGCCGGTATCGACCCGGTCTGTGCTAACCCATACAGCCTATTTAGCACCTACGCTATTGCATCTGGTGTACATGGAGTAGCTGCAGCCCCTGGTGGAACTAGCACTGCCGCTGGTTGAGCTGGTGCGGTTGCATCTCCTCCAACCTCATTAGGAACCACTGGAGGCACGGGATCAACTGTTGGAATTCCGCCCCCAGCCGGTGCCGCCCCTTTGCCAGCTCCTCTACCTTCACCTCTACCTCTGGCTGCTGCCAAGCGTGTTCTCACCATCTGCAAGAGAATGAAGGATATTCAGATACCAATTGGAATCAAGTAGCACAAAAGAAAGAAAGAAAGGGGAATTTTCCTAGTGTCCGGTTGTTACAACTTAGACGTTTCACGTTGTTGTGCGGCGATTAGACTAACGCAAGTTAAGGTGTACACGAGATACCTACAGAGATGAGGAGATATTAAATAATTCTAATTAAGGTTCCGAAGACATTTGAGGCAAGGGAGGAGAGTTCTTCAAAATGAACTTCACTGCAGTTCTGCGAGAAGAGGGGTTCGACGGTCGTTCTTTGTACCGTCGGATGGGTCAACGCTTCATCAATTGTGCCGTAGAATTGATTTAGCGCAAAGACCATTCGATAGAGCAGATCGTCGCTCTGTCGATCTGTTCGACGGACCATCCTCTCATCGTAGAATGAAAGTGAACGAAAGTTGCTCACTGGAAATTTCACGACTTCGACGGTCAGATTGACTCTTCATCGTTCGTACCGTATGATTGCCCGACGGGTCAGATTTGTTTTTATTTATGGACGACCCAAGCTCATTTTTTTCTTCATTTATCATCTTCTCCAACTCTCTCCACACATCTAGAACCTTCCCCACACTATATCAACATAAACCCATGATAAATCAAAGATTAAACACAAAAACTAGTAGAATCAAGTGCAAGAATACTAACTAGGGTTGATGGAAGCTACAAATTTCCTTGGAAATGAAGTTGGGGTTTTATCCAAGTGAAGTATTCTTATCCAAAGCCTATTCCTACATAATCAAAGGTGAGTTTTATGTTCATTCCATGTAGTTAAGAGTATTGAGTGGTTGAAAGACTTGGGTTATGGAAGAAAGTAGAGTATGAAGTTCAAATATGGAAATAGTTGTATTCTTGAATAGTAAATTGACTTGTATCATAGTTTTTGACACGTAATGAGTATAATCTTGCTATGAATAGTATTAAAGATGTTGTAGAAGCATTATATGTGAATGAATATGATATTGTGTCACCATTATAGTTATGGATGACTTTGAAAGAGGATTTTGAGAATTGAATAGTGTCTAGCTCGATGAAGTGGTTGATTATGATATTGTGGGTATTGTTATTGAAATTTGGGAGTTGTTTATTATCTAGAAAAAAGTTGTCGAAACAAAGGAGATGCTGCCCGATTTTCGTTAGCTTTTAGTCGGCTTAACTTAAACTTAAGTATGTTTTTGGTTATCTAATCTTAGTACGAATTCCTTTGAATGTAGAGTTGTAAGCTTGGGAGGAGAACGCTTAGTCGTTAAGGAAACATAAATTGATGTAAGGCTATCCCTTTCTCTTCTAAGACATGATTCCTAAGACATGATTTTCTCTATCTTTTCATGACTTTCTTACCTTTTAAAAATTAGAAGTCTATGATTATTAAAAGCTTCTCATGAGATGAAGATAAGAGGTGTATTATGATAATGATGATTCTATGTCCAGAGATTTTAAAGCTTATGATATGATGCTTATGAGAATGATGATCTTGTTGTATAGATTCTTGGAGATTATTCATTGTTGTTAGTCTCACCTTATAATACTAGTTCCTCTAAGGTGAGACATGATGATCATGATTACTCCATAATTTAATCGGAGGTTAACGACCTTACGTCACTCTGATAGAGTACAACTTTTATTTGAGCTCTTATGCATGCTTCATGATAAGTATATGATGACGATTACACCGTGCCTAGATGGCCGGGAAGCACCGCTAAGGCGGGTGGCTTACTACACCATGTCTATATAGCATGGGCAGATACCACTAGTGGGCGGCATGAGAAGTTTACCCCGGACGCGGGAGGCCCGTACACGGGCTAATGATGATTACACCGTACTTGTATGGTCGGGCAGTTTATATATGCATACATGATATGATGTTGTTTATTATATAAGTTAGCATGCATGACTCCGTTTTAAGAGGCAATCAGTTACAGGTTATCTCTTTACCTTATATTTTTGCATCTCCTTATCATGTTATTGTGAATGCCTTACATACTCAGTACATTGTTCGTACTGACGTCTTTTTTTTATGGACACTGTGTTTATACCCGCAGGTAGACAGGGAGATGGCCCGGATTCTTAGGAGCTATATCAGCTTATACAGGAGCACTCCACTACTCCAGAGGTATAGCTTATTGATACATTCTTTTGTGTACATATTTGCATATGATGGGGTCCTGTCCCGTCCTTATGTCTCAGTACTCCAGTTGAGGCTTGTAGATGCGTATGCGTGGGCAGTAGATGTCTCATGAATACACCAGTGTATACTTTGTCTATCCTTTTTGGCAGCCTCGTGGGCTGACGCGTATATATATGTATATAAATATACATATATATATATATGTGTGTGTGTGTGTGTGTATATATATATATATATATGTTTTGTAAATGTTAATGACCATCTTATGGAGAGTTTCTTGTTGAAATTGATATATGTCCAGGGAGGGTATGATAGATAGCATTATGAGTGGTGCTCGGTAGCCAGCTCCGGGTATCCGTCATGGCCCACTAGTTGGGTCGTGACACAGGTAGCCTCTTGAAGATAAGTGCAGACGTCTCCGTACCGATCCACAAGAATTTACTAGACATGTCCTTAAACAACGAGATTGATGAACCTAAAGCTCTGATACCAACTCTATCACGACCCAACCCGTCATGACCGGCACCCACACTAACTCCTGGTGGGTGAACAAATACGTAAGCCATCTACTCATTCAAGTCCATTTTTATATTAACAAATTCAATCAGTTATTAATCATTCAAGCACAAGATAAATCCAAAATTTGGTCATGCTGTAAAACAAGAAAGTAAATGCGGAAGTCCTAACTATTACAACCCCAAAATTCGAAGTCACCGTACAAGGACTCTAATCCAAAAGATGTCTAAGGAATGTATGCTATCAAAATAAATGACCAATAATGTCTGGAATAGAAATAAACATAAAAAAGAAGGTCTTCGGGCGGCCTGACATGGATAGAAGCTCACCCTACATCTATCAGCAAATTGCCTCAACGCTAGATATGAGGTCGGGTAGCAGTCTCTGGATCACAATCTACACTCAAAAGAATGCAGCAAGGTAGTATCAGTACAAACGCTATGTACCGGTAGAAATCATAGGCCGACTAAGATTATTATCATGCATAGATCATAAAATCAATAAAATAGACAAGCCAGTCAACAATAGAAAATCAAATAACCCAACAAGAAGTCAACCAAGGATATTAACAATCAAGTCACCCAACGATGTCAAGACTCAGATCAACGGAATAAATCTACCAATAAACCTTATACAGGCTATACACACATGCTAGCTGATGTCATTGCTCAGTAGTCATGACCTGCAGGGGACCCATGGTGTCCATGTACCACTCATTCCGGACTCACTCCTCAGACCCGAGCTCACAACTAGGCCACGTGCTCACCGTCGATCAAATGATCCTTTTCATATATGTATCCGTATCTATTGTCACATTGTTTCTGATAATCGAATTATCATTTGTATCTCAATTTCACCAATAAGATCATATTAACTTCTCACCACAACATCATCACCCTGTAAGTTCCAACACAATGAATAGCGACACGAAGCCCACATAATCACTCAATGAATAACATATAGGAATTTCAACCACACACATCATGTTTGAAGACTAGACATGCTTTATCCTATCAATTTCACAACACATACAATCAATTAATCAAAGTCTGACTGAAGTAGACCGTAACCTACCTCAAATGTAGAGCTGGACCAATGTAGATTACTCCGCTGTGGCCTTTCCCTTCTGTAAAGCCTCGAAACGCTCAAATTCTAGCAATTAAGATGCTAAATAAGTCATAATTACTCCAGTCACAAAATCAATTCAAAATCTATTCAATGAACACCCTTCCCTGTTGCCCCATTCCAATGGGTGAGTGATTTCTAGGTGTACATCAGCCTAACATTGGCCTTAGCAACCACCAACTATTAATTTACAAGGATATTTAATCAAAACATCTCTTACAAACAATTTCTATGGTCAAGCTACCATTTTTATGAACCTTAAGCCTCAATTAGCTTAGTTCTTGTCTCTAACGATTCAATTCTTGATTAAAAAGTCTTAACTCCAGCCATTAGATGATAAACACACAATAACAATCATAACCCATCAATTATTGAAAGTCTATTTAGTTCTAGGGCTACTATTTCCAATTTTACCATTATAGACCCATACAAAGGATGATAATCATAAAGGTGAAAGCGTAATGATGGAAAGAATTGTTGAGACTTACCTCTCAAGGATATTCTTGCCCTTGCTAGGAATTTTGCCCTAGGTGCTTGTGGGAAACTGTTTTGGAGTTTTATGAATAAAGAATTCAGAACTAAGTGTTTAAAAGCCGACATTCTGTCCCCGTCGATCTCTACGGTGGCCCATCCATCGCTGTAGCGGTCCCGCTACAGTGGGCAAGTGCCCGCTATTGTGGACCTCACTAAATTCTTCCCTCTGCCGTGGCGGGCCTGATCCCGCTATAGCGGCACCGCTACAACGGTCCAGTTCCCGCCATAGCGGACACAGCCAGACTTGACTGACCACGGTGGCGGTCCACCCGCCACTATAGCGGTCCCCCCATAGTGGTACATCCTCTGCCGTAGTGATACCACTTGTTGACACTTAATTTTTGACCTTCCGTAATTTATTTTAAGTGCTCGGAATCCTTGGACAATAAATAAAATCAACTGTGCACCCCAAAGGGTCTAGGTAATTTTTATGAAATTATTTAGGATAATATTTCACCTTTTTAAATTGATAAAGAAATCTCCATGGCAATTTTTAAATTTTTGTGGAAATTGGTGATATTCAAGAATAGTTTTATCGAAATTAATCAAAGGGACAAGAAAACCCTTTTGGATAATTATTTGTTTGATTAATTAAATCAAGGGAAAATTAGATTAATAGGTGATTTTATTCCCTTTTTTAATTATTGTCCAAGGTATTTTGTGTAATTAAAAGAAGTGACCATTTTACGCTTTAATTCTTGATTTTGTGTGTTTTTGCGTAGTTGATTAATTTTCTTTTATCTGGTTAATTAACTCAAAATCGGTATCTGCAAAATGATTTTTATTTTTTATTTATGAGTCATGTTCTTAAATTATTTAAGTCCTAATGGACTAATAATTAGTTTTTATTTATTTATTTATTAGTCTATTTTTTCCCGACCCTCTATACATATATATGTATATACACCATGTATATACCAATATACATGGTGCATATACATATATGTGTGTGTGTGTGTGTATATATATATATATATATATATATATATATATATATATGGTGGAACTCCTCTTAGTCATTTTCTTTTTGACCCTAAGGGTCTGTTGTACAAAGAAAAGAAGGAGGAGGCGGCTAGGGGTAAAACCCTAGCGCCGCCTCCTGTTCCACCACCTACCCGCCCCTTTTCTCGATCATGTCCCATCATTTAGAAACATATAATGTGGAGGAGAGGACAAAGCATTAAAAGCGTCGTCCTTCTCTCACCAAAAAATGGCCAAACAGGCCCTTATGTAAGTTCTTGCTCTGCCAGTTGTAACATATATACTCCACTGTCGATCTTCTATTGTTTGGGATGATCTTAACTGTCGTTCATTTGTCCCACATCGACGTTTGTGTTGTTTGTTTCTGTTTTGGGGTTTCTATAAGTAGAAACCCCCATTCACGAGTAAAAGAGGTTGGAAAAGAGGGAAAAAAACTAAGATCAGCAAAAATCTGATTTTTCTAAGTTTGAATCTCTCAAATAATTTTAAGGTTTTTGATTAAGCTCGAAAACCTAGTCTCTAAAAGTTTATTTTTCTTTTATTTTGGCATTCTTGGCTTCAAATTTGGAGAGGGTGTTCTTCAAGTCTGTTCTTGGTCATGGCCGTGTCAAAAAAAAGGTAAATTACTATCTTATTATTATTTTTTGTAAATTTAGTTACTTGTAGTTTGTTGTTTTAAGTAGATTACTGCCTTGTTATTTATTTGGTAGATTTAGTCATTTATGTTCTTGGTAGTTTGTTGATTTGAGTAAATTACTCCCTTGTCAGTTATTTTGGAAGATTTAGTCATTTATGTTCTTGGTAGTTTGCTGTTTTAGGTAAATTGCTATCTATTTATTCATTCTGGTAGATTTAGTTACTTATGTTGTTAATGGGTTGCTGTCTCAAGTAAATTACCATCTTGTTATTTATTTTGAAGATTTGATTACTCTATAGTATTAGTAGTTGCTATTTTAAGTCAGTTAATAGTTATGTGATGTTAATACTTAGTAGTTTACTGTACTAGTTTCTTATGAAACTTGTTGGCTGATTGTGTCAATTGGAATCATGTATGACTAAGTTTTGGCCTTGCCTTGTTGATGTTTGATGATTTGCTAGACAGATAACTCAATATAGATGACTTAAGGTAGGATTTTTTTTATTTAAAAAAAGAGATTAGTGTAGTTGTTGTTTTATCAATTATGGGGATTCTTTGTATTTGAACTTTTCTTCATTGGTTTTCTTTGTCTTATACATGACTACCTCTGTAAAGTTATGATTTTTAAAAAATAAAGTTGGATCTGTCGAGAGGTTTAAATCAAGGTTCATTACTATTTTTGTTTGTCTTGTGTTAATATACACTGTGGTCTTGAGTTATGATTTTGCAGACTTGTTTGGCTTCCATTTTGGTATTAGCAGTAAGTCATTTGGTTTAAGTACTCTAGTGTTTTATAATTAAAATAGTCTACAGTTTTGCTCTTTTCTACCTAAAGTATATGATAAAAGTTTTTTTGACAAAGTTTAATGTATAACCATGTGGTGTCTCTGTTCTTTGATGAAAAATAATTTGTAAGTGATTTAACTTGAAAAGGGAATGAGAATCGGTCTCTTTTTGTCACTAAGTTCCAACTGATTTAGGTAGAATGAAAATGTGTTAATAAAAATTGGATTCAGTTTGAAGAATATAAGAGGTAGGATCAGTTTTGACCTCTAAAAGCTAGCTAGGTATTTTAACTTGGTCTAATTATTACCTTGATGCTTGTGTCTTATTTTATTGACTATTTCATTTAAAGAATAAGTTTGGATAGGTTATGTGATCATAGGATTGTTAAGTTTCATTTTTGGTCATGATGATTATCGTGAAATGGTCTGGTTTTTTTTTTTTTTTCTCAAAGTGATTTGCTCTTGTGTTTTCCTTAAATCCTTGTGAGTTTGTCCAATAGAGACTTGATCCATAAGCTAAGTGTTGTTTCTCCTCTCTGTCTTCATGCATTTGGTGTGTCCATGTAATTTGATAAAGGCATTTTGTGTGATAAGTTCTGTCAATATTTTCCCTCTTAAAGCTTGTGGCTATTTTTGAGAAGCTAATTGTAAGGTTAATAGGTCCAACTTTCAAAAGGAAACTTGTATGATGTTTGTTTAAAACTTGAGGTTAAAGATATGCTAGAATACAGTTTGTTACTCCTAAATTTGATTTCAAATTCCTTTTTCTCAAATTATAAGACACTTGCACGCACCTAGGGTATAAGTAGAACTCCATCATACTTTAAAACAGAACTTGTAGATTGTTAGCTAGTTGCATTATTCATTTTATTTAGAGGGACTTATCATTGTAAATTCATTTTGGTTCTAGGTTCATAACATAGGATCAGCTTCTTCCTCTTTCTTATTGATAAAAGTGAGAACAAAGATCTTTTCTGCCTTATTTCATGGTTAAAATGTTTGATCTCTTTCTTTGTCCACTTATGTGTAATCTACTACTGGGATGCTTTGCACCTGTGTTACACCTCGAAAAATTTCCCGTTGATGCACAGTGAATGGGCTAACGAAGAGCACGAAGTGTATGTATTTCAATAAGTAAATAATGATATTTGATGACCCTAAGTAAGATTTCAAAGACATCCGATGTTAGACAAGAAAGTTGCCAAGGGAAGGCAAGGCATACGATAGGTATCAGACGAGAATTATGAGTAACAAGTAGATGATGGCTAATGATGTTTGGGGAAGAGTTATAACGTCCCTTGGATTGTTAATGAAGTGTTAAACAAGTGTTGAGAAGATCCCACAAGGATTGGAGATCAAACGAAGTAGCGAGAACAAGTTCAGTGGACTGATGGGTTATACGGCTCATTATACGGATCGTATAATGTTATACAGACCGTATAATGGACATAAATTTATACGACCCGTATAAATATATACGGCCCGTATAATGGATCGTATAATGGTCACAGAGACGAGTGAATGAAAGGTCCATTTCACGGTCACTTATACAGACCGCATAAGTTTATACGGACCGTATAAGTGTCCGTATAATGTCCCGACAGATCAGATTTTTGGGTTATTAAAAAGGGGACCAAGTTCATTATTTCATTTCCACATTTCACTCTTTCTCCCTAGAACTCTCTAGAACATTTCTCCCACACAAATTCAAGAGATATTAGTGATCATCTACATCAAGCTAAGTGAATCAAGTGTAAGAAACCCATTAAAGTTCATCCAAAGCAAGAAATCCAAGTGAAGGTGAGACTAGGGTTTTTCTCAAGTGAAGTGTTTGCACCCAAGGTTCATTCCTACACCATCTAAGGTAAGTTTTATGACATTTCCTTGTTGTTTAAGGTACTTGAAAGTTGAAACACTTGGATTATAAGAGGAAATAGGAAATGGGTCATGAATGTGGAAATAATGTCATTTTTGAGTAAATGTTTGGACTGAGTTATGACTCTTGATACATTATAATTATAATCATGTTATAAATGATGTTGAGAACATGGGATAGGCAATGTATGTGAATGAACGTAGTCGTGTGTTATGATCATGGATATGGGTGAATGGAAGCGAAGTGAGAAATATAGATAATGTGGATGAATAAAGAATATTGTTATGATATTGTGAATGTATTATCGATGTTTGGGAGTTGATATACGATATGGAGGAATGTCGTATAAATAAAGGAGATGCTGTCCGAATTTCTCTAGTTTTAGTCGTGTATGCTAGCTATAGATTTCTAATGATAGTATGACTTTAATGAAGGTAGAAACGTGAGCGCGGGAGGAGAACGCGCAGGTGGTAAATAGTTGAACGGAAAGGTATGTAAGGCTAACCCTTCTTTCATAAGGCACGGTTCTTTGACCAATCATCTGAATCTTCTATAAGTCTATGATGTCCTTCAAATGATTCGATCTTCCGAGCTATTAAGCTCACGATTCTCGATATACTACGATTGTACTAAGTTCCTCATATGACGAGTAAGCCTATAAAGATAGATGTAATGAATGGCGACAATAGTGATAATGATATTGATGATGACTATAATGGTAATAACGATGACGATGATGATAGTGATGTTAATAATAAAGATGCTTATGAGCTATTATGTATATGTATCTATGTATGACTATTATGGGACCCCGAGCTTATAAGGTTGGGTAGAGTATGTATATGACTATGTAACGCACACACACCTCTGCAAATGGTACGGATAACCCTAAAGCCTTGGTAGAGCCAAGTATGTATAACCTTGAGCCTTGGTTGGCCAAGTATGTATGAAACACCGAACCTTCGTGGTCGGGCATGCTATGTAAATGTTATGTATATGATATGATATAGATATGTGTATGAATACGAACATGATACAGATATGAATATGAATAAGACTATGTATATGAATACGATTATGGACGCAATGTAAATGAGTACGGATACGGATACGGATGTATGTACACAATTACGTACTAGAAATGGAAAGTCCCTATGAAAGGCAAGTAAGTGTTTATGACGGTGATTCTACTATTTCCCATCTTATGCTATTTCTTATGTTACTTATTATGCTTCTATATCGATGTCGATCATGCTTTACATACTCAGTACATTCTTCGTACTGAGGTCCTTTTGTTTGTGGACGCTGCGTCATGCCCGCAGGTGCCCAGGGAGACAGACTTGATCCATAGTTACATTCTCAGGGACTACATAGCGGAGCTCCATTTCATTCGGAGTTATAGATTTTGGTTACTTCTTATTTTGTGTACATAATTATAGGTATAATGGGGTCCTGTCCCGCTATGTGATATGACAAACTCTCCTTAGAGGCTCGTAGACATGTGTATATGGTTAGATATGATTAGCCTTGTCGGCCTATATTTTGGATTTCATTTTGTTAGCCTTGTTGGCTTATGTACATTAATAGAGGCATAGATGTCAATGATGATATAAAGGTATTGTTGTCCGAGACTAGTATGATTGATGAATAGAAATGTATGTTTAAATATGTGGCTCACCTAGATGTAAGTGTAAAGGTACGCTAGGGGGTGCCTGGGTGGGCTAGCACCGGGTGTCTATCGCGGCCTCTGGTTGGGTCGTGACAAAAGTGGTATCAGAGCAGTTCTGTCCTAGGGTGTGTCTACGAGCCGTGTCTAGTAGAGTCTTGGTTATGGGTGTGTTGCGCGCCACACTTATAAACAAGAACCTGTGGGCATTTTAGGAATAAATGACCTTCTTTCTTCATAAGAATCATGCGATAGAGCTATGATATAATAACTTCTTGTTCCTTAACCGTGTGTTGTGTATTTTAGAAATGCCCGTAAAGAGAAAGGCTACAGCGGCCCAAAGGGAAAGACTGTGACGGAAAAGCGGGCTGAAAGAGCACTGCCACCGGTAGTAGAGGAAAGTGAGTCCCAGAGTGCGGCCCAATCTCAGTCCTCCCAGACAGTCCCTATTTCTGAGGAGCGTGAGGGAGCCTCAGCCCCAGCTCTAGCACCTCCGGCTCCTCCACCGGATGCTTCAGGCCAGGATGTAAAAGAAGCCATTCATTTGCTTATTCAATTGGTTGCTGCTCAGACTCAGCGGCAAGGTGCAGGGCAAGGTGATAGGGTTGTTAGTGCAAGGGCCCGTGACTTCATTAGCTTAAATCCTCCGGAATTCTTCGGGTCAAAGCCGGATGAGGACCCTCAGGACATTATTAATGGTATGTTGAGGACGCTTCGATTGATATTGCTTCGGACACCGAATCGGTGGAGTTAGCGTCATATAGATTGAGAGATGTCTCGATCCATTGGTACATGGTTTGGATAGCTTCACGGGGAGCCAATGCACCTCCCCCGGTATGGCAAGAATTTGTTGATGCTTTCCTCCGACACTATATGCCTCCGGAAGTTCGGCGAGCTAGAGTAGATAAGTTCTTGAATTTGAGGCAAGGTAGCATGAGTGCTTTAGAGTATAGTCTCCGGTTCAATTATTTGGCTAGGTATGCTTCAGCCATGGTAGCGGATATGGGTGACCGAGTGCACCGATTTGTGAAGGGCCTAGGGCCACATTTGATGGATAGGTGCTTGACTGCGTCCCTTCAAGACAATATGGATATTTCACGCTTTCAGGCTCATGCTTAAAACTTAGAAGAAAGTCTGCAACAGCAAAGAAGTGAACGTGAGCATGATAGGGGACATGGAAAGAGGGCCAGATCTACGGGTCCAATGAGCGAGTTTAGAGGTGGGCGCATGCTACAGTTTTCTAGGCATTCAGGCTATTCTATGACCAGTGCACCTCCATGGTTTTCAGGCCAGAGATTTGATAGATCCACTTATTTCGGGCCGAGTCAGTGCTTTTCGAGATCTCAGTTTAGAGGTGGTTCAGGTTAGGCGAGGTCATACGTGCCACGATGTTCCCAGTGTGGGAAGTTACATTGGGGTCCATGCCGATCGGGTTCAGATGTTTGCTATTCATGTGGTCGACCAAACCATATTATGCGTGATTGCCCTTCAGTTCATGTAGAGGTAGGACCCAACCATCAAGGTCGGTAGCCGGGTCTTCAGCATCTGTACGCCCTATGGGGCCAGGTTCACATGCGCCAGTCGGCCATGGTAGAGGTAGAGGGAGAGTTTCCATTTCTAGCGGTCCTCAGCACCGTATTTATGCTTTGGCTGGACGCCAAGATCTTGAGTCTTCTCCTGATATTGTCACAGGTTTATTATTGGTATTCTCTCATGATGTATATGCTTTGATTAATCCGGGCTCTACATTGTCATATGTTACTCCATATATTGCCGGTCAATTTAGAGTCGAACCGGAGTCGATCAAACCTTTTGAGGTGTCTACGTCCGTTGGTGAATCGGTAATAGCTAGCCGGGTATATAAAAACTGTATAGTTGTGATTTGTGACCGTCGTACTATGGTTGACTTGCATGAGCTAAAAATGATAGACTTTGATGTCATTATGGGCATGGATTGGTTGTCTTCTTGCTATGCCAATGTTGATTGTAGAATGAAAATGGTTCGTTTCCAATTTCTGGGAGAACCAGTTCTAGAATGGCAAGGGAATACTACGTCACCAAAAGGTAGGTTTATTTCCTACCTAAAGGCAAGGAAAATGATCACGAAAGGATGTATTTATCATCTAGTTCGGGTTCAAGATGTAGAAGCTGAACCGCCAACTCTTCAGTCAGTTCCGGTAGTAAATGAATTTCCGGATGTGTTCCCGGAAGAGCTTCCAGGCCTCCCTCCTGAGAGGGAGATTGATTTCGCTATTGATGTGTTGCCGGACACCAAGCCTATATCTATTCCTCCTTATAGAATGGCTCCCGCAGAATTGAAAGAGTTGAAGAAGCAATTGAAAGACTTGCTTGAGAAAGGCTTTATTAGGCCTAGTTCATCCCCGTGGGGAGCACCCGTATTGTTTGTCTGAAAGAAAGATGGCTCCTTGAGAATGTGCATTGACTATCGGCAATTGAATAAGGTGACGATTAAGAACAAATATCCTCTTCCGAGGATTGATGACTTATTTGATCAATTACAAGGTGCCAAATGGTTTTCAAAGATAGATTTGAGTTCCTGGTATCACCAAGTGAGAGTTAGGTAGAAAGATGTCCCTAAGACAGCCTTCAGAACAAGATATGGCCATTTTGAGTTCCGGGTAATGTCATTTGGGCTGACTAATGCACCGGCAGTATTTATGGATTTGATGAACAATGTGTTCAGGCCCTTCCTAGATCTGTTTGTGATTGTATTTATCGACGATATCTTAGTGTATTCTAGATCCAAGGAAGAACATGCGAATCATTTGAGTACTGTCCTTAGCGTTCTCCAAAAGATCGAGGCCGTGAAGACTTGGCCAAGGCCCACAACCCCTACGGAGGTTCGTAGCTTTCTGGGCTTAACAGGTTATCATAGGAGATTTGTGGAAGGTTTTTCTTCTATCTCTGCACCATTCACAAAGCTGACCCATAAATCAGCAAAGTTTCAATGGACAAATGCTTGTGAACGTAATTTCCAAGAGTTAAAAGGTATATTGACTTTTGCCCCCGTCCTGACACTTCCAGAGGGATTGGAGGGATATGTTGTTTATTGCGATGCTTCAGGCGTTGGGCTAGGCTGTATATTGATGCAACATAGTAAGGTGATTGCGTATGCTTTAAGGCAATTACGGAAACATGAGAGGAATTATCCAACCCATGATCTAGAATTGGCTGTCGTGGTTCATGCGTTAAAGATATGGAGACATTATTTATACGGTGTCCATGTGGATATTTATACAAATCATAAGAGTCTTCAGTAGATCTTCAAGCAGAAAGAGTTGAATTTGCGGCAACAACGATGGTTGGAACTACTAAAGGATTATGATGTTGATATCTTGTATCACCCCGGAAAAGCGAATGTTGTGGCTGATGCTCTTAGCCGTAGATCTATGGGAAGTTTGTGTGATGTTCGACCAGAGAAAAGAGAAATGGCTCGTGAGCTCCAGCAGTTAGCTAGCCTAGGAGTTTGAGTAGTGGACTCAGGTAATAGGGGAACTACTATTCAGAATTCAACAGTATTGTCGCTAGTAGCGGAAGTGAGAGAGCGGCAATACGAAGATTCCATGCTAATGCATTACAGAGATATACTCCCTCAGAAGGAGGAGTCATCATTTGAGCTTTCAAAAGACAGAGTTCTTCGATGCTAGGGCACATTATGTGTCCCCGATGTGGCAGGTCTACGCCACCAAATATTGAGAGAAGCTCATTGTTCCCGTTATTCTATCCACCCCGGAGCAACGAAAATGTATCATGATCTTAAGTCTATATACTAGTGGAATGGGATGAAGAAGGATATAGCAGAATTTGTAGCTCAATGTCCCAACTGTCAACAAGTAAAAATCGAGCGCCAAAAGCCGGGCGGATTGTTGCAAGCTATAGAAATCCCAACTTGGAAGTGGGAAGTGATTAACATTGACTTCATTACAGGCTTACCCCGTTCTCGACGTAAGAATGATTCCATATAGGTGATTGTGGATAGACTCACTAAGTCAGCTCATTTCTTACCAGTCAGAACGACGTATGTGGCAGAAGACTATGCAAAGCTCTATGTTAAAGAGATAGTGCGACTTCATGGTGTTCCGGTATCTATTATCTCAGACAGAGGAACCCAGTTTACGGCTAATTTCTGGAAGTCCTTCCAAGAGGGTTTGGGGACTCAGGTGAGCCTTAGCACGGCATTTCACCCGCAGACTGATGGACAAGACAAATGTACCATTCAGACTCTTGAGGATATGTTATGGGCATGTATGTTAGATTTTGGAGGTAACTGGGATGATCACTTACCACTCATTGAGTTTGCTTATAACAATAGTTATCATTCTAGCATTCAAATGGTACCATATGAAGCGTTATATGAGCGAAAGTGTAGATTCCCAATTGGGTGGTTTGAAACAGGAGAGGCTAAATTGATAGGACCAGACTTGGTCCAGCAAGCCATAGAGAAGGTTAAGCTCATAAAAGATCGGTTGTTAGCAGCCCAAAGTCATCAAAAGTCCTATGCGGATAATTGTTGAAGGGACTTAGAGTTCCAAGTTAAAGATGCGGTATTCTTGAAAGTGTCGCCAATGCAGGGCGTTAAGATATTTGGCAAAAAGGGGAAGCTTAGTCCTCGATAAATTGGGCCTTATGAAATTGTGCGCAAGGTAGGCAAAGTAGCTTACGAATTAGATCTACCTCCAGATTTGGAGTCAGTTCATCCAGTTTTCCATGTCTCGATGCTTCGTAAATGTGTTGGAGATCCCACTAGGATCGTCCCAGTAAATGATGTTCAAGTGACAGAAAGGATAACTTATGAAGAAATACCCATTGCCATACTAGATAGGAAAGTACGGAGGCTTAGAAACAAAGAAGTGACCTCAATTAAAGTTTTGTGGAGAAATAATAACCAAGAAGAGATGACTTGGGAAGCGGAAGAAATCATGAAATCCAAGTACCCACACTTATTTCAGCCCCCGGAGGAGGGCCAAGATGAGACATCAAGATCATAAGGTATGTATGTTTTCCTTTTTATGCATTTGGGTCGTGTATGGCCAAATTTCATTTCTATTATGTTGTGGCCCTGTGAGACATTGTTATTGTGGGTTGTTGTGACAGGATGGTAGTGCCATATTATAGGGGAAACTCTAGAAAAATTTTCGTAGAAGCCCCGAGTGCTTAACATTCGAGGACGAATGTTCTTAAGAGGGGAAAAATGTTACACCTCGAAAAATTTCCCGTTGATGCACAGTGAATGGGCTAACGAAAAGCACGAAGTGTATGGTATTTCAATAAGTAAATAATGACATTTGATGACCCTAAGTAAGATTTCAAAGACATCCGATGTTAGACAAGAAAGTTGCCAAGGGAAGGCAAGGCATACGATAGGTATCAGACGAGAATTATGAGTACCAAGTTGATGACAGCTTAATGATGTTTGGGGAAGAGTTATAACGTCCCTTGGATTGTTAATGAAGTGTTAAACAAGTGTTGAGAAGATCCCATAAGGATTGGAGATCAAACGAAGTAGCGAGAACAAGTTCAATGGGCTGATGGGTTATACGGCTTATTATACGGATCGTATAATGTTCTACGGACCGTATAATGGACCGCAGAACCATCACAGTGAAGATCGCTCACTGGTGGGATTATACGGTCAGTTATACAGACCGTATAAACATATACGGCCCATATAATGGACCATATAATGGTCACAGAGACGAGTGAATGAAAGGTCCATTTCACGGTCACTTATATGGACCGTATAAGTTTATACGGACCATATAAGTGTCCGTATAATGTCCCGACAGATCAGATTTTTGGGTTATTAAAAAGGGCACCAAGTTCATTATTTCATTTCCATATTTCACTCCTTCTCTCTAGAACTCTCTAGAACATTTATCCCACACAAATTCAAGAGGTATTAGTGATCATCTACATCAAGCTAAGTGAATCAAGTGTAAGAAACCCATTAAAGTTAATCCAAAGTAAGAAATCCAAGTGAAAGTGAGACTAGGGTTTTTGTCAAGTGAAGTGTTTGCACCCAAGGTTCATTCCTACACTATCTAAGGTAAGTTTTATGACATTTCCTTGTTGTTTAAGGTACTTGAAAGTTGAAACACTTGGATTATAAGAGGAAATAGGAAATGGGTCATGAATATGGGAATAGTGTCACTTTTGAGTAAATGTTTGGACTGAGTTATGACTCTTGATACATTATGCTCATGTTATAAATGATGTTGAGAACATGGGATAGGCAATGTATGTGAATGAACGTAGTCTTGTGTTATGACCATGGATATGGGTGAATGGAAGCGAAGTGAGAAATATAGATAATGTGGATGAATAAAGAATATTGTTATGATATTGTGAATGTATTATCGATGTTTGGGAGTTGATATACGATATGGAGGAATGTCGCATAAAATAAAGGAGATGCTACTCGATTTTCTCTAGTTTTAGTCGTGTATGCTAGCTATCGATTTCTAATGATAGTATGAGTTTAATGAAGGTAGAAACGTGAGCGCGGGAGGAGAACGCGCAGGTGGTAAAATAGTTGAACGGAAAGGTATGTAAGGCTAACCCTTCTTTCATAAGGCATGGTTCTTTGACCAATCATCTGAATCTTCTATAAGTCTATGATGTCCTTCAAATGATTCGATCTTCCGAGCTATTAAGCTCACGATTCTCGATATGCTACGATTGTACTAAGTTCCTCATATGACGACTAAGCCTATAAATACAGATGTAATGAATGACTATAATAGTGATAATGATATTGATGACGACTATAATGGTAATAACGATGACGATGATGATAGTGATGTTAATGATAAAGATGCTTATGAGCTATTATGTATATGTATCTATGTATGACTATTATGGGACCCCGAGCTTATAAGGCCGGGTAGAGTATGTATATGTTTATGTAACGCGCGCACACCTTTGAAGATGGTATGGATAACCCTGAAGCCTTGGTAGGGACAGGTATGTGTAACCTTGAGCCTTGGTTGGCCAAGTATGTATGAAACACCGAACCTTCGTGGTCAGGCATGCTATGTAAATGTTATGTATATGATATGATATGGTTATGTATATGATATAGATATGTGTATGAATACGAACATGATACGGATATGAATATGAATAAGACTATGTATATGAATACGATTATGGACGCAATGTAAATGAGTACGGATACGGATACAGATGTATGTACACAATTACGTACTAGAAATGGAAAGTCCCTATGAAAGGCAAGTAAGTGTTTATGACGGTGATTCTACTATTTCCCATCTTATGCTATTACTTATGTTACTTATTATGCTTCTATATCGATGTTGATCATGCTTTACATACTCAGTACATTCTTCGTACTGAGGTCCTTTTGTTTGTGGACGCTGCGTCATGCCCGCAGGTGCCCAGGGAGACAGACTTGATCCATAGTTACATTCTCAGGGACTACATAGCGGAGCTCCATTTCATTCGGAGTTATAGCTTTTGGTTACTTATTATTTTGTGTACATAATTATGGGCATAACGGGGTCCTGTCCCGCCTATGTGATATGACAAACTCTCCTTAGAGGCTCGTAGACATGTGTATATGGTTAGATATGATTAGCCTTGTCGGCATATATTTTGGATTTCATTTTGTTAGCCTTGTTGGCTTATGTACATTGATAGAGGCATAGATGTCAATGATGATATAAAGGTATTGTTGTCCAATGTGACTAGTATGATTGATGAATAGAAATGTATGTTTAAATATGTGGCTCACCTAGATGTAAGTGTAAAGGTACGCTAGGGGGTGCCCGGGTGGGCTAGCACCGGGTGCCCGTCGCGGCCTCCGGTTGGGTCGTGACAACCTCGTTCCTCTTTACAAATCCAAAATTCTGTTTTTATGTCCTTATTTGATGACTATGACACTTATGGTCTTGTGTGTTAAATTTCTAATTTTTAATCTTTAAGATCTCTTCCTGAGGCTATTGTGTGATTTTGGAGAGTGATGCATATCCTAGCTTAGAGTTATTCAGTTTGAAAGTGTGTGAAGTGTTTTTTTCTTTTCAAACCCATTTTTGTGAAGTGTTTGTTTCTTTTCAAAACCATTTCTGTGAAGTGTTTGTTTCTTTTCAAAACCATTTCTGTGAAGTGTTTGTTTTTCTTTCTTCAAAAAACATTTTGTGAAGTGTTTGTTTTTCCTTTCAAAACCAGTGTGAGGAATGTTTTTTTTCTCTTTCCAACCATTTTGTGAAGTACTTGCTTTTCTCCCTTTTCCTTTCCAACCAGTTTTACATCTGGTTGCACTATGTTGGCTACTTTTCATCTCAAGTTGAGTCACAAAAGCTTTTATGTTATTGAATTCACTTTTGTTTCACAAAAACCTGCAGAATTTGATAAAAAAAAACACAGAGATAATTTCCTGTTTCTGGTTCTGTAACCTCTGTGATGTGTATGTATCGGTGTCCTATTATTTGTTGATTTAGTGTATCATTTCGCTATCCGCAGGCCTTGTTACAGACATGATTTCCTGTTTATGGTTCTATAACCTCTGTGATTTATATGTATTGGTCTCCTATCCTATTATGTGTTGATTTAGTGTATCATTTCCCTATCCCCAGGCCATGTTTTAGGCTAAGTAACGCAAGTTTAAGCTTCTTTTGCTTGCCTGAATTTGGTTTCTTTTCCTTTAGGGAATCACTTTAAGTTTTAGTTGTTATTTCACTCATTTTAACCCAACATACACCTGAGTAGAAGAGTTAATTGTTTTGGGCATGACAGAAGGCTTTCCAGCTTATGTACACATGCCTTGCCTGTGTAATACACCATAGACCCTCTTACCTAGATTAGAAGATTAAATAAAAGAATAGAATTCCCTTTAGGATCAGGTTATAACCAGGTCTAAACTGCACTTAGATGTAATATGTGATCCTCAAATTCAATCCCAGACCCTGTATTTCACTTAGTGTTTGTTCACCTTAACCAAATTATCCTATTCTGCTTTCCTTTGCCATTTCACTTAGCTTGACCGTGTGTTGCCCCCTTAGTTGTGCTTTCTTTATGAAATTGTATGCCCATTGGTTTGTAACACTGAGTGTATATGTGGTATATTGTTGGGATGTTGTGTATGACCATTCACTTTTCCAGAGGCAAGCTATTGTTTTGTTACCATGAGGGAGTTAATCTTTAATTATGCTTATGAACTTGTAGTTTTCGCTTTTAAAAATTCCTGATTACTATGTGTAAGTCTGCAGTTGGGTTTTATTGTAAAATATAAATTGGGTTGTACCTTTTGAGATACTAGAATGAACATGGGCATTAGTTTGGGCTCATCTGCTTGGGCTTGACATTTACAGTTTTTTTGGGCCTAGCCCAAAAGTAGTAAGTTGTTGTACATTTGAAAAAAAAGATTACCAATTCGTATCCATGTAATTTCTTTCCCCGTGACTGTGAATGAGTTAGAAGCAGTATTCCCTTTTTTCCTTTTAGTTACTGTTTGGTCCGTACACTTATATTCATTTTTGTAATTTCTAAAAACATAAAAAAAACTTATACTCTCTATGTATATTATTCTGTTTGAGTATATTTTAAGATTTGGTTTGGTAATTCGGGGTTGTTCTAGTCTCCCCGGTGTTATCCATGAGTGGGGTTCTCAGAAACCCCTTGGAACTTGTGTGGCATCGGGAATACGGGGCTAGGACCCAGTCCCCATGCCATATTAAATCTCAAAATGGACCATTACAACAGTTTAAGATACAGAGGGACAAGTATAGGATTTTTCCATGACTTGTTTTATTTATATGTACACATATGTGTGCCTTAGTTATTTTAGTGATAAGGACGGTTAAATATAAACTAACCGAGTTCCTTTTTTCTTTTCCTCCTCCACTTGCATGACCATTTGGGTCAAGACCAACCTCGTATTAGGCTAAAGGCCCAATAGGACTTCTATTCAAATTAGGATCGAGTCCACGAAGCGAATAATGGCAAGGCGCGTAGAATTTATTAGGGGCTTGGTACGCCCCTAATCTAATTTATTTATTATGTGTATATTTTTATGTATTTGTAAAAGATGTATTCAAACTCATATTATAGTGGAACTTATGCCTTAGACGTCTTAGGATAACGGTTCCTACGCCGTTTAGACGACCTTAGGTCCCCAACGATTTCCAAAACCATGGCGAATTTCTATAACGTTTTTTTATGTTAAAACTGGGTATGCAAATGTTTTCCACTCAAATAAGTTTTAAATCAGACTTTGCGTTTTCAAAACTAAAAATAGCAATCGAATCCAGTGCAAATGAGTTTTAAAGCTGTTGTGGAAAAAAATGAATTTTGCCAAAACTCTTTACCATTTTTTTGAAGAGAGGAAACATTCAACAAAGTTTTTTAAGTCACAATTCTGTCTAGTACATAAAAAATTGGGCCCAATGCCCACGAGATTTTATTAAATCAGATGACATATACTACCTATATGTAAATTTTCCAGAAATATAGCATTTTGAAATAAAAATTAGGCAAGTAAGTTTTCACCAGAATCGGGCTTGTGATTTTCAATAAAGCAAAAGAATGTTTTAAAAAAACAATCATCATGCTCTCTCTTTTAAAATGAAACCCCTCATCCCCTTTATAAATTTAGGCCTAATAAAAGGCCAAAAGGTGAGTATATACAACAAGTATATACCACCTCTTAAAATAGAAAATGCCATTTAATATAAAAATTATCGTAATACAAAGAATTCGAATAAAACTGAACGTATTAGGACGAATTAACCCGAGTCTGAGCATGAGTAAAAAAAAAAAAACCACTTTTCTTCACTTCATTTACAAAAATAAACAAATATATATTCCTTCTATATAAAGGGAAACTATTTATATTTGGATATTATAAATCCAAAACTACACTACCTTATATATAAAAGGGATCTATTCATTTTTTTCCAAAAAAAAAAAATGATATGCAGACCAAAAGATGACAGTTCGTTTGCGAGAAGGTAAACACAAAATAGACAGTTTAGGTAAATACTCATACTTTGAAATTCGAAGATCAACCATATAGCACAAATCCTTAATACTAGGGTGCCTAACACCTTCCCCAGGGGATTATCAGAACCTTTACCTAGAACTCTAGATTATGAAGGTTTTTTCACGGTATTTGAGTAAACCCTTCAAAATCGGTTTTTCTAATTTCCTAAAAATTAGGTGGCGACTCTTTTTAAACAAAATCCGAAAGAGCACCAACGAGTTCGTAGTAGCCTTTTAAGCCCTAACCCGGTGTAAAAAGCGAACCGCAAACAGATGACGACTCTGCTGGGGAGTGACTGGTTCTATCAATTAGGACTGCAAAATAATATGAGTTTTATTTGCCTTAAATGTCTATGTGTTTACTTCCTCACAATTATTAACTTTAATTGTATACATATTATAACTCCGCCACTCCTGGCATTTATTTTACACTTTGTTCCAAAGGAGACTTGGCGGAGCATGTGGTTGTTCCTTCATTATAAAACTAAAATCTTCTCTTGGAACTGTTATGAGGAGGGGTTGGTACGCGGTCGTCCAACAGCCCTAACGGTTCAGCCCTAGTTGTCCGCTCGGGTTTTCGGTTATTTGTGAAAACCACTCTAGAAAAACTAGGATAGAGCTAAGACAAATCCCTACTGGACTAGAGCATTTATACCTAGACGGGCCTTGGGTATCTTAGACCTATCTAAGGCCCATTAAGAGTGACTACCCCGTGTTCGGATGGTCTATGACCCGAAAAAACACTGCATCTCATTTATGTGCTATGTGGGAACATGTTCGTGCCTATGTGATGAACCATTGATCCTATGGGGATGGGGGGAATCTTAACCGTATTTTGTTTTGTAGATGGAATAAAGAATCCGTTTTGACATCATCACTGAGGCTTCAAAATTGTTGCGGGCTTGGTATGAATGGTTGGGAGATGCTCACCAGAGAGCGATCACCTGCACTTTAGGATGCTTTCCCTCCACTATTACAATGAAAGGTCGCCCGGAGCTGATAGAGGTATTGGCGGGATACTTGGATGATAAAGAAATATTGTTCCGTCTCGGTGATATTGAAATGAATCCTACCCTAGAAGAGATTAGAGACCCCATAGAAAATAATGGAACCTGTCTGAGAAGGCGACAAAAGTCGGACCATAATCTATTGTTTCCATACAAGCCCACCATTAGCCAGATTATGAGATTTCTTGCTTTGACCGAAGTGTCCTGGGTGCAAGGGCCCACTGTAGCCATCAAAGATCTATACCGAAGGTTCAGAGACTTCACCGGATACACCCTATATCAAAGGGAATTCAGAAGATGAGAAAAGTGGGAAGCTGCTAGACCTTTAGCCTTCGCCATAGCTTTGTTAGGCATTATGGTCTTTCCACAGGATAAATCGTTGGCCATAGACACCAAGGTGATATACCTGACCCATGAAATCTTCCATGGGATAACCAAAGATCAAGAGACGAGGTATTTTGACCTAACACCCATCATATTTGCTGACATCTTCTGAGGTCTAGACAAATGCCGAAATCATTTTCGATACTTCCAAGGGTGCAATGTGTTGTTGTAATGGTGGATCATCAAACACCTTAACATGGCCAAAGAGGTTCAGGGTTGGAGTCGACAGAACCAGATAGATCACCTCGTGAATTACTATCCAAATCTCGAGTTTATGTCCAAAAATTCCTGGGCTGAATTCTTCACCGACTTGACTGAAGATCGGATCCGTTGGATGTTCCCTGATTTTACATCCAAGACTGTGGTAGTCCGAGGCAAGAATTGCCTATTTGTGCTGCTAGTCGGGGTTCGAGGAATTCTCCCTTACTATCGGTCCAGGGTTTTAAGACAACTCGACAGGAGGCAAGTGATACCTCAGGTGGTAAACTCCGAACAATTCATCATTGAGCACACCGAATAGAAAATCAAGCACGTTGGGGTGATTCTCCGAGAACGGAATGGCCGTATGAGCTGGGGCCAGATACTCGAGCTCCAGACAAGCTCGAAGCAGGGTGCGACCCTAGGTATCGTGCATGGCTACAGGGACACTTGGCTCTCACGCCTGTGCCAGAGCCCGCACCTCCCCAGGAATCCCAAGAAGAGGAACGCATGAAAGAATGCTTGGAAGGTACAGACGAGCATTTGGCTAGAATTATAGAAGAAATAGACCTGGTGATTGTCAGAATGGAACTCTATCAAGCACGCCTTCGTATCCAAACTACCCTTCGAAGGGTTAAAAAGGCCAGAACGAGCCAAGCATCGACATCAGCCTCCGGAGGACCTCCTTGAGTGCTGATTTTCCTGTTTTTTTTTTTTTTTACGTATAAGCCCTATGTCGGTTTTTGTCATCACTTTTATAATCCCTTTGGGAAAGATATTACTATTATTATTAATTATGATGGCTTTTTCGGGGCAATGGTTCACCTTCACAAATGGCACCTACATGTTTCAAATGACTAGGAAAGCTTTGACTCAAGAGGCCTTAGGAACGCAAGTAGTATAAATACTTGTAAATTACGTGCGTTTTTTCTACATGCTTACCTACTATGTGTATGATCATATATTGAGCTTGGGTATAATTGATCCAATAATCTAAACTACATACCCCGAAGAAAAACCATGAGGTTTGAAACTTACCCAAACTTATCTCCATAAAAGGTTGACTAGCAATGGCGAACCAAGGTGGGTAAGAAGCGCGGAATCTAGGAGAGATAGCTGAGATACTGCGAGGCAAAGTGCTGTAACTGGAGAAACACCTCCAAGAGATAGGGAAAGAGATTGAAGAGGTAGACGGATTGCTGGACATGGTTGGGAACCCGTCGGAGGGCATACCCCAAGAACAATATTACAAAAATGTCCCTGAAGAGGTGAGGGAATTACTGCTGAACTACATACCACTAGAAACAAGACCTGTAATACTAAGAGAAGAAACCCCAGAGAGAACCAACGAGGAACTAGGGGCCGGTTCAGACCCATGGGTATTCGCACAGGACCCGCAGGAGGAAGCAGAGCCCCGGGAGAAGGACCTTGAACCTGTTAAGGAAGAACAGCCAGAGGAGAAAGAAGAGCCAGAGGAAGAAAACGAGGAACCAGATGATGAAAAGGAAGAGCTTCAAGAGATGGAAGAAATGGAGCCTGTCAAGATAGAGGCCGAATGAGGGGAGAACCCATTCGAAATGTTCCCTGAGTTCCAAGGGAATGACGCAGACGACGAGTCTGGTTATTATGCCCCCACTGAGGAAGGAACAGATTTATATGCGCCTTCTCCCATGCTGATGCCTGCTGCCTCGACTGTGGCTTCAGAGAACTTTATAAGGGGAAATCTCCCTACGCCGGCTCCATGGAGCATGGCCTTCATAGCTCGATATTCTCCATTCAGAGTAGCTCCGCTGCCCATCACATGTAAGGAGGTATTGAAGAAAATGATGGCCGCTGGGATGGATTGCACCACTAGGGCTAGATTATTGGTCCCTGACTTGGTATACGCCTACAAAAGATGCCCGTTTCATATCAATTAGGCAGGGCACACCTTGAATGAGTGTTTGGCATTAAGAAGGAGGATTGTCAGTCTCATAGATGATAAGATCATCGGAACTTTATGGGGGCCACATACTTTGCTAGTCGATGACCCTATCACCCAAGGAGAGGGAGTTACCCCCGAGATCCAAGTATAGAGGTACGATTTCACAGTTTTGGAGGAGTCATATGCTCGCCTCTTCTAAACTTTGGCTTTATTGAACAAGATTAGGCCTGTGGAACCTGTCTACGAGCACGTACCGTTAGGACCTAACAAAAACAAGTTATCCCTGCACTATACTGGAGCCAGGGGCATGGTATTAAAGGATGCCATGCTTTCAAGCTCGAGCTAGAAAATATGATCAGGACCGGACATATTTTGGTCCTGCTCCCACCATGGTCCTGAGCGAAGAAAGATTCGGCATGAGAAAGCAAGCTCTTAAGGACAGTGGCTTGCACAAGCTATACTTTTTGGTAAATATTAGGTGTCCTGTATTTTGCAAAGATGTTACCCCCACCCTCATAAAAATTTAAAGGAACCGCGCCGGCCTGATGTCCCAATGGAAGGATACGCGAAAAGCCCTAGTCGGGCCTGGTCTGGGGTTGTCTGTAGCTAGGATTAGTCAAAGGATATTTAGGAAGAAATGTATATCCTTCTTTGTAATCGAACTACGTAGGGCCTGATTTCCCATGGCGGGATACGTAGGCAGTCTACGTAAGACTCAGTCCCATCCTGCTTCAAATTATAAATTTCCCGAGCCTAAAAGGTTCGCCATGGTAAGTCAACCGCGAGACCACTAAACCAAGATTCCCCAAACATAAAAGCATGTGATATCCAAGACTTTAGAATATCGGATCGAGAGTACTCAAGCTTCAATATGCGATCTTAGGTGCTATTTGTGCATTAAATACCTGTATGTGATATTCTGCCTTTATGTTTGGTGTACAGAAACTAACTTTCTTTACCGTTGAGTTAGTCTTATCTTATAGAAAGGGGCCAATTAGTGTGATATTGAAAGCTGGCATATTTCACAAGATCCAAATCTGCGTTAGCATCCCCCTCCGACAAAGTAAAGGACAAAATGGCTGGTACTCCCACAGAAACAAGAATGAGCTCGCTCTCCGCAACGGGGACACCCAGGACTCGCAAGAGGCCGCATCCCAGGAGGATGTGATTGCATCATTGTTGACTACCGTCACTACTTTCCAAGAGAAGGTAGCTAGAAGGGAAGTAACCGACGCAAAAAAAAAATGCCTCCGTCGAAGGAAAAAGGCCCCCTCCTCCTTTTCCCTCGATAAGCTCTAAAATGCCCGATCATTTTCCCAAGAGGATATGATTGCAATATTGTTGACTACCATCGCTACTTTCCAAGAGAAGGTAGCCAGAAGGGAAGTAGCCGACGCAGAAAAGAATGCCTCCGCCGAAGGAAAAAGTCCCCCTCCTCCCTTTCTCTCGATAAGCTCTACAGTGCCTGATCATTTTCCCGTCTACCCTCCACCCCGCCACTGAACATCACCAACCCGAACCATACTGGCCCCTCTTACTGTACGCCACCACCGGTCAAAAATGCTCAAGTCCCAGGGATCATCTACTCAGTCCCCTCGTACCAAGTCCCTCAGCCGACGTTCTTCAATCCGATAAACCAAACACGCATATCGGCCCCGCCCGCTGGGCAAAACACCACTATCCCGTTTAACCATACCCCCCCCCCCCAAGTATCTTTCTTCACTCCCAACATCCCAAATGAATTCTCTCTAGGACACAAGAAATTAGATTACTACGAGGAGATGGAAAGGATTTGAAGGGCTGGGCAAGACAGGCGAGAGAAAGACATGGAGAGGAAGATGGAGGAATTATTGGAAAAGTCAAACAGGTCCACAAGAAAGGCGACGAGCCTAAGATACGATGACTTATGTATGCATCCAGATCTGGACCTACCAGAAGGGTTTAAAATCTCGAAATTTGAAATGTTCAATGGGGCAGGAAACCCCAAAGCCTACTTCCGTTCGTGCTGCGACCAGTTAGTCGGAGTAAAAAGAAATGAACCCTTGATCATGTGGTTATTCAATCGTGGCCTGACCGGTAAGGCCGCAGAATGGTTCGCCATACAAGACATGTGTCAATGGCTCCATTGGGAAGACATGGCAGAATCCTTCGTGGAAAAGTTTCGGGTTCAATATCGAGACCGTACCAGACAGTTACTACTTCGAGAAGGTCAAGAAAAAGTAGACGAAAATCTATAGAGAATTCGCCAGTAGATGGAGGGCCGAAGTGGCCTGTATGCAGTCACCAATGAGCGAGAGAGAACTCGTTTCCGTATTCATTAGGTCACAGGAGCCGAATTTCTATGATAGGATGTTTCTCATAAATCAGGTAAAAGGAAGTTGGGTGACCAAAAATGATAAGATACTCCCGTATGTGAATCTGGTGCAAAGACTATGTGGGAGATTCAAGAACATCAATTTCAGGCATATCCCGAGAGCCCAAAATGAGTTTGCGGACGCATTGGCTACGATAGCCTCCATGATCCAGCACTTCGAAAGTGCTCACATCGACCCTCTGGAGATTACGGTAAGGGAAGAACAAGCTCACTGCACCTACGTCGAGGCCGAGATGGATGGCCGACCGTGGTACACCGATATCAAGACATACTTAGAGAAGGGTGAATACCCCCAGAGAGTTCAGCAAATTAGAGAAAGACCATTAGAGGGCTCGCCAACGATTTCTTCCTGCAAAAAAAAAAGTATTGTACAAAAGGACACCCGACCTCGACTTACTCAGGTGTGTGGATATCGAAGAGGCTACAAAACTGCTAGGGGAGGTTCACGCAGGGGCATGCGGTCCTCACATGAATGGATTCATCCTTGCAAAGAAAATCCAAAGGACAGGATACTACTGGATGACCATAGAGAATGATTCATGCAAATTCGTACAGAGATTCCATCAATGCCAAATACACCGGGATTTAATCAAGGTTTCTCCCACTGAGTTACAAGCGATGAGCTCGTCATGGCCCTTCGTGGCACGAGGGATGGACATCATAGGACCCATCGAGCCCCCGGCTTCCAATGGACACCGTTTCATTTTAGTTACCATCGACTACTTTACTAAATGGGTGGAAGCCATTTCCCACAAGTTTGTGACCAAGAAAGTCGCGGCCGACTTTGTCAAAAACAATCTGATATGCCGCTTTGGTGTACTGGAATCCAGTATCACGGATAATGGTGCCAATTTAAACAGTCATTTGATGAGGTACATTTGCGCACAATTCAAGATAACCCACAGGAACTTTACCGCCTACCGGCCATAGATGAATGGAGCCGTAGAGGCCGCCAACAAAAACATCAAGAGAATCCTGAGGAAGATGGTTGACAACTATAGGGATTGGAACGAATAGCTGTCTTATGCCTTGTTGGGGTACCGAACGACAACCCGAACGTCCATTGGGGCAAGCCCATACCTCCTTGTCTACGGTACAAAAGCTGTCATACCCGCAGAAGTGGAAATCCCCTCGCTCCGGATCATCCAAGAGGCGGAACTGCAAGATAGAGAATGGGTTAGAAATCGTTATGAACAACTGGCCATGATAGAAGAAAAAAGAATGGTGGCAGTATGTCACAGACAACTATATGGACAAAGAATGTCTCGAGCCTTCAACAAGCTGGTCAGAACCCGACTTTTCCAGATCGGACAACTCGTGCTCAAGCGAGTCCTCTATCATGGCCAATTTTGCCTAAGCCGTACGGGCACTTACCTCCTCACCTCGGTAAGAGAACCCTCAACCCATCAATGAA